>NC_046319.1:28746173-29065236 GCF_009819535.1 Lacerta agilis
AGAAGAAGAAGAAGAAGAAGAAGAAGAAGAAGAGGAGGAGGAGGAGGAGGAGGAGGAGGAGGAGGAGGAGTTTGGATTTGATATCCCGCTTTTCACTACCCGAAGGAGTCTCAAAGCGGCTAACATTCTCCTTTCCCTTCCTCCCCCACAACAAACACTCTGTGAGGTGAGTGGGGCTGAGAAACTTCAAAGAAGTGTGACTAGCCCAAGGTCACCCAGCAGCTGCATGTGGAGGAGCGGAGACACGAACCCGGTTCCCCAGATTACGAGTCTACCACTCTTAACTACTACACCACACTGGCTCTTATAGGAAGCCCTTATTCCTATCACAGAGCTACAATTCCCAGAGTTCCCTGGGAAGTGGGATTGATCTGTGCGAAAGAAAAGGATTTGTAAACTGCTTTTTTAAAAAAAAAACTTTGATTTAATTGTTAACTTTCATACCAAGGCGATTTCACTTTTATATCATTTCTTTTCTTGGGGGGGGGGGACAGAGCAAAAGATAATCTACAAATGATCCAGCGAAATCCAATACAGTTATTAGCTTGCTGCAATAACTGAGCAGATGGATTGTTCTGGGGTAAAATTAAAACAGTAAGAACTGAGATATTAATTGTGTGTCATGTTTTAAATTGCATGAATTAATTCTGGCTTTAGGGTTTTATATGGGTGGGTGCACGCAAGTGCAGATCTCTTCTTTAAAATAAAATTAAAAAAAAAAAAACCCAAGTCAAGAAATGTCATCTTCAAAAACATTTTAGTTTGGGTTACTGCAGCTAATGGATCTGCTGCAAAAAAAAACAAAAAACACTGTATAAGCTAACGTTGAGAGCTCTTGCCCTGGCAGGCACATACTGCAGCCCATGACAACAGTGAAATAAGTGGAACAGGACACCTGGCGTTGGGTGAAAAATCAAGCCAAATATTTACTGACTGCGGCAGGCAGGCAGGGCTGGCGTGACAGTAGGGTGAGGACCAGATCATCTTTCCACTCATTTCCTGCTGATGGAATGGAATTCACCAGGAATGGGAGGTATCCAAACCCTCAACATGAAAAGTGTCGAGCGTTGAACCCTGCCGTGGTACAAGCCAAGCATCCGGGGTCTCACCAGGGTAAGAGATGCTTAGGCATGGCCAATCCTACACACACACACACACAGAGGCCCCTTTCCTATGCTGATCCTGCCCTGTACCATTTCCACCCGCAGTTGGAACAAAATATTGCCAAATGCCAACAAGCCATATTTTGCTGAGGGAAAGGCAGGGGGGAAACCCAGAGAGACAACCAAGGGTGAATTAAGGTCACTTGGAACAAATTACTTTCTGGCCCCATCAACCAGTGACCCAAGTAGCTCCGCGAGACTCTAACCTGAGGGTGGGTGGGAAGCTCATGGGGCAAAATGGCCCCAAGCCCTCGTGGGTGAGACCTTTAAAAGCCTCAGCCCACCCTCCTTCTTGGGAGGTGCCATGAGAGCATGATGCCGCCTCCCCACTGCTTTCTGGGCCATGCACTGTCAGGAAAAGTCACTTCACACATAATGGGCCCAGAATGAGGCTTCACAAACAACTAAATTTTGAGGGGCACATTCCTAATTCCATAATCTAAAAGCTACATTCAGCATTGGTATGATTGGAACTAGAACCAGCCAAGGACTCGAGCACCTTTAGACTGGGCAGAAGAGATGATTTGGGTAGGTGTGGCTTCTCGTGGAAACCAAAGCTTACGAGGAACAACAGTTGAAGGAGTTGGGGCTGTTCAGCCTGGAGAACAGAAGACTGAGAGGGTTGATGATAGCCATCTTCAAATATCTGAAGGGCTGTCACGTGGAAGACAGAGCAAGCTTGTTTTCTGCTGCTCCAGAGCGGAGGACCCGAACCAATGGATTAAAATGTCAAGAAAGGAGATTCAAGCTAAATATTAGGAATGACTTTCTGGGGCTAAGAGCTGACTGACAGTGGAATGGGTGGCCTTGGGAGCTGGTAGACTCTCCTTTGTTGGAGGTTTTTCAACAGAGGTTGGATGGCCATCTGCCAAGGATTGTTTAGCTGTGTTTTCTGCAGGTCGGGTGGCTGATCCTTGGGATACCTTCCAGCTCTACAATTCTGATTCCATGATCCTGTTTGTAACTACCAACTGCCCCCACAAAAGCCCCATTTTCTGTCCCAGTGTGGCTGCACTCTATGCTCCACTGCTGTATTTGTTCGACTTCAATGCTTGTTGGAGCTTTCCACGGTAGACCAGATGGCTAATGAAGCTGATGTGTTGCAGAGGGTCAAAATGACCAACGCTTTGATTAATAATGAAAGGAAAAAGATTGTAGTCCTGAGCAAGGGGAGGCGGGGCAGGAGCTGCATATTCAGCCTTGGCATGAAATCAACTTCCTTGATGTACTGCTAAACCTAACCTGAACTGTGCATGGGCATCGCTATGAGCTGGAGATAATATCTTAGTAATGGGACATTAATACTGGTCTCCTGACACTGAACAGTCTGCCTTCCAGCAGGAATGGAGCTTGGTGGTCTCTGTTTGATGCTGGAAGCTGCCTGAGCTGAACAGACTGCTATTAGCTTAAACCAGTGGAGGCCAAACTTGGCCCTCCAGATGTTTGGGGACTACAACTCCCATCATTCCTAGCTAACAGAACCAGTGGGCAGGGATGATGGGAATTGTAGTCCCAAAACATCTGGGGGGGCGAGTTTAGCCACCACTGGCTTAAAATATTAACCAAGGTCCTTGCCGTTGGGGTCTCTGAAATGGGTTCACAGGATGACCACAAACAACAACAACAGCAACAGCAACAACAAAAACAAACAAACAACAACAACAACTCTGCTATGGTGACTAGTGTTGCAAGGCAGGGGCCACCAGTCTTTTTGGACCAGTGGGCACATTGCCAACTTGCCTTAAAGAAGACTCAGGACACAGCTTTATCGAGAAGAGTTTATATTTATTAAATATAGCCTCCTAGAGAATCTGCAAATCAAAGTAAAGCAGCCAAATAAAAATACAGTACCGGGCAGGAAGTTCCCTAAAACAGGAGAAACCGGGTCATAGAATCATAGAGTTGGAAGGGACCGTGAGGGTTATCTAGTCCCAACTCCTGCAATGCATGAATATTTTGCCCAAAGTGGGGCTTGAACCCACAACCCTGAAATTAAAACTCTTATGATCTCCTTTCTGAGCTGCTCCACTCCCTACTCCTGGGCATGTTTTCAGCCACTTTCCTAACTATTCCTCATAAAGCTTGGTTTCAAGACCCTTCCAGACACAAAACTTTCCACCTACAGGCAGAGCTGTAGCTCCGGGGGGTCTAGCCAGGTTTTTTGTCCTGGATGGAGCCTCCAGAGTGGCACCATTGATGGTCCCAGCCTGTGAGTGTGTGTGGGGAGGTGCCAAACTGGGTCTTTGACCCAGGTGAAATGAAGCCTAGTGTTTTCCAGGTGAAGCTGTTTCTATGGAGTCACTGAGTATCAGTGCATTGCAGAGGATCTGATGACATTTTTTAGAGCAAGGTGTGGGTGTGGCCAGCAGATCCTTACCTCCCCTAATCATCATGGGTCAAGTCTGACTGGTGGGTGTCACTACCCACCTGTCAATCACCTAACACAGTAGCCATGCCTGAAAGTGTCAATGTTCTGGGATCAGATAATGCAGGAAATTGACAAAATCACACACCGGCAAGTCATGAAAACCCCAGAGTTGGCACCGTTGAGCCTATTTACAAGCTCCTGCAGCCAATCGGAAGCTGCAGAAGCCCCACCAGACATTCGGCATCCAAAAATCGTTCGAAAAGCGGAACACTCAATTCTGGGTTTAGATCGTTCGGGGGCCGATTTGTTCATGAGCCAAGGCGTTCAAGATTCAAGGTACAACTGTACTTTAAAACTTTGGTATAGAAGAGTGTGGCATGTAGTCCTCACTGGAAAGCTAACAGACAAGTTAAAATGGGCAAGAAGAATGAAAGATAAGCAGCATGGTGTACTATGTCAGACTAGGACCTGGGAGACCAGGGTTCAAATCCCCATTCAGCCTACCTCACATGGGTTGTTGTAGGGATTAAATAATAATGATGATGATGATTTTATTATTTATACCCCGCCTATCTTGGTATACATGAGACCCAGGTGGCGTTGTGGGTTAAACCACAGAGCCTAGGGCTTGCTGATCAGAAGGTTGGTGGTTCGAATCCCTGACACGGGATGAGCTCCCATTGCTCGGTCCCAGCTCCTGCCCACCTAGCAGTTCGCAAGCATGTCAAAGTGCAAGTAGATAAATAGGGACCGCTCCAGCGGGAAGATAAACGGCGTTTTCGTGCACTGCTCTGGTTCGCCAGAAGTGGCTTTGTCATGCTAGCCACATGACCCGGAAGCTGTCTGCGGACAAACGCCGGCTCCCTTGGCCTATAGAGCGAGATGAGCACCGCAACCCCAGAGTTGGACACGACTGGACCTGATGGTCAGGGGTCCCTTTACCTTTACCTTTACCTATCTTGGTATACAGAACTATGTTTGTAGAGCATATGTATCATGGCCAGTAGCCATCAATAGCCCTCTCCTCCACGAATTTGCCTATAAGAACCACTTCTGCTGTTGATTTCACCCACGTCCCTTCCTTCTGGTCAATGAACAGGTTCCCTCGTAATAAAAACGCTACTGTCAAATAATGAATAGCAAGATGCTCTGCGTGTGCCGGCATGCAAACATTAGGGACAGAGATACGTCTCCTTCCAGCTGCCTGTTTTGTTGCAGGGGTAAATGGCACTACTTGAATACCAAAGGAAGGAATACAATGAAAAAGCATTTCGTGATCAATTCATTTTTAATGAAGCAGAAAAGGCCTTTCCGTTGGTGGTGGCGGGGAAACAGTGTTGCTGTTGTGCGAGGCAGCCTTCTGTAAAAAATGAAATACACTCAAAGATGATGGGGGGGTTCAAGGACCATTTGACGATCAGTCGCTAACGTCAGACAATGCAGGGAAAGATGTTTAACTCCTGGAGGGATGTCTGGGATGGATCTGTCTTGTTTGCCTCCTGAAAAGTCTCTTCCATAAGAAGAGCCTGCTGGATTAGGCCAATGGCTCATCTCGTCCAGAATCCTCTTCTCAAAGTGGCCAATCAGATGCCTGCAAGAAACCCTCAAGCAGGACTCGGCTACCAGATGACTCTTCCCTCCTGTGGTTTCCAGCAACAATTCAGAATCATTACTGCCTCCTACTGTGGAGGAAGAGCCTTCCTCATGGCTAGTAGCCATCAATAGCCCTTTCATCCCTGAATTTGTCTGATCCTCTTTAAAAGCTCTCCAAGTTGGTGGCCCTCACTGCCTCCTGAGGAAGCGAGTTCCATAGCTTAACCACGCTCTGCATCTAGGAGGACTTTAATTCATGTCTTCTAAGTTCTTTGCTTTTTCTGCTTCTCAGAATTAGACAGCTATTCTAATTTCAAGTTCTCATTTTTCCCAGCACTTAATTCAACCAGCTGCCACCATCGCCATCATGGCTAATGCAGAGTGATTTCTGAAAGATACTACCGGGGCAAGTCCCTGCGGCAGCTTCCTGGGCAACTGATTTAACGTGATAATGGCTGTGATGATTGAGTGAGCCATCAGTGCCAATGGCTTCCTGTTCAATGGTGCTCCTGTGCCTCTGCTGTGGGTTATGTCAGCCTATCTGGGAGACACAGATTCAGCCACAATGTCTGAAAATGAATCATAAGCCAGAGAGCAGTGAGCCCTTTACTTCTCCTGCTGCCTATTTGCTTTTATTTGGCTGGCACATCTGATGAGATGCTCCGCAAGCTTCAGCTATGGCAGAGTGGCGTATAGTTTGAGCCAACCAGCTCCATTCTGGCAATCAGCTCCCCAGGTTTGCTGGATCGAGGCTGCAGGTTCTCCCCTTTGCTTTGAGATTCTCCGGTTGAGTTTCATCTGTTCGTCTTTTCTCCCTAGAGAATCAGTTCCATGGCATTGCAAGTCAGATGCTCAGCCAAACAGAACTGCGTCTGGATGAGAGGCTTCTCTGCCATAAATCAAGTCCTTTTGTGGAGACTTTGGATTCTGCTCCATCATTCATTTCCTTTAAAAAGGGCTGGTCCAAAACATCACGGCACATCAGAGCTGGCAGCCTGAAGAGTGAGCTGTGAAGCAGGCAAGCAGGTATCGAAGGGAGAGGCAGCCTGAGACAAATGAGAACCCAAGACAAAGTCAGTGGTGTCGTGGATTTCTTCAGTAACTACAGCAATTGTGACGTTTAAGTCAGCTTTATTTTGGTCAAAGCAGAAGCCAGTGGGGAAATGGATTCCAACCCCATAAAGGTACATCAACTTTTATAAGCTTCCAACTTAACACTACTAAGCACATGCACACTTTCTATCCATGTAACAGGCAAGGTTACCATCAGGTAGCTAGGCAATGACCTTATTGGGTGGAGCAAACAGTGACATCACACAGAGAGAAGTGACGAAGAACCAAGGCTACATATCCATCCTTCTTGGGTTGCTTACCTTCCTATTTGTGCTTTAAGCAGTCCAAGTGTTTACAAAAATCATGTGCACACATGCAAGAGGGAGAGTAGATTGCTGGGGTCTTTGGGAGAGTTTCTCCTGCAAGTTCCAAAGATCCCAGAAGCCCACTGGAATATGATAGGCACCCACTAGCTCCACTTTCTGGAAACAGTTAAAGACTGTTAATAGCTGGATAGATGGGTCTTTACCATGAGCATCCACTTGTTGGGGTTTTAGCTTTGTTTTAAATGCATTTGTTGTTTTTAATTGTTTTTTAATTAACTTTTAGTGTAAATCACCTGGAGACGGGGGCTTAGAAGGCAATTAATAATTTAATTGTGATGGAAGGATTTTCTTTGTTGATTATTTTCAAAATCAAAATGACAAGTAAACCCTCAAAAAGAAAAAAGAAGAAGACGACCCTTCAACTAACTGGCTCAGGGCTGGTACTCAGCAACCATTTTTAGCATTTTGAAACACTATGACTTTGTGCTGGATTGTATTAATTGTTTGATTGACTTGTTTTTCGCCTTATTTATACGCTCTTGAATTTTGGATGCAATTATAGTGATTGTAATGTTTCTTAACTTTTAATGTTACCCCAAGCTACTTTGAGCTCATCGTTGGTTTTTTTTTTTTTTTGAAAGGTTTACTACAAATATTAAACCAAATCAAAATAGGAAACAAACAAACAAACAAACAACAACAACAACAACGCATAAAATATGGTTTGCATTTGACATAACCCCAGAACAAAGAGTGGTTGTTGGAAGCGAGTTGATTCCTCTTTTCGTCAAGGGAGGTAGAGAAGCATTTCGAAGAGACCAACAGCACAATCTAGTATACATTTGCAAACAAAACCACCACCGACAAGGAGGATCGTCTGCTTGCAGCAGGCAGCGACATCTTTACCATTCTGACAGTTCGTCTTTTGGGACATGTTTTATTCATGCTTTCGTGGGCCCCTTGTGCACATGAGGTATTTAGATGTGTCATTGTTAATTAGCATCACACTAGCAAGAGGGGATGCCCTTTTCCCCCCAGCTCCCAAACTCCCCTGCCTCCAGATTCCCACAATCCTAGTTTCACAACAACAAACCTAGCAGAGATTACAAAGCATCGCAGCAGGAGATCTTGTTGAGCAGCCGGATTTGCGATCGGCAAAGTTACCTAGCTAGGATGACACCGGGTAAAGCATTTCAAATGGAAGGGAGGTGCGTTCCATAGAAGAACACAGACATCCAAGAACTGCAGTCTAATCTTGCTGAGGCTCTTGCTTCAAGTAGGAAAAAATAGATATTATAAATTATTTCCCTCCTTGTTTTGAAATAGGGCCACCTAGTTTTGGACAATTGCACCCAGATTTTTAAAAGTTTCCCTGTTCAATTACGTTCAAGGTTAACCTTGCAGGAGCTGAGCATGTTAGATCAGAGCACTTTCACACACAGCTCAGCTTTTCTTTCTTTCTTTCTTTTTTACAATCCAAACACAATAAATAAAGAACCTTTGCTTCACTTAGCAAGCTTACATCTGAAAGCCAGAGACCTTGAGAGAGCTAGAGAGCTGCATAGCTCAGCAGGGATTTGAAACCAAGTCCCTTAGTACAAGTCCACCTGCTCCACTTCTCTGGCTTCAAGTTGAAAGCCTGACTTAAGCTGCAATTTAGAAACCAGTTTGCAGCAAGCTAGGAAGGACTCAAACAAATGGATTCAAATTACAAGAAAGGACATCTTGGCTAAACATAAGGAAGAACTTGCTGATGGTGAGAGCTGTCCAACAGACTCCCTCAGAAGGTAGTGGACTCTCCATCACTGGAAGTTTTTGAGCAGAGGTTGGATGGCCATCTGCCAGGGATTCTTTAGCTGTGATTCCTACATTGCAGGGAACTGAACTGGATGATCCTTGGGGTCCCTTCCAACTTTACCATTCTAAATCCCTGGGGCACAGTTTGGATTCCAGCCTATGCCATTCTCAGAACAGACCCACTGACTCCAATGGAGTTATTGTCATTGTACCATGTGCTTCCTCCCATAAGTAACTTAGATCCAATGATTTCAATGGAACTCCTGTGGGTACGACTTAGCTGGATACCACCCAAAAGAAATTTAACCCCAGTTTCAACCTGATTCAGGTAGAGAAAGAAAGGTATGGCCTGGATCACCACTAAATATACCTGCAGCTTCCCAAGGACAATCACAGAAGCAGAGTTTTCAACACCCATCATTACACTCCAGCCATCGTTGCATTTTCCATATGAATACCTCCCTAGAGACACAGAAGCTGAATGCATAGTGAACTTCATTGAATGTTTGACCCATTCGCAATTATTCATGGATTGAAAAGAAGAAGATGATGATGTCTTGGTTTCAGCACTGCAAGAAAACACAGAGTGTGACTCAAAACGGCGCTGACATCCACAAACGATAAGGACGGCTGGAAATAGCCATACGAGGCTCGACACTGTCAAATGTAGGTTGAGTTAACAGATGTGGGATTACCAGTGCTGACAGCTCTACCATGTCTAGGGTGCCATTTCTCCTTCCAGCCCTTTCAAGTCTCTAAATAAAATAGCCAGGGAGAAATTCTTACCAAAAAATTTTTTTAAAAAAATTGGAAAAGTGAAATCAAATATACATAGCATGAAGAAAGTGGATAGAGAGGAAGTTTTTCTCCCTGTCTCTTAACGCTAGAACTTGTGAGGCCACCCAGGGAAGTTGAATGTTGGAAGATTCAGGGCAGAGAAAATAGAATAATTCTACAGGCTGAGCATAGTTAAACTATGGAACTTGCACTCACAGGAGGCAGTGAAGGCCACCAACTTGGATGGCTCTAAAAGAAGATTAGACAAATTCCTGGGTAAGAGGGCTATCAATGGCTACTAGCCATGATGGCTATGATCTGTCTCCACAGTTGGAGGCAGCAATGCTTCTGAATACCAGTTGATGGGAACCACAGGAAGGGAGAGGGCTCTTGTGTTCCAATCCTGCTTTATGGTTTCCCATAGGCATGTGGTTGGTCACTGTAAGAAGATGCTGGATTAGAGGGGCCAGTGGCCCAGTCCATCAGGTCTCTCCTTATATTATTCTGTTCTTACATTATTAAGCAGGGGTCAGCAAACTTCTTGAGCAGGGGGCTGGTCCACTGTCCCTCAGACCTTGTGGGACGCCGGACTATATTTTGAAGGGGGGGGGGGTGAACAAATTCCTATACTCCACAAATAACCCAGAGATGCAGTTTAAATAAAAACACATATTCTACTCATGTAAAAACACCAGGTAAGCCCCACAAATAACCCAGAGATGCATTTTAAATAAAAGGACACATTCTACTCATGTAAAAATATGCTGATTCCCAGACCGTCCACAGGCCACATCTAGCCCCCAGGACTTCATTTGCCTACCCATGTTATTAAGCCTTGAAGACAGGAAATAAGACCCTAAAACAAACAGACTTCCTCCAACGGGTGCCCTCCTGAGGTTGCTGGGCTATAACCCCATCACCCCTGAACATTGGCCATGCTGGATGGAGATATGGATAAGTAAATCTAACCATTCAATTTCTTTCAGTTTCTTATTTGTCCACTCTTAAGTTCAGTTCTCCACATCAGTTTGCAAAAAAAGAAAAATGTATTTTTCAGTCCTCATGAAAATCCATTCACATTCCAGTGTGAATTTCTCCTGACACACACATTTTTGCAAAAGAATTTCCCCCAATATAATGCCTTTGTGCATGTTATTTTCAGTAATAGGTGCATTTTTATGCAATGCACAAGCTACCCTAGTACTTGTACAGGTGATCCGAATGAAGAACTGCATTGCAAAATTCAGATACGTGCAAATTTTCAAAAGAAAGCTGTGGTTCGGTTCATGCGTCATTTTGAAAAGAGTGAATTAGGTAGATTTGTTTTTAAGTTTGAACTGAATTTGATTTCTCCTCCATCCCTAGATGGAGGCTTATAACATCCGGAGAGCACCAGCTTAGGGAAAGCTGCTCTAACAACTCCAAGGAGCATCGTGAAAAGGCTTCTTTGGTGCCATCTTAGGAGATGCAAGTGAAGGCACTGCCCCCAGCATTCTGAGCCATCGCCACATAACAGTTTAAGTCACATGATCTAACTGGCAGATCTCTGCGCTGTGAAGAAAACACAGAGGGTGTAAATAGAAACTGGGCTGACGTCCACAGACTCTTGAGGACAGCTCAAAATAACCAGGCGCCACTAAATGGTGCCAATGCTAAGTTTCTTAATTTCTGCTTACATTTGACTGCGTCAAATCAGTGTGTTGACAGTCGTGGCTCAGGTCCACCCAGTCAGAGGTCAGGATGAAGCAACATTATGGTAGCCGCACTGCACCCAAGGAAATAAAAGGGGGGTGTTGGTTACCGTAAAAGCAATAAGGAAAACAACTGGGGTTTTCCTCAATAAGTGCCAAATTTTATTGGTGCCTAATGAACTTTGGGAAAGGACACTTTCCTTCTGCAGGGGCTGAGCTAAACAATTCAGATATTAGGGGGGCCTAAGTCGTTTAGGGCTATCGAGAATCACACGAGAACCTTCCATTGGACCTGGAAATGAACTGGCAGCCAGTGCAGCTGTCTTCAAACAGCAAGCCCGACGCTTCTAATATGCCCAGCAATGTCAGATGGTCTCGAACCACATTAACACACACAAACTCTGGTTTGCATTTGCTAACTGCTCTTTAGATGAGCAACTGCAGGTGGGGAAGGAGAGGCAGAGACAACAAGGATATCAAATTGAACAGTTCCCTCTTTCAACCAGGAACAACTAAATAAAGGGCTGCTCCTTTTCTCCATTCTTTTATACTGAACGAGAAAAAGGTTAACACACAAGAATTCATCGTGGACATCCGATAGAAGATAAAAGAAAGTCCTCCTTCACGCAGCGCATAGTTAAGCGGTGGAACTCGCTCCCACAGGAGGCAATGATGAGCATCAACTTGGATGGCTTTAAGAGGAGGATTGGACAAATTCATGGCCATTGATAGCCACTAGTCATGATGGCTATGCTTTGCCTCCACAGTTGGAGGCAGTGATGCTCCTGAGCACCAGTAGCTGGAAACCACAGGAGGGGAGAGTGATCTTGTGCTCCAATCCTGCTTGAAGGTTCCCCACAGGCATCTGGTCAGCCGCTATGAGAGCAGGATGCTGGACCAGATGGGCCATTGGTCTGATTCAGCAGATTCTTCTTACGTTCTTGTTTCTTAACAAGGAAGACCCCGACGAAGCCAAGCAAAAGTGGGGAGTGGGGGAGGAAGCATCCGTTAAGTCAGTGTTTTTCAACCTTTTTTGGGCAAAGGCACACTTGTTTCATGAAAAAAATCACGAGGCACACCACCATTAGAAAATGTTAAAAAAATTAACTCTGTGCCTATATTGACTATATATAAAGTAATTCTCTTGAATTTTTCCATTTTTCCCACGGCACACCAGGCAACATCTCGCGGCACACTAGTGTGCCGCGGAACAGTGGTTGAAAAACACTGCGTTAAGTTACAGTCGCAAACTTTTGGAGAGATAAATCAGCTTGCCTTGGGGGATGCACTGCTGCATTTTCATTATGTGGATCTTAATGTGCTTAAGCAGAAATCCCAGCAAAAACACGGCGACGGAGCATAAACGCAATTGTAAACACTTGGCACATTTGCATTTTTAAGCAGCGTTGCTCGTAATACTTTTTTCTAGCTGATCATACAGCTGCTTGGCAAGACTCCGAGGTGGGACTCTTCTATTCCCAAAGACAAGATAACCATTTTAAAACCAAGAAAGATCTAAGCCAACGTGTTAAGAATGTCTGAGGTGTGTGTGTGTGTATCTCACAGCAGTGCTTGGTGTGCACTCTTTGTAGGCTGGTGCTAACCTGGAAAGCAGACTCTCGAAAGCCAATAGCCCATCTAGTCCATTGTCTTCTTCTCTTAGCGGCTAACTGGATGCCTCAATGAAAAGCCTGAAAGCTGAACCTGAGCACAAGTAAGCCAGCATGGCGTAGTGGTTAGAGTGCCGGTCTAGCACCTGGGAGACCAGGGTTCAAATCCCCACTCAGCCATCAAATTCCCTGGGTGAACTTTCCCCGCCACTGCCTAACATACTTCCAAGGGTTGTTGCGGTGGTTAAATGAGAGGGAGAACCTTGTATGCCACCTTGAGCTCCTTGGAGGAAAGGTGGGCTATAAATATAAATAAATAAAAGAGTAATGAAAGATGACTTCGTGGCAGCTACCAAATCCTGCCAAAAAGCACCAAGAGGTTCGCAGCCTAGGTAGTCAGCATTAAAACTAAGCAAAATAGTAAGAGGGGAGAAAGAGACAATATTTACAACGTGCCATACTGTCAGATGCTAAAGTCAAATATTATAGGACACCAAATACAGAATGATATGTTTGGGGAATGTTTTTGCCAGGCCATCAAGTACCGTTACCCACAATGCCATGGGCAGATTAAGCCATGTGACTGCAAGCTGCTGCCAATCACTATACCATGAGCCAAGTCTGTATCTGCTTTGACCCTCCATCATAATGACAGAAGCTTTGAATGGTGCAAGAGCACACAAAAACCCCAACTCTTTCTAGTTTCTCCAAACCACTCTCACAATACTACTCTTTTTTCATGCCCATTACACTTTCGGCATTACCTGTGTTTGCATTTAACTCTGCAACATGCTAGATGCAGTATTTGCATTTTTATTATTGATTTTATTGTAGAAGAGGGGGGGTTGTATACACACACACACACACACACACACACACACACTTTTATTTATATTTAACGATTGTTTCTGTTTGCCCTTTTATATTATAAAATATTAGCATTTTGAATCTGGCATTTATTTTAGAGTCCATGATATGCAAGGAGAATAACCCTAAAGTAAATTCTCAGTTATGGCTTGTTCACAGCTTAGGTATTCAGCATTAAAACTAAACCAAAGAGTAAAAAAAGGGAGAGAGACGCAATATTCACAAACATTTTCATCAGCAACAGAAATCTCTCTGCTTCCAAATTCACTGGGGGCGTTTTTCAGGAGCAACCTCAAATTGCTATGAAAGTATTCGCTTTAAGCATTAGCCAGAGTGACTTTGCTTGACCTCAATTACGCCATCAGTTCACTGAGTGATTCTATATAACCAGTCTAGGAATCATTGCCCTCTTTTATATTCAACGATATCAGCAAATAGTCAGATCTGATTGGATGTGTACTATTGTGGCAGTGCAACTTTAGTCAGTTTAGGCTGTCCTAACTCCCTGATAGGGTAAAAACCTGCCTACTGTTCATTGAGACACTGCTAGTCATTGACAGAGCTTCTGGGCCTTCATGGAATGTTTAGAAACATTCTAATATATCAAGGAGAATGAAACTGCCGTAAACAGAATGTTAGCAAACAATGTCGCTTCTCTTGGGAAAATTAGAGGTTAGTGCAGCTAAGAAAAGCCACAGACAGGGTCTAGGAATGGGTGCATGCTGTCAAGAGAGCACTGAAGGCTGAGAAACCGATCGGAAGCTGGTAGATCAAAATGCACAAATCTCAGATTTGGCTGATGGAAGGGGACCAGATTAAGCAGTGAGCTGAGTACAGCAGCTTGAAATATAATACTATATGTACGGTTTTATTTACACATATATACAACCTGAGCATAAGTTGGAGGGGCTCACAGCTTTTCTATGAAGATCTTGCTTCTCCACTCATTGCAACTTTGGATCCAGCACAAATCAAGCATGTCTCTGTGTCTCCAGCTTCCAGCCTGCTTCCAGCTCAGCTCACATACAAACTCCCTGGCTATTGCTCCCCTACCTAGCAGCTAGGTGAGTGGGGTGGAGGACCCGGAGGGTGGCATCACTTAGTTGTAGATTTTGCAACCTAGCTCATTCTTTTAGAATGCTGGTGAGGACTCTTCAGTGGCCAGCATTCCAATCCTCGCCGGATACAGGACTCTAAGAATTGGAAGGGATTTGGGGCATCAGCCAGACTGACTATTCAAACCCACAACACTTGAGAGAATTCTGTATTAAAGAAGCATAAGGAAACCTCACACAGGGTCCAGGGGCAGAAGAGAGAGTGTGCTGTTGTGAAAGAAAACAGACAAGGGAGGTTTGGTGGCTCAGGAACTGCGGACCATTCTGTCAGGGAGGGGAAGAGTAAGCTCCACAAAGTGATGAGGAGACCTGAACCAACCAAACTGGTGCAGCTCTCTAACCTATAATAGCAAGTATGGGGAATTCCAGATGTCATTGTACACCAAGTCCCATCAGCCTCACCCATTATGGCCAATGATGGGAGGTGCTGATGGGAGATGTAATCCAACAACATCTGGAGAGTCACAGGTTCCTTGGGAAAAGCTCTCTACCACCTTATACCACACAGTAAGCCTGGATCCTTGTTGATAAACAGAAGCCAAAATGCATCCATAACCATGGTAAATTAAAGACTGCTTATGCCGGAGGGGATGATGCATTGCAGCACTGCACAAAGGATGCTGTTTAAATTCCCATCGCATGACACCTTGAATAACGGAATTGGGTTTGATGAAATTGGAATTACAAGCAGAAAAGCTTGGATTTCTTTATGGCGGTGGAGCGAGCACCAATGAAGCCATCCAAGGCCTGAATTATTGCCAAACCACATCGAGACAGCAAACAAAAGCAGGTGAGATTTATCAGGTACATTATCACGTATTATTTACCCCAAGTGACATTTTAATAGCTCCGGAAAATATGAAAAAAAAAGCTAATGGAGGATTTTCATAAAAAACCCTCACACACATTTTGCCACATGCCGTTCCGAATACATAAATTCATGCTTTGTCAATAGTAATGAGACACAGAGTGCAGAGAACCCGCTGGGCCCGCTTACATATTCCCGGAGAAAAAGGCAGACATGGCTGAGGATTTGTGAATGCTCACCTCCAATCTATTATTCAAATAGTTTCCTTCTTATTTGGCTCTGAAATTAAACATGAACTCACTGTGGACCAGCACATCTTTAATTTAGGATCAGAAGTAGCCTTTGATGCACGCTGGTTAGGCTCATAACATGCCTGCACATCGCTTGATTTCTTATCAGTTGATTGCTCACTAGTTTTCAAAATGTGCCATCCCATTTCTCTGGAAGGCACAGCAGTTTCAGGGGGAAATCAGGTGTTACTATCACAGACAGCCAATGTGGCACAGTAGTTAGAGTGTGGGGCTGGGACAGGCCAGGGTTCAAATCCCCACTCAGCCATGAAAGGTCGCTGGGTGACCTTGGGCCAGTCATTCACTCTCAGCCTAACCTACCACACAGGGTTGTTGTGAAGTGAAAATGGCGGAGGGGATGCCTATGTACACCACCTTTAGGAAAGGTGAGATAAAAATGTAATCAATAAATAAAAGTAGTCTTGAAATGCTTTTAAATGAATTAATTCTATCCAGTCGTCGCTGTGCATTCATTCTGACTGGCTTGTGCAGCGGGGGGCGGCTGTTAGTAGTTTGTTCACCTCACACTTTTCAATGCATTTCCCCATCGCTTTCCAACCCCCCCAAAAAATGCCCATTTCTTTTTAAAAGTTCATTTGTCCCTCTGGAGATGACAGAGAGCTTTAATCGACTTTAAATGCATTACACTACAGTGCCAGGACGTCCTTGGATGCCTCTTGCAGAAGAATGGCAGTCTGAAGCCCTCCTTTGTCTCCCCGCACCAGAAGGCACTCTTGGTTGCGATGAAAGAAATTGGCCTCCAGAAATTCTCCTCTGCATATTTGATCACAAATATCCCCTGAACAGCCAATGATTTGTTAATAGCACTCGACGTTTGGAAATGTCTGATGCGTAGCTGTCAGCATTTGACAGCTGATGGGGCAGTAGTCAACGTTTGAGAGTGTCGACAGCCGACTCGCAATAACATTTCACAAATGTTGTGTTTGAAAGACCAGAACACTTAAAAAAAAAGGATTAAATAACTCCAGAAAGGATAAAGTAGTTATGAGCTGTGGTAGCTATAGGGAACCTGCATGGACAGGGGCGGTATACCTTAAGAATAACAGGTGCTAGAGATAAACAACAGGGGAGTGCATTGATTCCCTGTTTGGAGCTTCCCAGACCTACCTGGACTTTTTTGTGGTTTAATCCAGGAATGGGAAACATGTAGCCCTCCAGATGTTGAACTCCAAACCCATCATTCCTGACCATTGCCCATGCTGGCTGGGGCTAATGGAGTCTAGCAACATCTGGAGAGCTGTTCAGAGAATGGGGTGAGTGTAATGCTTTGTTCCAATTCAGTACAAATGAGCTCCAAATATCTTAAGCCTGAGGTTGTGCTATAAAACAGATCAGAGCTAAATTAATAAAGGCCAGACAGCAAGATGGGAGGGGTCCAGATTCTATGCACAGCCCTTGCTCTGCTGTGGCTTTTGATAAATATGTGAATACAGCACTTATTTTTAAATAGAATGGTGTGGGGTTTTTTTTAAAAAAAAAAAAACCTGGGGATGATGGAAACAGGCAGGCAGAGAGTGTGAACATCTTCCTATTCACAGAGCTAATTTTTCCTTCTCGTCACAAACAACAACCACCGATTATCGAGACCGCGCTTTGGTGACTGCTAAACTTCCTTCGACTGGGAAAGAGATGGATGCATTTTGAACTACTTCTGTGGGTTGCTTAGTGCTTTGTCAGTAAAATTACAGTCATATCTCACGCCATCTGTCCCATTCCCTTCCCGCAGCAGGAGTCGTCTTCAGCTATAAAGTTGCAACGCTGGATTTAAATCTTAAATAGTTAGCATGCAAGGATGCGGGGCTCTAGCGAGAGGAACGTTCTGTTGAAAGGGGGAGAGAGAAGCAGAAAGGCAGGGCATAAAGATGAGCAATAAGACTCACTTTCCATACTTGCTTTTTTTTAAATAAAAAAGCGGGAGGGGGAAGCAAGCAGGCTTTCAAGAATCGCATCCTTCTCTGAAAATTCAAGGGGGAAATGCTACACGAGCAGCTATTCAACTCTGAGCAAGCATTCCCCAATCAGGTGCCCTCCAGCTGTTTTGGATCATAATTCCCATGAGCTCCAGTCAGGTTCAGTTCTCATGTAAAGTGAAGAACCTGCCATACATCCGGAAAATTCCGCACATGTACGGAAATTGGATGCCTAAAATTGTATCCAGGGGATTATTATTATTTTTTGAATTTTAAGAGATGTCGGGAATTTCTGGGATGTATGGCAATCTGGGTTTTTTCGGTTTCTGTGTTTTTTTCTGGTTTTATTAAAAAATAATAATACAGGGGGGGCAGTGGAAGTGATGAGAGGTAACTTTCCTTGGCCGGGGAGGGGGGGAGAGGGAGAGGGAGGGGGAAAGCGACGCAGCCACCACAAGCCTGGCCATTTTTGGATTTTTTTCAGGGAGGTTCCCGGGGGTTTTCGCTGGGGTGTTTTTTTTCCTGTCAGAGCTGGGCAGAGTGTCCATCCAGATGTGCTGGGCAGCAATCGCCCCGCATTGTCACAGTACTGCAATAGGAAAGTTGGTGGGTCTCCTCCATGAGGGGTGGCAGTTATTCATAAAAACCCTGCTAAGTGTGCCTCAACTGCAGTTTGGGGCAGAAAAATATTCCACATTTTCTGTCTTCCTCCTTGAAATACACAGCTTCTGCTGCTGTTTGCGAAGCGTGAATCTCCACCAATTTATATCCAAGCCAGGCTCAGTAGCTGTATGAAATACAAATGCAAGCCAATAAAGTACATGTTCTAATTTTAAAAAACAAAAAAGGCAAAGCCTTGCAAAAAAAAATACCATACAAATATGAAACTAATTTTATCCAACTTCAAAACCAGCTGCAAAGTACGACAACTTCAAAACATATTGGAGCACTATAACTTTTTATAATACACTATAGCAATTGGAGCACTATAATTTTGTTATAATATATCATATGGAAAGGTTGTGTTTAAAAAAAAATGAAGGGGGGAATCAAGTCAGACAATAAATTTAAGTCATGTTCTGCACAATGAACTCCCTCTCTTTCAAAACAAAACAAAACTATATGAACTCCTCAATCATTTTCAGACCGGAGCACTTGGAAGAAATGGGAATGGAGAGTGTGGGGAGCGATTCAATTTCTATGAAACCAAATGTGATTTAATAGCAAACAGCAGGTTGCAGGGGGAAGGCAGATCCCATTGTGTGGGTGAGAGAGGGCTTTAAACTTTAGTTCCTCCCATTGTGTCCTGACTGGCATCCCCCTTTGGTGCCAGTTGGAGCAATCACCCTGGCTGGCACCAATGGGAGCAAGGGGCCATGTCCAATCAGGAGCCACAACATGGGCGAAGAGTGAGAGACTCCCACATACCACGATCCCTATCACATAGAGAAAAAGAGAGTGGTTGAAAGGAAGTCAGCTGGAGTCGAGGGCCTGTGGCCAATGCTTGATTTGACCAATTGTTGCCGCTACCCATTCACACACACACATATTTTTATATAGAGAGAGAGATCTATATATTTGCATCTACACAATGGCAAATCACATGGCAAGCACTGTGTTTGGCCCCAAGGCCCCTGAAGCTTTGCACTGCAGCAGTTTTCTCTGAAGTTATTCTCCTCCATTCATTCAAGTTATCATTCTCTTCCTCAGCTAAACCAAGCAGCACACATCGATTAAATCTATCATCCCTTAAAGGAGTCCAGGCAAGCTGCTTTCAGCTGATTAAACTGTTCCCCAGCTGTTTCCCATTCTGCTCTCAACGTCTAGAATTGTCTCTTTAGTGAAATGATCCGTTTGGCTATAATTAGTTCTGTATTTTGAATTTGTCTCCCACCTGCCCCCCACCCTGCCCCCAAATATACCCAAATCTCAACCTTGGGCTGATTCTCTCCATTAAATAAGTACAATACTTTTGACACGTTGAGTTGCATATGTTTAGGACTCATCTTGTTTCTGTAATTTTAAGTTGTTTACAACTGTTTTTAATATTGTGTTTTAACCTGCCCTGGGACCTTAGGGTGAAGGGTGAGAAACATATTGTAATAATTATAATAGTCTTGACCATTTTGGCTGGGGCTTGTGGGAGTCCATCAAAATCTGAAGGAGCCACAGGTTCCCCCACCACTCTTCCATGAAAACGACTTTTGCATCCAGCTTGTCACATAACACAGCTCTCTGCCAGGGGTGTACCCAGGATCAAAACTGGGGGGGGGGGCAAGCCATGGTCGTTCAGGTTGTGACATTTCAGCATGGAAAGGGCGAATGAAACCAAAATTTTAAGAAAATTATATATCATTATAGCAGTGCTTTATTACGGTAGTTATTACAATTATTGGCTTGGGGGGGAATTAATTTTTATTCTAGTTACATGTCTTATACTGATATCATTTTTGTTGGGTTTGAAGAAAACTTGTTCAAAACTTTCGTTTCAATCCAGTCCTGATTTTCCTTGAAGAAAACCAGTCAGTCTGTCCTCTCCCATTGTACTTCTGAGCCAGGTCTTTACCCTTTGAAGGGTACTGAAAGATCGTTCAACAGTAGCCGTGGTGGACGGGAAAGCACTTAAAATACTGATCAACTAGCGGCGGGCAGCTCAGTTTATATAGTGACGCGGAACTCACTAGACCCCTCTAGAAGATTCCCTCTTCTGTCTGCTAGAGCCCGCTAGAGACCTCTCCCTCCCTTGAATCCCACTGGCTGGCTGACATAGATTCCTCTACCAGTCGCTAGGTGGCTCTAGATACTTCTCGGTTTTTACACCATTTCAGTGTGGTAAACAACTGATTATTCGCCATCACCCTACCTAATTTTGTTTCGTTTCATCACTTTATAACCATTTAAAAAGTTTTGCTTCTGGGGGGGCAGCTGTCCCCCCCTGCCCCTCACTGGGTACGCCCATGCTCTCGGCTCTAGGCTTCTGTCTTTCTAACTAACAGTTGAGGGAGGGAGACCAACCCATTTGCTCTCTCGTTCAAAGCCACTCCCTTTGTTCCTTTAACAAACTGTGTTTAGCGGGCTGTTGTCAGGTTTGCCTGGCTATTCCAGCAATTGAATCTGTGCTGGATCCAGGCATTAGAAGCGTGGCTCAAGCATACAGCCTAACCTCCCCTCCAAAACTTTAAACGATGTTGTTGTATGCTGCTTTGATGTTTTATGAAAGTGGGTGGTATATAAATGTTTTTTAAATAAATCAAACTGTGGCATGATTCGCCCAAAAGGAAGCAGTTTTTTAAGTCCCAATGAAAAAGAGCATTTGGTCCTTCAAGAAAAAAAAGGCAGTCAGCCTTAGAATATAATAAACCCGTGTGTAAATGCCATGGTTTGGTTTCGTTAAAAAAATAAAAGAGGAAACAGATGTTGAGAAACAGATTTCCATTTGGTTGATTTCCAACAGCTTATTTGCTCGAGCCAAGTGAAAAATTCAAAACAAAATGTTTTCCCATTTTAATGTGCGGGGTGGGGTGGGGGTGGGAGGAAAGATTGCTTCTCCTTGTTCCCACCCCAACATTCATGTAACAAAACGAAGCAATAGCAGAATTCTGGTTTTCTGAAAAATGCCACGCAGTCGAAGGTGTCAGTTAAGACAAATGTGAAAATATTACAGAAAATGTTCTACCTGGTGGGTCGCTGCAAATGTTAATGAGAGCTGCGTCTCTGTGTTCTGTCTCTTAAAGATTTGTCAGAGGCATTGGTGGGGGGGCGGGACAGCAGAGCAGAAGAGCTTCTCTGCTACATTTTCACAGGAACAGAGTGGTCCCTCTTAGGACGCTGCTTTTTAGCTGGAAGAAAGTGGGGTCTCGTAAAGGCCAGTCAGGAGTAAAATGGAGTGAGGGTGGAGAAGACAGGTGAATAGCGGGGAGAGCTAGGGGAACATCAGGCAGCCGGATTTCAAACACCAAGGAGCAAAAACCAACAAGAGATCCATGAAACACCTTCCAGGAAACAGGAATGCTTCCCTTCTCAACATCCTTAAATGCAGGGTTAGAAACTCATGGTGCTTCTGATGAAAGTTGGACTCCTGGATAGAGTTAGCCTGACCACTGTAGCCCATGCCTTAGTAACCTCAAGGCTGGATTGCTGCAATGTGTTCTATGTGGGGCTGCCCTGGGGTCTGGTTCAGAAGCTCCAGCAGGTGCAGAAGGAGGCAGCCAGATTTCTGGTGAGGCCATCTAGCCAACAACATGTGGCACCGTTTTGTTAAAGCAGCTACACCATCAGCTGCCTATCTACCACAGAGTCAGGTTCAAGTTCCTTGTGTTAATTGACAAAGCCCTGAACTATTTAGGTCCTGGGTACCCCAGTTATATCCCAGTTTGATTGTGGAGATTATCTTCAGGAGTGTCATTGGTCGTTCTCCATGTTGGCAAGGCTCATTTGACAACAACAAGAAAAGGAACCCTGTGGGACACTCTGCCAACAGAGATTCAAGAGGTCCCTTCCATTTCAGCTTTTGAACACCTGCTGAAAGCTTTTCTGTTCCGTCCAGTTTAAGCAGGCAATTAAGAATACACATTCCTACAAAAGCTAGCTGATTTGTTTTAAAGATCTATATTGTTTTTATTGTATGGTTTTGCGTACAATTGTTGTGAACCACTTTGATATTTACCTTTAGAATTAGTGGTATAGAAATATTTGTATAAATAAAATAAAATAAAAACTTCCATCAGTCCCAGCCAACATGGCCAATGGGCAAGGAATGATGTGAAATGTAGTTCAGCAAGACCTGAAGGGCCACAAGTTTCTTAACTCTGCTCACCCCTTTCTCTGCATCAAATTTCCCATTCTAAGCTCATTGCAGCAAACACCTTTTGCACCTTTCTTGAGAACTGCAGCCCCACACTGTGGGCAAAGCACTCAAAAGGCATCAAAAATATTCATGGGGAGAATTTTGAGTGTGGTTTGGGTTTTGTTTTAAAAGGAGGCATGTTATGCACATCAGCAGACAGCAATGATCTTAGACTTTTAATTAGTGCTGAACTGAAAAGATCTCAGCGGAGAACCTTTAGCTCAATTTGAGGGGCGGTGGTGTAAAAATAGCCCTATGAAACTACAGGTAATTTAGGGGGGGGGAGAGAGATGGATTCAACACAGCCTCAAAGCACATAGCCAGGAGCACCTCAGCCAGACTGTCACAACTGATCACACCCTTCTGAATAACCACGGCAGGCTACACACCAGCACCTGTTTTTAAATAGCTTTGAAACTGAATCGTATACATGGAATCAATACAGGTTCTGAAAAATGAAAAATGAACAATGCCCAACCATTGTAATTGTTTCTCTTTGCTAAATCTTTATCAGTCTGAAGGGAAAGTGTCAACACTAAAGACAGTTTCATTTCCACCATTATTTAAGAGCTACAACATCCTCCAAAAAAGAAGGGTAGCTAGGGTGTGAATAAGGGCACTTTTTAATGATTTGTTGTTGTTGTTGTTGTTGTTGTTGTTGTTGTTGTTGTTGTTTCTTCTTCTTCTTAGCACTACTTCCGTGTCTTAATTTTTTCATGTCCCATTTCATGAAACTGTTTTCTGGCACTGAGGTTAATCTGGATTAAGTGGATATAGATGTCTTGCAGGTTAGACCCAGGAGGGCTGGAAAGCAGGAGGAAGGGGTTCTGCTGCTGCTAGTAAATGTTTTGTATCCTAAAGCAATACAGTGGTACCTGGGTTTGCAACCATTTTGGATTACAACCGTTTTGGATTACAACTACATCAAACCGGGAAGTGCATTCCCTTTTTTGGATTACAACCCATTTTGTTTTTATTACAACCCTTTTTTGGGGGGGGAGGCCCCATTGGTGAAAGCGCACCTTGGGTTACAACCTGTTTTGGTTTACAACCAGACCTCCAGAACGGATTATGGTTGTAAACCAAGGTACCACTGTAGGTACCAAGCTGAAGTAGACAGCTTTCTCAGACATGAATGCCCTTTCCTCTTAACCCATGGGTAGGCAAACTAAGGCCCAGGGGCCGGATACAGCCCAATCACCTTCTAAATCCAGCCCATGGATGGTCCAGGAATCAGCATGTTTTTACATGAGTAGAATGTGTCCTTTTATTTAAAATGCATCTCTGGGTCATTTGTGGGGCATAGGAATTCATATGTGTGTTTTTTTCAAAATATAGTCCAGCCCCCTACAAGGTCTGAGGGAGAGTGGACCAGCCCCCTGCTGAAAAAGTTTGCTGACCCCTGTCTTAACCCATGAGCAGAGTGGGTGGTTATCTTTTGGACACTCTTTGCACATTGCCAGTAGCCCTTACATTACTACTTTGCAATATGTTGGCTGTGGTATGGACAGCAGGTTCAGAGAATTAGCCCGGTAGCCTCAGCTCTGGAAAAGAGAGGTTCCTGGGCAGGATGACTAGGTTCTCCACTTTGCTCCTACATAAAATCTACCAGATTATCCAGGCATCTGGTTGGCCACTGTGAAAACAGGATGCTAGATGGGCTATTGGGCTGATCCAGCAAGCTTCTCTTATGTTCTTATGCCAGATACTGTTGGACTTCAACTCCCACAGTCCGTAGCCTACATGGGCAACGATCAAAGATGATGGGAGTTGTAGTCTGGCGGTACCTGGAAGGCCAAAGGTCCCCTATTCCTGTAGGCACTTAGGACTTCATCCAAGTTCCAAACTAGGCATAGCTATAAGTGCTTGTTCATTCGTGGCAGATTATTTGAGGGAAATGAAAATTGGGAATGGGAAGGAGGAGGAGGAAGCACACGAGCACGTCATCCCATTAATTCACATCTCATGCTGCGTGTGAGTTTGAGGGCCCGGCACTACGTGGCAGATATTTGACAGATAAGCCTATCTAATCACTGAGCACGTTAAAGAAGTTTCATTAGCGTTGCCTAAAAATAAGGAATGCTGTACACCCGTTGAGTGGCACAGAAAGCTAATAATCCATCAGGGTGTAAATGACAGGTGTATCCTAGGTATCTGCTTCAATCCATACCCAACCTCATTAAAATATCAATTTGCAATTCAAAAACGAAGGGGGGAACTCCAACGTCACGGTTCTGCTTATGGAACAGCTTTTGATTCAGTAGAGGCGTCTGCCAACATGAGGGAAAGCAAGGCAATTTTCATCTATTTCCCCTTACCGCTGCAGGATCCCCCCTCAGTGCCTGAAAATCTTGTCAAGGGTCAGAGGACCCTCCAGAACAGCATAATAGAAGGTGGCACAGGTAGGCTTGACGAGAAATGTCTCCCCTTCTCTTACTTGAGCGCAGGAGTGGGGGGACTTGGAACTCTCTGAATGCTGTTGGACTCCAACTCCCATCAGCCCCAGCCAGGACAGCCATAGTTTGCCGTGGTGGGAGTTGCAGTCGAACAACATCAATGCTCATTGCAGATTGATTCTGCATTCCCCAGTGGGTGTGTCCATTCGAAAAGAGATGTAGGCGGTGGTCCCAGCAATGGGAGTGGGCAGATGTTGTGTCTGAGCATGGAACAGGATTGCAATCCCCATTTCCTTCTTCGTTCACCTGGGGTATGCGCAGACCTAATCAAGGGGAGGGATTTTCAAATGCGTATCAAGCAATCACACCTACCCTTTGTGGGAGGCGGGATTCCAGAATCAATCTAGATAGAAAGCAGCCTGTTGAGGAAAAGCATGAACAATTCCAGATTGAGAAAATGTATGGCTATTCTTATTACCCCACCCTTCATCCCAAGGTCCCAGGGCAGGGTTATATTAAAACACAGTATTAAAAACACTTTAAAACAGGGGTCAGCAAACTTTTTCAGCAGGGGGCCAGCCCACTGTCCCTTAGACCTTGTGGAGGACCGGACTATATTTTGAAGAAGAAGAAAAATGAACGAATTCCTATGCCCCACAAATAACCCAGAGATGCGTTTTAAATAAAAGGACACATTCTACTCATGTAAAAGCACATTGATTCCCGGACCGTCCACAGGCCGGATTTAGAAGGCGATTGGGCCGTATCCGGCCCCTGGCCCTTAGTTTGCCTACCCATGCTTTAAAACAACTTACAGCTACAGGCACATAACCACTTGCGTGTGATCAGCACATGTACAGCTGCCATGTGCACTAATTTTGGCACCCGAAGGGGGTGAAGTGGGAGTGGGACGGGACGGACTTGCCCACATCCCCTTGGGAACAGAACCCCTGCGCAAGTGGGGATTCCCCCGTACATTTTTGTGCTACAAACAGGTTAGCCATAGGATGCCACCTTAAACCAAGCCAGAGTCCTGTCTACGCTGGCTGGCAGAGGCAGTCCGGGGTGTCAACTGGGGGACATTCCAGCTCTGAGTGGAGATGCCGTTGGGGATTGAACTTGGGACCATCCTAAATGCAAGTCAGATGCTCTGCCACTGAGCTACACTGCTTCCCCTCTACAGCACGGCTAGCTGACTCAGACATTATTTCTCTGGGGTGGAAACGGTCCACAATATTTTGCTGCCATGGCCAAGTATTGCACGCAGATAAGTGAGCAAGGTTGCCCAGCGTTGCACTCACTCAGCACCCATTTTTTTTCGTGGGACCAGCACATCAGTGCTATCCTGATGCACTGAGATTCACGCCAAGAAATTGGTACTTGCCAAGTCAGAAAGAAATAACTTCCACTAATTAGGAGTGAATATGGGGTGGGGGACCCAGCCAGCTGACAGCACTTTCTTTGCCCTACCAAAAAATTTTAAAAAATCTTTCCGAACACATGATAATATACTGCTGTTGGCAGGCTGGCTGTATTATAATACTTAATTATCACTTCTGACATGATAAATCAAGCACATATTTTTAAAATTTCACATAAGCTAACATGATACTCTGTTTCGCCTCTTTCTTGGCTTGCAAGTGAAAAGGACAGTAGCAAAGTTGAGGCCATTTCAGTATTTAGCTTTATATATACATATATAAATACAAGAATTATAATTGGCCAGGACCCTAATTCTCGATGCCCTACACATCCACACCCTAGGTAAAACACAATTGGCCCTCTAGATGCATCAGGACTAAAACTCCCATCATCCCTGCTTCCCTGGTGGGAGTTTGAGTCCTTCAGATCTGAAGGGCCACGGAACCCTCAACTTTGTATGATGCTGTGGTTTAGAGGCAAGGTTGGCTTGCCCCCACCCCCAAAACAAGATTGGGAGATGTTTATTTAAGAGTAATTCAGCTAATAATCTTTTCTCTCTCCCCAGCACCAACATCCTCCCACTTAAATGTAATTTTGACATCCATTTATTTCCTGACTAGATAATACTAGATTATAAAATTACAAGGTGGTAGCTTAAACGTATTATTTTAAAAGGAAGTATGCCAGCAGAGAAGAAGAAGAAGAAGAAGAAGAAGAAGAAGAAGAAGAAGAAGAAGAAGAAGAAGAAGAAGAAGAAGAAGAAGAAGAAGAAGAAGAAGGAGAAGAATTAAGGGGAATTAAGAATTAAGGGGAAGAACTTTGGGTGGTATTCATGCTTTATTCAAAGCAGACCCATTGAAATTAATGGGCGTGTTAGGTCCATTCATTTCAGCAAATCTACTCCAAGTGAAATTAAGTTGAAAACCACCTTTAGAAATTATAGTGAATATTTTAACACAAGCCTGCCTCTTTATAAACAGATCGCCCAAATCTACACTATTCATTTTGGGGTATGTTCACACTATCAAGGGCCAAAATATTAAGTATTGTTGCATCACACCAACATCCAAATCTCTGAAGGAACAACATGCTAAATCATCATGTTAAGGACTAATCTGTGACACTTCTGGTGTTATAAGGACCTCCCATTAGCCCTAGTCAGCATGATCCAGTTTTGCCAGCTGATTTGAAGATAAAGCACTCTGCCTTACTCTTTAGATATCACTTTCTAAAGAGCATGAAGAGTCCTTCATAGACCAACCAGGAAAGTGGGTCGGATGTGTTGTAATATACAGTTACTGACTCACACTCAAATCTTTAAAAAAATTAAGGAAATTTGGCTATGTCCAATAAATTCTGGATGTATGGCAACCCTATCCCTTTGCTACCTCTCCCTCTTCTCCTGTTTCCTCAAAGACACTGCAGCTGAGTATGGCTCCTAGCTCACGTAGAAAAATCATGTGAATGAAAAATCTCTCCAAAATGGGATTTCTTTTTTTAAAGAATATTTTTATTCATTTTCACACATCAAAAAATAATTACAACATACTTACATTAACAAAGTTCATATACATCACCACAACTTATAACAAAAATTAAAATTAAAATTCCTAGCTTTCCTCACATGTTTTTATGACTTCCTCAAATCCCTCTTTGTTGAATTTCATTGTAATAGATCTTTAGCTTGTTTCAAAATTCATTATCAAACTTTAAAAAATCTTATCAATTAACCTTCTTTTTAACATCTACTATCTTTGTTGCCATAATTTTCCAATTTCATTTTGAACCTAAGCCACAACCAAAATGGGATTTCTGCTGCTTTTGCTAATGCAAGGACTGCATGATTCTTTTGTAAGGAAACCAAGTTCTTTCTTTTTAAGTCTTTTGGAACCTTTTTTTCTTCTTTATCATTCCTGTCAACAGATGAAGACTTGTTTGCTTTAACTTCTGAAACCCTGTAAAATCCTCACTTATTTGCAAAGCAGTCTGTAATTTTTTCTAGCCTAAGTATTTCTCATGGGGAATGTTTATTTAAAGGGCAGGTGTAAAATCTAACCAAGCTTTATTGTGCTTGGTAGCAATCACCACTGTACTAACTCTGCTAGGAGAAAGAATCTCTCTTCCAAAACTATCTAACAGGCTGTGGCCCATTAGCCGCCACTGCGTAGACAGCACTGAGCAAGATAGAACCATGATTTGACTTGGCATAAAGGAGCTATCTGTGACCATATGCACAGCAGCTGCTTCCTGTCAGACTACAATCCTAACCCCACAGTCATGGTTAGGATTGTTGGTATCTCAGAGCATGAAGTGTACGGCAGGCACCATCAACAAGTCAAGTCCTGCCACTCCAAGGGCAGAGATGGACAAGCTAAGGTCCCAAGGAATGCTCTGAAGGTATATGAGGCCACCCCCCTTCCCTTGCTGAAGCTAAGCAGGTCGTGATGCGGTCAGTGCCTAAAAGGGAGACTGCATGATGACCTCATGAACTCCACCTTGGGTTCCATAGGAGCCAACTCCTAGGGGTCGGGGGGCTTCAGCCCACAATAAAATATTTAAGGGGGGCAGGGCCCCACAAAGTTTATGGACATTCCCATTCAAATGATGTGTGTGCAATTATGTGATCAATTATGAGGGGCAGGACTTACCTGGGCCCCCACAATATTTTATTCAAGTTGGCACCCCTGTTGGGTTCCATGGTGGAAGAAAAGTTATATGTAAATGTGAGAAAATAAATAGCAAGAAACACTGAACTACAGTATGTCTCACCCAGATGAATGAAAACCTTGAAATGAAGAGTTAGGCATTAGAACCAAGTAGTATTCAAGTTCTCATGCAAAACAGGCTTCAGGCAGCTTTAAGTTTGGCAAACCCAAAGAAACTAATCCATATTAATTCTGAAAACTAGGCAGAGTATTAGAAAAGCAGCTGGAACCTTGATGCAAAAGATGTTCAGTAGGAACAGTCCCTGTTTTATTTTGGAAACACATCTCTTTTTCTCATTTGAAACGAGGGGGGGGGTTCATTTATCTCAGCTTCCTCTCTCTCTCTCCCCCACCCCCATCTCCCTCTCCAAAAAAAGCTGAATGCACAAGAGTAAACGGCAAGGTGACAATATATCCCAGAATCGATTGCTTTTAACTTGCCTTTTTAATCATTTATCAAAGGGTGGTGTTATTTTTTGTTGTTTTTTTTTGAAGAGCAGCTCTGCAGTTATTGATTTGTCACAAAGGACCATTCACAAACCCCCGAGGCACTCAGCTACTTACACGGAGAAAGTATTTTACATTCCACTTTATTGACCGAGATGAAGACATCTAAATATCAGCGCTTAGTTATACGAGCATCTGCGTTGGCAAGAAGTCTTCAGGGAAGAGTAAAGGCATGGTGGGGAAACAGAAGCTCAGGCCTTTCCACTGCCAGAGAAATAGATGAATTACAGTTCAGCGTATAAAAATGGTATACTAGTTCATATATAAAAAAGGAGTAATGAGCTTTGAACATTATTTCATTAAGAACAAAACTCTGTTTTTTCAGTACACATATCTAGGAACGTTGGAAGCTTACACCAAGAAGAGCCTGCAGGATCAGGCCAAGGGACTATCTAATCCAGCATCCACTGTTTCCAGCAGAAAAATTCCCTTATTCCAGCGCCATTTCCCGCTGCAAAAAAAGGGGTTGGCAGATATGGCCATTTCCCAATGCAAGAAAAAGGAATGTTGACAGCTATGATAAGTTTTCAGAGGTGCATGAAAATTGAAATACATAAAATGTCACGAGTGGAGAAACCATGGTGTAACATCTGCACCATACCAGACTGCATCTCCTTTGGAAAGCCTTCCACAATGAGCACCATGGACCGGCAAGTTTGCAATTTTTCGTTCACAAGCCCTTTGCCGAAAACTTGTTTGAAGCAAGCTAGCAGCGCTGCTCTAGTTCTGTGTGCTGCTCGGGTTCGCCAGAAGCGGTTTAGTCATGCTGGCCACATGACCTAGAAACTGTACGCCAGCTCCCTCAGCCGGTAAAGCGAGATGAGTGCCGCAACCCCAGAGTCGTCCACGACTGGACCTAATGGTCAGGGGTCCCTTTACCTTTACCTTAGCAGCACATCAGAAGCAACAGCCCTTTGAAAGCTAAAGGCAGCACGAGGAAGGATGCTTTCTATAGAACTTATTGATTGCCCTGATTTTAAAAGTCCTGGAAGTCATACCTTGACCAAACACAGCCCATGCCCTTTTGCCCTAAGCAATAAGGGGATGGGGAGAAAGCAAATCTAACACTAAAACAGGGGTTAGGGAACCTTTCCCTGTCCAAGGGATGTGCATTTGTGCGTGAGCAACATATACATCTCACAGTAGAGAAAGGAGCAAAGAACCTTTTATTGAGCTACCACTCGGTCATCCTTCCCTCCATTTCTGATGTTCAGGCATGAGTGCTGCTTTACATAGCCAAAACAGCACCACACGTACAAGACCCCTGGGAACCAACTCTAAGCAGAAAGGCAGGAATACGCTTCCCCAGTCTCCATTGCTACTCTGTCAGGGCCTGGATGAGTGACTCCCAGGTAGCCACATTTACACTTTAGGAGCCAATTCCCCTTTCGTTGTTGTTCAGTCGTGTCCGACTCTTCGTGACCCCATGGACCAGAGCACGCCAGGCACGCCTATCCTTCACTGCCTCTCGCAGTTCGGCCAAACTCATGTTCCCCTTACCCTTGAGCTAACCTAATATAGAGCAGGCACCCTGATCTTTTCGTTGAATTGGGCATCCAGGTCCGATAATGCAGGCATGCTTTTCCTCTGCGAACATGACTTAATCTCTATGCACGTTTCAGGCTAAGGCAAGAGAATTTCTCTAAAGCATTGTGTCATTATAGTCCTGTGGACTCGTCGTTTTGACTGCTGTTGTTTTGACGAAAGCAAAGCTGCCTCAGTGGTGTGTTTATTGAAGAAATCCACCACTCTTTCTCTGGAGATGCACATTCCTGGCCCTGGTAAAATGCCAGCTCCCCTCTCGGCCACTCGCAAGAACTCCCAAGCATACGGATGGACGACAACGCCTCTCTCATTCCTCCCACGTTCAAAGATGGAAGATCTCGCCCACACCTTTCCAAGCCTCTCACTCGGGGAAACGTTTCCAGAGTTAACCGAGACCGCCCTGAGAACCACCTGGTCTTTCTTCAGCAGAGCACAAGACTACAGTTTTCTAACACCCATTAGATCTAAGCACTTCAGTTCTACACCCTAATATATTTTAAGAATGCACAGATGGATCAGCTGTGTAACAGATAATGTTTATTGAAAGGGACCGACAGAATTCTGCACAAAACGGGGGGGGGACAATTTCCTAAATATATATATATTTTAAAAAGGTTTTATTTAAAAACAGCTGAAAATAATAGACCACCACTACTACGTAGGAAGCAAAACACTCTTTTCAGCTGTGGTTAAGAGGTCAACAGTTTTACGGTACTGTGAGCAGCGTCCTTCCTCCTGCAGCTGGAGCTTCAAATGTATTTTTTAATAAGGTGTCTTCTATCAGAAATAAATACAGTAAGTGATATATATGTATGTATGTATGTATGTATAGCAAGCAGAAAGAGAGCACATCCATTCAAAAGGTTCCACGGGGAAGTTTTCTTTTGCTCTCAAGTGCTGGGTTCAAAACTCACACAAAGGAGTAGAAATTTCAGTTGTGCAACCGACGTGCTGCATAGGAGAATAAATACACCAGAATCACACACAAGCAAGGAATGGAGCCAAATAATAATAATTATTTTTAAGGGATGGATGTCAACAGTTTCAGCTACTCTGCAGCAAGCAAGCCGGCAGCAAGGCTATATATTATCCCAATGCCATTCTACTAGGGAAATCTAGTAGAGAAATGTGCCAAAGCTCCCTTTGCCATTTCGCTTGAAGTGGTTGCCCACAATGGACACAAACATCTCCTGAGACATCAGGTTGTCGTCCGCTTCCGTGATGCCCAGGTTGCTCAGCCTCTTCTTACGCAGGTGGCTCTTCTTAAGAGATGCGGCGGAAAGTTCGTTGGCGATTTCAGAATTGCCTTCCGTGTGCTCAGAAACGCCTGCCTTTCCGTGTGGCTCCAACCCACCGCCGACCTGTTGGCGTGTATCTTCGCACGCCGGGGTGGGGACGTCGACCGTGGGATGAACGTCCTTCGCTTGCTCTAAGCCAGAAACAACGACATTAAGTGGAATCCTTACGTACGATTTGATTTTATTGAAGGAGCGTCTCCACCCCCATCGTTCTGCACGGACACTGAGGTCCAGCGCCGAGGGCCTTCTGGCGGTTCCCTCATTACGAGAAGCCAAGCTACAGGGAACCAGACAGAGGGCCTTCTCGGTAGTAGCACCCGCCCTGTGGAATGCCCTCCCACCAGATGTCAAAGAGAACAACTACAAGACTTTTAGAAGACATCTTAAAGCAGCCCTGTTTAGGGAAGCTTTTAATATTTGATGAATTATTGTATTTTAATATTGTGTTGGAAGCCGCCCAGAGTGGCTGGGGAGGCCCAGCCAGATGGGCGGGGCATAAATAATAAATTGTTGTTGTTGTTGTTGTTGTTGTTGTTAAATACCACATATTAAAAACAGTTTGAAACTTAGAATCATAACAATAAGACAGGACCCGAAAATGTACACCTCAGGTGTCAAAAAACCAGGGACAAAAGATGCACCTTCAGCTTCTCCTGAAACTGTATAATGAAGGCGCTAAACACACCTCTGTGGGGAGTTCCACAAGCTTAGGAGTTGCCAGAGAAGGGTCCTCCCCCAGGCTGCCACCCCCAAGGCTCTGTGGGTGGAGGAACCGCCAAGAGAGCCCCCTCTGAATGCATCAACCTGGCCAAAGGCAAAGCAGTTCATCATGGGAAGGGCTACTAGCCATCATGGCTATGCTCTGCCTCCGTGGTTGGAGGCAGCAACGCTCCTGAATGCCAGTTGCTGGAAACCACAGGAGGGAGGGCAGAGTGCTTCTGTGCTCATGGCCAGCTTGCAGGCTTCCCATTGGGGTCTCTGGTTGGCCACTGAGAGAACAGGATGCTGGACTAGATGGGCCACTGGCCTGGTCCAGCATGGCTCCTCTTATCCTGGGGTTCAGAACAGGCATTATAATTATAATTTTTTAAAAAATTTATATACCGCTCTATACTCGCAGGGCGGTTCACAGGTATTGTTCCCTGCCATTTCTGTGTGCTCAGATAGAACTACCTTTCATTAACAACTTACCTGGGCCACTTAAGATTGTGCCTCCTGAGCTTTCTGGAGCGCTCTCTTTGGCATACGGAGAGACAGTGGGTTTCACCAGGACCACTCCATACCCTTCGTTATTGTGTATTACGTTGTTCACCATTGTTATCCTGGGAACATCATAATTTTCATCCAAAAAGTCCTAAAAGCCAAGGTTGAATAAGGGTGAGAGACATGCACAGCCCAGAAGGTAAGATTGCTCATCTTCTCATTTCATATATTTATTATTAGGAAGTTTATACAGTGGCACCTCGGAAGTCAAACGGAATCCGTTGCGGAAGTCCATTCGACTTCCAAAATGTTCGGAAACCAAAGCATGGCTTCCGATTGGCTGCAGGAAACTCCTGCAGCCAATCGGAAGCCGCGAAAGCCCCGTCGGACATTCGGGATCCAAGGTAAGACTGTACTCTGTTTTTCTCTACTGTGGTGATTGTCAAAGCGGTTCCCATAATAATAAATGTAGGATAATATTTAATAAGAACAAAATCAACAAAACTCAACTGTCAGATCAAAGACAGACAACAAGATTAAAGACAGACAACAAGATGTGAGGAAATAAATATGTTTTTAACTTCCAGGGGCAGCAGTCCAATAGGGAGGTCACAGGGTAGGTGCCACTACAGAGAAGGCCCTCTTCTAGACCACAGCCAGGTGCTGTGTAGTCCAATCAGTAGATCTTCCCCATCAGATCACAGTGGACAATAATGAGCTAGAGGGGGCAGTGGTCTGATTCTGTACAAGGGCAGTTTCTAAAAAAAACATGGTTTACTTCACTCAAACAAACCACGATGGAGAGACCAAAAGCAGGTTCCAGCATAACACTAAGCCAGGGATGGTGACTTCTTTCCTCCTAGAGTGAGCCAGGAGGAAAAAAGGGTGCAATTTGGTCACACAGTCTATGGCAAGGTTGGGATGCAACCCCCCGCCCCAAGGTTCTTGGGCTGCATCTTCCCAACAGCCCCAGTCAAGCATGGCCAATGGTGGGAACTCCAGATCAGCTGCATCTGAAGAATCACATCTGATGTGCAGCTTACTGAGCTGATGTGCAGTTTACTGAGGAGGAGGAGGAGGAGGAGGAGTTTGGATTTGATATCCCGCTTTTCACTACCCGAAGGAGTCTCAAAGCGGCTAACATTCTCCTTTCCCTTCCTCCCCCAAAACAAACACTCTGTGAGGTGAGTGGGGCTGAGAGACTTCAAAGAAGTGTGACTAGCCCAAGGTCACCCAGCAGCTGCATGTGGAGGAGTGGAGACACGAACCCGGTTCCCCAGATTACGAGTCTAGCGCTCTTAACCACTACACCACAACTGGCTCTCCTGGCTCTACTGAGACATTGAAACCAATGAGAGATCATGAAACTATGCCCTTCTCTCTGCCCACACAGCTCTGCCAATCTGATGCTACCAGAAGCGTAGGAAGCAGCCCTGCTAACCCCAATTCTGCTTAGACACTCACTTTTATTAGGATTCCTTCCTTGCAATGGTGTATGCCGTTCCCCATCAACGTACACATGCTGCCCGGATAGATTTCTACACCGGCACCCTGCAATTAATAGGCGGAGATGTTGCTAATCAATAGGCAATTCTAAGAGGCTGTTGGAGAAATCAATAAGGCCTAGACTCCTGGATAATCAACAAGTGAACTTTGCTCTGGTCAACAGTTCAAGTGCGCATGCGATGGGCGATGGCTGGCGTTTGCACGGCCCGCATTCTGCTCTAACCAGAATAACAAAGCTGCTCAAAAGCACTGACACACGTTGCAACCGCCACGTAACACCACACAATGCTAGATAAACTGATTTGAAAGGGCAAACCTATTTCAGTAACTGTTTTGTAATCTTCTTGCAATTTCTGTAATTTTCCAGCGTATCCTGAGGAAGTGCCTCGCGTGTGCTTTTGAAAGAGGAGCGGATTATTAGCCGGCGTCGAACGTATCTGCCGAAGCTGCTTTTGTTTCCTTTTCAATGCGTCCGTCAATCGCAAGAAGAGCATCAATTCCTACCTTAGCACCGTACAAGTCGGAATTTTTCATTAAGAGCTCAGCCGATGTTCGTACCGCCACCCCTGTGGTCTCGCACTGCAACACGCAGTTCTCCAGGGTGGTCTTCCCTTGATGGACACCTGGGTGGGTGGGAGGGAGAGAGCAGAACGCTCTGAGATGCTACACCTGTAGCCCAGATTTACAAGTGGTTCCTGGTGAACCCCAACAAACACAAGCAAGGGATTCTAGGGTGTTTGAGTCACGCAAGCCTGGGGAAGCCCAGTGGTAGAAGGTCCCAGGTAGAAGGGCATAGAAGGTCCCAGGTTCTATGTCCAGCACGTCCAGGTAGGTCTGGGAATGCCCCCTGTGTCAAACCCTGGAGCTCTGCCATTCTGTATGGAGGATTCTGAGCTAGAGAGACCAGTCGCCTGATTCAGTAGAAAGCAACAGAAGACCCAGCTGTCTTTTGTGCAGGGGGGGGGGGAGGATGGAAAACCAGGGGTTAGAGGGACAGAGAGGAGTATCTTGCAAAAGCGTCACAAACAGAAACTCTTCACACTATAACCTTTGGTTGCTGGTCCACTGCAAAATTGTCACTCATTAGTTCTAAAGTGATGGATTTGTCTTTAGGCGGAACATTTCAGATACTTATTTTTAGGACATACAGTATTGCAATGCTGCAAGTTGCACTGGGTCTACTCTTATTAGCTGCTGGAAACTTTCCCTGCTGAATTGTTGTTTGCTGTTGTTGTTGTTTTTATTGCATTTTGTGGTTTGAGTTGTCGCTGCCCACTTTGGAGAAGCATCCTATTGAGAGGCAGGTGAAAATCTTCTAAACAAACAAACAATTGTGGGGGGGGGGGTGAGAAGGTCCTTTGGAAGCAGGGGCAACGCTGGAACTGAACAGGAAGCCTTTGCAGGCCAGATCTGGCCTCTGGGCCTCCTATTCTCCCCCCCACCCCATTAAGCATTTATCGCGACAACCAGAATTTTTAAAGAAAGTTACTCTTCGTAAGAACATTTTAGGGACATGCAGTTAGTAACTTCTCTACAGCAGTGGCCCAAGAACCCCCTCTTTTTGTGGTGTATGAATATATTTTCACATGTAGAAGGTGCTGAAATAGTCTTGCTAGCCCATGTAACATTTGTTATTCAAATCTACCTCTCGATGACGAAGTGTTAATTATCACCTGCTCCAGAAGACAGAAGGGCAGAGCCAACAAGATTGTTGTCAAATTCAGATAGGGGTGGAGGGGTGCCAGGTTCCCATTATGGAACAAAAAATTAAAAATATAACTTTTAATATCAAACGATGGGGGGTGGGTAGAGTATCCACGTTATGATACGCCTCTCTGGAACAGTTACAGGTGGGTAGCCGTGTTGGTCTGCCATAGTCGAAACAAAATAGAAAATTCTTTCCAGTAGCACCTTAGAGACCAACTGAGTTTGTTCTTGGTATGAGCTTTCGTGTGCATGCACACTTCTTCAGATACACTGAAACAGGCCATCGATCACCAGCCACCAACGAGGTGCCCCACTCCCAATGTTTTGGATGTCCACTCCCATTAGCCGCAGCCAGCGCAACATCCGCCAGCATGGTTGATGGGAGTCACAGCCCAACACATCTGGAGGGCGAACCACAAGGGTGACAGCAGAACTAGGCTATTAATAAAAGCAGAGATGAAAGGTAAGAAGATGAAACTTGAATTAGAACAAATAGGTAATGCTTTGATGCAACAGATACAGGGGGGATAACGTTAGAAATATGATGCTTCTAAGAATTAAACTGGGTCCCTGCCATTAAAGGCTAGGAACATAAAAAGAGCTTGCTGGATCAGGCCAATGGCTCATCTAGTCCAGCATCCTGTTCTCACAGTGGCCAACCAGATGCCCCAATGGGAAGCCCGGGAACAGCGCTACAGTCCGAATGCTCTCTGCCCTCCTGTGGTTAACAGGAACTGGTATACGGAAGCACTCCTCTGCGGAATTACAGATCTGGGCTTCCCCACCGCAAATTCAGATAAGAAGGAAGGGAAATGGCAAGGGGGGGGAAAACAAATGAAGAATGGGGGTGGTGCCTGGAAAAATTTGCAAGCCAAATCATGAGCCTTGCATGCTGGCCTGCTGGGTTAAGGCAACCCTCTCCTCTTTGGCTGTCCCACCAAGGCAGAAAAATCTTGGGGTATTTCAATCCCACCATACACGAGTAGTAACAGAAGCCATCCAGGCATGGATCAAGTTGCGGCAATCGTCCTAGACTGTCGATTTCACCTGCTATTAGGCTTCGCACAGCAGAAGAGGGACGGGGACCAACCCACCACTTAGTTCCTCAGTCCAGGCACACCAAAGCTAGGTGGCAAGCTCAAGGTACTTACTCAAGATGCCCTCCACGGCATCATGCTGGACCAGCTTCACGCTGGAGATTTTCACGTCCGCGGCAGTGCACTCCACAAAAGCGTCCCCCTTCCCTCGTTTCTCTATCACGATGTCGTCTGGCAAACCGTAGCCTGTGGAGAAAGTTTCAGGAGGCAGGAGGAAAGAATAGTTTTGGCAATGTTGCAACAAACTCAGGGACCAGGCAGAGGGCCTTCTCAGTAGCGGCAACCTCCCCTCAGACGTCAAGGAAATAAAGAATTACACAGCTTTTATAAGGCATCTGAAGGCAGCCCTGTGCCGGAAGGTTTTTAACGCTTCATGTTTTTATTGTGTTTTTAGATATGCTGTAAGCTGCCCCACATTGGCTAGGGAAACCCAGCCAGATGGGCGGGGTATAAATAATAACATTATCATTATCGTTGTTGTTATTATTATTACCACCCTGTAGCAGCCACGCCACCAGCCAATGTGCTGTAGTGGTTAGAGCATCAGACTAGGGCCTGGGAGACCAGGGTTCAAATCCTGCTCTTGGCCACAAAGCTCAGAGAGTGGCCTTTGCCCAGTAACTAAGTCTCGGCACTAACCTACCTCACTGGGGATAACACATCAAAGGAGAAGAATCACGTCTACCACCTTGAGCTCCTTGGAGAAAAGGTGGGATATACTTGTAACAACAATAAACCAGCTTCCTTTTTACACACTTCTGAATTTTAGGAGGGACGTTCTGCTCAGTTCTACAGCATTTGGTTAAATGACATACGCAACGAGTGTCCCTCTCCCCCTCCTTTTTAAGGTTGCGATGCTGGGTTAACTAAGCTCTCCACAGTCGCTCGCTCTGAAGCACTTAAGAGAAATTTACGAGCATGTAAAAAAAAATTTTATAGCTCGTCACTAGCAAGAACAAACAACAAGGCAAGCTATAGTAACAATGTCATTAGAGAGCCATGAGATCTTCCTGGAATTAAAAAGAAAGAAAGTGCAGGAACTCTTGTTCACAAGGCACATCCAGCAAGGAGGAATCTTCTAAAAAGTAGCTCTTTAGCTGTGGTTCTGGGTTGTACTACATGAACCTTGGAATCCCTTCCAACTCTACAGTTCTCCAACTCTATGAGGAAAGCACTAGGAACCATAGCAAGGCTGAATTCAGACACAGGATTTATTGCGGCAGTTTCCCAGTTAGGATGCTAGCACTTCTGTCCTCATTTGTAACATTCCTTTCACGCTGCAGGAACTGTTGCATTACGAAACTGTGGGGTTGTTGTTGTTTTTTACTAATATACTGGCAGGTCACCCTAAACACTGACCATGCCACTACTCCCCCACCCTTTCCACACATGCACACTTCTGTCCCCCCCCCACGATTCACCCACGGAAATGGCAAGGAAGAACCATTTGCTGATATACCACCCCAAATTTTGTCACTTTGCTCGTGGCTTTTTTTTTTCTCTCTCTCTCTCTCTCTCTTGTAGCAATCTACACAGAAATAAGTGCTAAACTTCCACTAGTTCAAATGTAGTGGGGAAGCCATGGCTCCCCCACTATGTGAACAAACCTTCCAACGAGTCTTCGCCTCACCTCTCCTTTCACAGCAAGGAGGAAATTGGGAACACCCACTTTTAACTAAATGACTGTTTCCTTTGAAGTCCAAACTTGGGAAACTGTGGTTTGCTTCAAACTCTGGTCAGCACAAAGCAGTGACGTTAGCTGCAGTGATAGCTCAGTCGGTAGAGCATGAGACTCTTAAAACTCAACGCCATGGGTTCGAGACCCACTTTGGGGACAAGATTCCTGCAACGACAGGGGGCTGCACTGGATGACCCTCGTGGTCCCTTCCAACTCTACAATTCTAAGTGGCTTCTGTTCCCAGTTTCTTTCCAAGGCTCATTCACGTGGCAGGAATCCACGGTTTCCCATTAAGTGTGAACCAGTACCGTATATCAACATACAGATACAGATAGGTTCATTTGAGCACAACTATTTTTGGTGCGGTTGGGAGGTGCATGCATTGGTGGGCTCACTTTAAAAGTCTTGGATCAATTTATCAGTAAAGCTACCACTGCCTTTCCAAAAAGGAGTCCATGCTACCATTAGTGTAGAGGCCTGGGGTCACTGGGAGTGTGTGTTAAAGACCCATTACTATTTCTGTAGCATGGGCCCCTGCCCTACATTGTCCTAGAGCCAACCAATCAGCTTGGAAAGGGAGCTTTTTAGCCACTGAAAATAAGTTCTCTCACCCTTTGGGCTAACTGGAGCCAATCAGAGTGAAGGAGGTAGAGTCAGCCACCGAGGATCGGCTCCTAGAGTCAGCTCTGGAGAAGTCACAAGGAGAGAACACAGAGAAGTTGTTCCCAAACGCTCCAAAGGTAAGCACTTGGGGAAATTGGAAACACAAGTTGCTTCTGTTTCAAGGGAAGGGAGTGTGCAGGTTCTGTACTGTATGATGGGACTTCAAAAGAAGATATTAGAGCACTCCAGATGATTTGCCCACATACCTGCACAAGAAATTGCAGGTCTGGGTGCAAGGCAACACATGGAGATCTGCACCAACCGTTGCAATGCATTCCCCATTATTGTTGTTGTCGTTTAGTCGTGTCCAACTCTTCGTGACCCCATGAACCAGAGAACGCCAGGCACTCCCGTCTTCCACTGCCTCCTGCATGGTCAGGCTCATGTTGGTAGCTTTGAGAAGACTGTCCAACTATCTTGCTCTCTGTCATCCCCTTCTCCTTGTGCCCTCAATCTTTCCCAACATCAGGGTCTTTTCCAGGGAGTCTTCTCTTCTCATGAGGTGGCCAAAGTATTGGAGCCTCAGCTTCAGGATCTGTCCTTCCAGTGAGCACTCAGGGCTGATTTCCTTCAAAATGGATAGGTTTGATCTTCTTGCAGTCCATGGGACTCTCAAGAGTCTCCTCCAGCACCATAATTCAAAAGCATCAATTCTTCGGCGATCAGCCTTCTTGATGGTCCAGCTCTCACTTCCATACATCACTACTGGAAAAACCATAGCTTTAACTATACGGACCTTTGTCGGCAAGGTGATGTCTCTGCTTTTTAAGATACTATCTAGGTTTGTCATTGCTTTTCTCCCAAGAAGCAGGCGTCTTTTAATTTCGTAACTGCTGTCACCATCTGCAGTGATCATGGAACCCAAGAAAGTAAAATCTCTCACTGCCTCCATTTCTTCCCCTTCTATTTGCCAGGAGGTGATGGGACCAGTGGCCATGATCTTAGTGTATGTTGTATAATTATGTTGTTGTTCAGTCGTTCAGTCGTGTCCAACTCTTCGTGACCCCATGGACCAGAGCACGTCAGGCACCCCTATCCTCCACTGCCTCCCACAGTTTCACCAAACTCATGCCAGTCGCTTCGAGAACACTGCCCAACCATCTCATCTCATATAGTTATATTATTGTATAAGTATAAGATGATATAATTGTAGGAAGTATAATCTTGGAAGGGGTGTAGCCATGACTATCAGGAAAGGACCCTGCCCTTCTGGATTTGCCACTACACTGCTGTATGCCATGCACCAACAGCAACACTCAATGGCTCAAATTGGTCCATACAAACACAAACACACACACACACGAGAGAGAGAGAGAGAGACTCCTCCCTTATCATTAACACCCATCCAACATCATTAACAGACCACGTTGCTAAAATGCCACCCAGCGCTTTTATTTTTCACAGCTTCCAAAAAAGGAAAAAGCAGATCTATCAAACGACAAGCAATAAGACTTCCTGGCACTTGTTCAATCAGAAGCGTCGACTCGATGAATAAACTAGATGTTGGCTTTTGTTCCTTAAAAGCTCGTGGCGATGTCTGGTCTAGTACGCTTTAATTTGCTTGCTCACATTCGCCTGACCTCTCTTGATAGGATGCGATTTGTCATAAATACCACCCCGAGTTCCCGAGCCATCTTATTCTCACTCCTACTGATAAAGAAATTTATTGAAAGCCTCTGTCCTGCAGGGGTACCACACACTGGCATGCATATCTATATAAATCAAACATTCGAGAAAGACTGGGAGAAAAAGAAAATCATTGTCATAAAAATAAAGAAGCAAAAATTGTTGGGTTTTTTTTATTATTTTATTTTAAAGAAGGCCGGCAAGAGCGGGGGTGGAAAGAGTCTGAACAGCAGGAAATTAAACCCTCGGCTCTTTTTCCACTAAAGACTTTTGACAAGAGAAAGATAGCGACTGCAACATAAGCCCCACAGCAACGTACAGCCTATTATGCTAACAACCGCACAGCAGACCCCAAGTTCTTTTGGCAAACTTAAGGAAGGTGGAGTTGTCCGCAGTGAAGAAAGTCCAGGGAGAGAGTTACATGGTGGAAACAAAAAGGGGTTTGTGGCCGTTTCTCCAAAACAAGACAGAAGCATATCCAGGACTGCCTGAATGAACCCTTATATATCCAAGCTGGGTCAGGGAAATCAGCTACAGGAGCATCGATGGTCATTCCTGAGTTGGCAAGGCTCGTTTGACAACAAAGAACCAAGCCTTTGGTGCCATCGGTCCAGTCCTGTGGAACTCTCTGCCACTAGAGATTCAGCAGGCGGCTTCTGTGCCAACTTTTAAACGCCTACTGAACACTTTTTTTCTATTCCGCCAGTCCTATGCAGGCAATTAAGGATACATCCCTCTACCATGGTTAAAGTCACTTCCGTCCTTAGAAGGAGGTGGTGTTGCGGGCAGTCACGACCTCCCCACGTGCACAGGAGGTGGGTGCCCAGCCCCTGTGCGAAAGGGGGAATCCTGGATGCGTCACTCCCAGGTTGACCAATCTGATTGCCCTGGGGGTGTGTGGCCTGCCCCATTTAAGCAGGGCGCAGCCGGGAATTCCTCCTCTTCCCTGCTTCCAGCTGCTCCGGTTTTCCCACCCACCTGCCCTTTAAGGTTTTCTTTTTTCCGACCTTGCTATGGACTTCGGTCGGTCGCCGTTGAGGGGCCTGGTAGGAATTTTTCCCACTTGGCAAATTGGCACCAGCCATTTCGTTTCTGCGTACCTCGTAGCAATTCGTCACAACTCTTGGTATTGGCGGTTAGGCATTGGAATATTTCTGTAGAAATGAAGAGGGGAGGTTGCGCCATCAACTGCCCCGCATTTTGAAGGATATTCCGTTAAAGGATTCCAGGGGGCGTGGCCCTGTCCGAAGCCCAGGGAGGTTAGGGCCTAAGGCACACCCCCTATCGGTCACACCAGGGGGAGTTCCTAGTTGATGTGCATCAGCAGGACTCCCTCTACTGGTGGTTAACCCTTCCCGGACCCCCAGCACACGGGCTGGAGTCAGATATAGTCGGTTAGATCCAATGCCTAAGCCAATACCACTCATCATCTGTAACCAATAAAGTTGTGGCCTTTTTTCTACCCATTAACCTTATATATTGTGTCATGTGTCATTTGTTTTTTCACGGTGGGGTCGGACATCGCCACGCAATTGGTGTTTGTTTTTAGTTTTAGTTTTATGTTTTTAACACTGTAAACTGCTTTGGTTATTTTAATGACACGGCGGTATACAAAAGTTTTTTACAAATAAATAAGCATTTCATTTTGGACCCATATTCCTGGATGAGGGCGGCTAGCCATGGAGATAAGCTTCAGAAAGTCCAGATGGTGCCAGTGAAATATGAGAACATGAAGGAATAGCAACAGAGCTAAGAGGCTTGACTGATCGCCATAGCTCTTATATATACACATATCTATAGAACAGGGGTTTCTTCATATACAGTGGTTACCTCGGGTTACGTACCTGATCCATTCCGGGGTGCCATTTGCACCTCGAAAAGTACGCAACCCGAGTGTCCATTTTGCACATGTGCAAAAGCGCAATATCGCGCTTCTGCGCATGCGCGAACTGCAGAGAACACTTCTGCGCATGCGCAGACCACGCAGAATGCTTCTGCGCGTGCGGGGCAATCTTTACTTCCAGGTTTGCGGAGTACGCAACCCGAAGCGTTCGCAACCCGAGGTATGGCTGTATTTTATCCATTACATTTCTATACAGAACAAGGGGACCGGCCCACTGACTTAACCGGAAAGGGGTGCTGCTCCCTCAAACATGCCCCTTCCTCCACAATGTGCAGAACATGTTAGACAGCTACTCCACATAAAGACCTACACATGCGTAAGCCCCATGGTACAGTCTCCTCTCCCACCCCTTTGAGGGCAAATATCTGGCTTACATAAGAAGAGCCTGCTGGATCAGGCCAATGGCCCATCTAGTCCAGCATCCTGATCTCACGGTGGCCAACCAGGTGCCTGTGGGAAATCCAGAAGGAGGATTCCAGCACAAGAACCCCCTCCTCTCCTGTGGTTTCCAGCAACTGGTATTCGGAAGCATTGCTGCCTCCAGCTGTGGAGGTGGAGCCAAGCCATCATGGCTCGTAGCCATCAGTAGCCCTCTCCTCCTCCATGAATTTGACTAATCCTCTTTTAAAGCCATCTAAGTCAGTGGGCACAACTGCCTCGTATGGGACCGAGTTCCACGGTTAAACTATTTACTGCATAAAGAAGTCCTTCCTTTATCTGTCCTGAACCTTCCAACATTCAGCTTCGCTGGATGTCCACGAGTTTTAGTTTTAGGAAAAAACGAGAAATACTTCTTCTCCCTACCCAATTTCTCCTGGGATTGAAGTCCCATATTGGCTGAAACCCATATTGGCTAAGGCTGATGGGAGTTGGAGTCCAGGTTCCACCACTCCTTGTTTCAGAGAGAAGAAGGAAAACCCACCAAGACTTTTAACAAACACAAGCTCTAACCTTCTAGTTCAATGCTGTCAGCGACGCACAAGGTGCCCTCCACAATGTAGTGACCAGGGCAAACCACGATCCTGTCCCCTGCATAGCAGGCGTTCATAGCAGACAGCGGGTCGCTGTGGAACTGAGAAAGAGGAAAGAGATATCATCAAAAGCAACGTTCGGGTGCTGGGAGAGGACTCAGACCTTCTCTCCATTCCAGGTCTTCACAGTTTTAGAGGACATGTGCCCAGGACATTGAGGCAGTGGTGAGAAAGCTTTGGCCACTCAAATGATGAGGAACTCCAACTCCCACCTTGGCCAATGGGAAGGGCCAAGGGCGATGGGAGGGGTAGTCCAGCAATAGCTGGAAGGTTCTCTCCACCAATCCATTACCAGGAAAAATCACATGAAAATGGGAAGATGCCTAACCAAGTCAATGCCATGCTCCAGCCTTCAACAACCTGGTGGCCTTGAGGTGTTGCTGATGGATTACAGCTCCCATCAGCCATGCTGCCTGGGAATGATGGGAGTTGTAGTCTAGGAACATTGGAAGCTACTTAAAGACTCTGTCTCCTTCCAGAAATTTTAATTCTGCAATAAATAATGTTAATTCATGGATGGGCAGCCTACAGCATGCAGTCACCACTCCCAACTGCAACTTCCCCATATGTCAAGAAAGCACCGCGTCCCTACAGCCAAGTTTTCAGCCTGGATAGCTCAGTTGGTTAGAGCATGGTGCAGATAACGCCAAGGTTGCAGGTTCAATCCCCGTATGGGTTTGCATATTCCTGCATTGGATGATCTTCAGGGTCTCGTCCAACTCTACAATTCTATGATTCTGTGATCCAGGCAACAAAAAAACAAATGAACAACAACATACCAAACAACCCTGGACTACCGTACCTGTATTTCCATTTCTTCATTACAAGACTCTGGAGAAAATTTGTCCCTGAGCAGACACTGCAGCAAGCTAGACATCATGGTGGCAGACACAATATGGGTGGTGGTGCTGCCCGAGGGGCGCACTCCCCTCGCCTGGAGGCGAGAGTGCTTCTGGTAGCCAAACACATACCTGCAAAAAAAAGAGAACGTTCCTTAAGCATGTTCAGGTCCTAGATGGACGTTACATCCAAACAAATAATTGTAACGGAACATATTTTCTCTTGTAAAAATAGAGGACACACAACCCACACAAATCAGGATCAGGACTATAGTATGTGGGGAAGGTAGAGTTCAGGACTAACCCATGCCTATGTGAGGCACTACAATTCCCATCAGTCAACAATGGCACCATGAGAACGTAAGAAGTACCACCTGCTGGATCAGGCCAACGGGGGCCCATCTAGTCCAGCATCCTGTTCTCATAGTTGCCAACCAGATGCCAAGCAGGATTTGAGCACAAGGGCACTGTCTCCACTTGTGGCTTCCAGCAACTGGGATACAGAAACATGACGGCCTCTGATTGTGGAGGCAGAGCATAGCCATCGCGGCAAGTAGCCACTGCAAGCCTTATTCTCCATGAATTTGTCTAATCCTTTTTAGACCGGGGGGGGGGGGGCGTGGAGGTGGGACTCCCACTCCCAAGCAGTTACTTGTTCTTGGAGGAATGTGGCCATTATACCAGCATCCCACCAGAATGGAAGACAGTGTGGGAAAGAAAGGGTTAAGCCCCCTCCCCATGGTCCTGACAGCTTACCCCACCCACCCTCACACACAAGCTATTTTTAAAGGGGGGGACAGATTAAACATGCAATCACATGTTTAAAATATTATCTGTCTTGGCCCCAAGACTGGGCAAAGCCACCCAGAAAAATCCATGGTTGGACTGAATTCAGAAAGAAAAGATCTTCCAAGATCCCAAACGCAACCCTGGTCGCTAAACCCTACTGCTTTGTTGTTGTTGTTGTTTTTATTCAAAAGGCAGTAAAACAAAAATATTTTCAATTAAAATGAAAATGCATTTTTTGCATTACCTCAAAAGAGGGTTTTCAATCAGCTTTAACTTTTGTTTCAGGTGCTCTATCCTGTTGTAGAGTTTCATCCCTTCCACCACGGAGACGTTCTCTGCTTCGGTGTCGGAATCGCTACTTGCGAGGCTGTTCCTGAGGTCTAGAAACCTGCGGTAGAGCTCTTCACACTGGGAGAGGAGGCCGTGGTAGTCCGCCACCAGCGCGGAAGGGACACGCTCTTCAGCAATGTCATAGTACCTGGAATTCAAAATTAGGACGTCATTGATTGGGGGAAAGAGGAACAAAAATCAAACATTGCATGAAGGAAGCCAGAATAAAGAAATCTCAGGAGGAACAGCTTGGGTAGTCTGCTGAAGGGGAAAAAAAAACCCACAACCCAGAGTCTAGCAGCACCTTAGAATCATAAAGATCTAGGGTTGGAAGGGACACCCAAGGCTCATCTAGTCCAACCCTCTGCAATGCAGAAATCACAGCTAATGAATCCCTGACAGGTGGCCATCCAACCCCTGTTTAAAAACCTCCAATGACGGATTGCTCACCGCCTGCCAAGAGAGTCTGCTCCACGGCCAAACAGCTCTTACAGTCAGAAAGTTCTTCCTCATGCTTAATCAGGCTCTCCTTTCTTGTCATTTGAATTCACTGGTTCGGATTCTGCCCTCCAGAGCAGAGGAAAACAAGCTTCCTCCATCTTCCACATGACAGAGCCCTTCAGATATCTGAAGAGGGCTATCATATCGCCACTCACTCTTCTCCAGACTAAATATACCCAGCTCCCTCAGCTGCTCTTCTTCAGGCTTGGTTCGTAATATGACCTGCGATACTTTGGAGCCGGTGTGATGTAGTGGTTAGAGTTGCTGGACTAGGACCTGGGAGACCAGGGTTCAGATCTCCTCCTCTGCTACAAACATCACTGGGTCACTGGGTGACCTTGGCCGGTCACTAACCCTCACGGCCGAACATACCTCACAGGGTTGTTGTGAGGATGAAATGGAGAGGTCTAAGCCACTTTTGAGATCCTGGGGGGGGGGGGGGAGAGAAGGTGCACCAGAAATGGAACAGTAAAATCTTTCAGAGCAAAAGAGCTGTGAAGCAAGAAGCAGGTGGGAAAGTGGGAATTTTTTTAGATGGACTTAGCCCCCCCCAAAAAAAAAAAGAGGGGGGAGAAAGGGGATAAAACCCTGTTTTAAATCTATCGCACAGCCCTGGGCCACTGCAGGGAAACTCAGAACACCCAATTTTATTTTAATTTTGACATAACTCCTCAAAGTGCCTCTTCTTGCCTATAAAATTCTACTGTTGGTGTTACAGCACCACCTAGAGGTAAAGTGACCCTATGCATGTGATATAATTTAGAAAACACCCCTAGAACTGTCCCCAAGATTACTTTTCATTCCACGGCGATGTTTTCAGAACTAAAGTGGAGGTGTCAGGGAGTTGCGTGTTTACGTTTTGAGGCAGCCAAAGCCACAGAAAGGCTCAGAAGCTTAGACGGTCCATGATGCAATTTGAGACAGCTTGCTATCCGACTCAGGAACGTGAGAGCCTGACCCAAATCACCCCGATTTTCCTTGTTATTCGGGGTACACACAAAACCAATGCCCAGCCCTAGTACCGTGTTCCCCCGAAAATAAGACATACCCATAAAAGAAGCCGTAGCAGGATTTCTATGCATTTGCGCAATATAAGCCATACCCCGAAAATAAGACAGTGACGCAGCACCTCCCTTAAGACGGCCTGGATAGGCATGGCTATGCAGCGTACTGATGCAGAGCGGTTAAAAGACATCCCCCCAAAATAAGCCATAGTGTGTTTTCTTGAGGGGAAAAAATATAAGACAGTGTCTTATTTTCGGGGAAACACAGTATATAGCCATCATGACTAGTATAGAGTCATCAACAGCGTTTTCCTCCACCAATCTGTCTAGTGCCAATTTAAAGTCCTCTCTAAGCGTTGCGGCAGTGAATTACATAATCCAACTAAGCACTGACCAAATCCTTACTTGTCCTGTAAGCTTCTCCTATTCACCTTCATTGGATGCTCCCAGACCCCAGTACTGTGCTGACATTTCTTCAGAGCTCACTCTCCAGTTAACCTCTCAACTCAATTCCCCATCTCTTCAGGCCTCGCCTCATTCTCCACATACACTTCCTATGTGTTCCTCCTCTGCACCCGTTTCTTGCCTCTTAACTCCACATACTTCTTGCAACCTTTTCCAGTACCCCACCCTCGCCAATAAGGTTTCACACTCAGTCAAGCTGACAACTTCCCCTTCCCTCAAAGGAGCTGGACCGCAAGCAGGTTTGTTGCCCAAGCAACTGAGCATTCCCAGCCAGGGCACCAACTCCGCGCCAAAACTATGTGGGAAGATTCACTGCCACAAGCTCATTTACAATACAACATAACTCCTTTGGAGTTGGGAGCGGAAGCTGCTTAGGTACAGTCAACTCCCAAGCTCAGAAATGTTTTAAAGAGGGACTTACAGCCTGAGCCGAGGTTCAACACATCTGACAAAATAATCGAAGTCGTCGTCGTCCTCTTCATCCCAGCTCCGCCAGATGTGCTTGTAGAAAAACCTTCAAAAACAAAAAAAGGGGGAAATGTTAAGGACGTCAAGGAAGAGCGTGCTGGATCAAGACAGTGGCCCATCTAGCCCCGTATCCTGTTTTCACTGTGGCCAACCACACGCCTCTGGGAAAGCAGGACAAAAATACTTCTGTGGTTTCCAGCAACCGACATTGAGAAGCATTGCTGCCTCCGACCACGGAGGCAGGGCATAGCCATCTTGGCTAGTAGCCTTTGGAAGCTTTCTTCCATAAATCTGCCCAATCCTCTTTTAAAGTCATCCAAGTTGATGGCTAATCATGTGGCATTGAGTTCCACAGTTTAACTATGCACTGCGTGGAAAAGTGCTTTCTTTTGCCTGTCCTGAATCTTCCAGCTTCACTGTCCTTGAGTTCTAGCATTATGAGAGAAAGCTTCTCTCTCTCTCTCTCTCTCTCTCTCTCTCCACAAACTCTTCTCTTTCATAAACGTCTATCATGTTGGGTCTAGGCCAAGCCATGGGCGGGCGGGTCCCCAGCATAGGCAAGCCATATAATCTTACCTGACGTGCTCGACAGCCAGTGCAGTGTGGTCAAATTCCCCCGACTCATCAAAGACAACCCACAACTCCCGCAACGGCAGCTGCTGCGCCTTCAGTTCTAAAAGCTCCTGCATGCACTCCTGAGTGAAGGCATCGCCCCCGCATGTCTCACACAGGAAAGGCTCACAGAGGCGCACCACCGCCTTCAGAGCAGAGTAATCCACGTCAACAACCTGTTGTGTTAAAAAGAGAGGAGAGAAGAGGCACGTTCATGGTCTGCGCAGCGCCATCTGGGGGGCAGGAGGATGGTTTCAAGGACCCTCCAAAAAAAAACTCAATGTGGTAATAATAGTATTAATAATACTATTAATTAATAACAAGCTTGTTTTCTGCTGCTCCGGAGGAGGGTAAGACTCAAATCAATGGATTCAAGTTACGAGAATTCCAACTAAACATTCGGAAGGGATTTTGGACGTGGAGATCTGCTTTTGGTAGTGGAACGGACGCCCTCGGAAAGTGGACTCTCTTTTATTGGAACAGAGGCTGGGTGGCCACCTGCCAGGGATGCTTTAGCTGCAACTCATGCGCTGCAATGGGTTGGACTTAAGGACCCTTGGGAACCAGAGCAACTCCACAATTCTGTGATTCTAACACCACCTCGTCCTTCTCCGTAACATCCCAGGGCAGATTACAACAATTAAAAAAAACCCTGTTAAAAACAGTAGCCCCCAACAGGGGTGGTACTGCCATCTGGGGGTGGAGGGAATACCTAGCGGGGTACTAAGAGCCAAGGGGGCTGCAGGGCAATGCTGGAGGTATATATAACTGTTGGTATATAACTGTTGAGTAACAAATGTAATTTTCTATATGGAAAAAAATATTACTTAAAAAAGAGACTGTGAAAAGCTGGTACCACTGGATCAAAATCATCAATGGTGCCGAATTAATTAAATGCAATAGTTTTTACTGGATTTTGAGTAAACGTGCAAGTAATAGTGTTTGAATTTTTATTTTGTTGTCATATTCCACAGTGGGTCACGCAACGCAAGCGATCCCCCTGGCACAAACACCCAGCTCTGTCAATGGTTCACGTGGAACCAAGCCTCTGGGCTGCCTAGCAGCACTTACTTCAACCAGGACCTCAAACACGCTGGTGCGCCACACTGCCTGCCACCCAGAAGGCTCAAGGACCTTCTCCAAATAAGATGCTGTGTATTCTTGGACCTCCGAGGCTTTGCAGTCAGCTGGAAATAGAATGGGGGGGGGAGAGAGAAGGGGAGATTACACACATCCATGCACCAGAAAAGACACAGGCAACACCCTGAATGCCTTTGTGAGCACAGCAGACGGAAAACAAATGAAAAGGAGTCACTTTAGGTGAGCACTTTCAATGCACAAAGAGATACAATGAGAACTTCTCAGTTGTTACTGGCCATTGAGGAAGCCAACAGGCCAAGGATAGGGAACCCAAGGCTGCAGGACTCCAGCTCCCATCATCCCTGACCACTGGCCATGTTAGCTTGGGCTGAATGGGGTTGGAGACAATGAAATCTGGAGAAACTTCAAGTCCCCAACCCCCTTCCGCTAGCTGCAAGAATTTGAGCAGCACAGACCTTGCGGAAACTAGGAGGGGCTCACAATCTGCTGCAAACCCACACAAATACCTCCTAGGAGAGAAGGCTTGCAACAATGGGCTATGGTTTCCATTTGTGCAGAGAGAAGATAAGAGGTTGGAATCTACTGGTGAATCGCTGGGTGATTTGCAGCTCAGAAATGGTGCCTGAATCCCAGCAGGATTTTAAAGGGGGGAAACGCTCAGCTGGTAGAATCCCTGGCCTGTAGTTAACTCAGACGCAGGTTTGAACTTGCAGCTTAATTATGATATTTATCTGTGCTGAAATGGCAATAAACAGAATTCAACCCCCGCACAACCCTCATTTGAATGCAGACTTGCTGCTGCTGCTGCTGCTGCTGTTGCTGTTGTTGTTGTTGTTGTGCCTGGTTTTATTGACTCTTCTGATGTAATGTTTTAGCTGCTGCCATTTGAACACACCAGTTTTCATGCTTATACTTATTAATTTATTATTGGTCATTCTGTAAGCCACCTTGTGAAGGTTTGCACCTTAAACGGGCAAGGTGACAAATACAAAAAACCGTAAATAAATCTGGAACCCCGAGCACCGCCTCGGAAGCCAAGAGGCTACTCACCCAACATATAGTCCTGATAGGTCTTAAACCGCTCATAGAACAGGAGGTTGTTTGTCTGGAAAGTGTCTGGGAAGAGGGCATTCCTCTCTGGCACGAGCCTTTGCAAGGAGGTCCCCGGCTTGCCATGACTCCCATAATCGCTGCAGCTGCTGCATTCACTATCGCTTTCTCCGTCCTCATCTTAGACCAGAGAGAGAGAGAGAGAGAGAGAGAGAGAGAGAGAGAGAGAGAGAGAGAAATCATACATCCAACTAATGTATTCTTGAACACATCAGACAAAGCCTTTAAAAAACAAAACACAGCTCCAAATAGCTATGTGCTACTTAAATATTTTGCAATTCCACACAGAACATATAGGAAACTTGTGATGCATTAAACACCGGTCACTTTTAACACACCCATCATGCCTTTTTACTAAAGTGAAAGGCCTAATTTCCAGCTAGGGGCCCAGTTGTGCTCCGGGTGTTGATGGGTTGCTGATTTTAAGGCTTCGGTGGGTTCATATGGGAAGAATCATTCCTTCAGATTCAGGGGCCCCAATGTTAGGACATAAGAAGAGCCCCTGCTGGATCAGGCCAGTGGCCCATCTAGTCCATCATCCTGTTCTCACAGTGGCCACAATGGGAAGCCTGCAAGCTGGCCAGGAGCACAGGGGCACTCTACCCTCCTGCAGCTCCTAGCCACTAGTATTTAGAGGCATGACCGTGGGGGGGGGGGTTTTAGAAGATAACTATTATAGCTAGAAACAGCCTTCTCCTTCATAAATACGTCCAATCCCCTTTTAAAACTATCCAAGTTGTCCATCACTACCTCCTGTGGAGTAAGCACCACATTTTAACCATGTGGTGCATAAAGAAATTATTTTATCTGTGCTGAAACTTCCAACATTCGGTTTCATTGGGTGTCCACAAGTTCTAGAGTTTCATGAGACAGAAAAGTGTGTGTGTGTGTGTGTATACACACACACTCTTTTTCATGCCATGCATAATTTTATAAACTTCTATCGTGTCAGCTCTTACTCACCTGTTCTCTAAAACTAAAAAATCCCAAACGCTGCAACCTTCAGCCATAGAGTCACTTCATCTCTTTGATAATTTTGCTTACGCTTTTCTTAACTTTTTCCAATGCTACATTTATTTATACTATTCTGAGGTGAGCCAATCAGAACTGTATGCAGTATTCCAAATGCATTCACACAATAGGTTTTGCTGACAGCATTATGTTTAGGAAAAGAGGCTTTGTTCAGAGGGGTCACTGCATCAGCCTCTCAGGTTAACCTACCTAACAAGGTTGTTGTGACAAAAACAACAATAGGATTTGCAACAAGCCAAATTCTTTGGAAGGAACAGCAGCATGGAAAATGTAAAAAAAAAAAAAGGTAACCAACGTCAGCTCCAATTACAGATAAAATGGTCTGATCTTTTTAAAGGGAAAACAGGATCAACTGAAGAAGGGCTGGATTAATTAAGAAAAATGAAATGTGGCGTTAACTCGTTAACTAAAGGCATCATTTGTTTTGGTTATAGGTTATGGGAAACAATGAACACTGCAAAGGAAAAAAAAATAGAACTAGATATTGTAGTAGAACAAATATATTAACAGAAGATACTAATCCTACTCATAGAATGGATTGTATTTCAAAGAAATGTAATTTGAATCCTGGGCAACTGTTCATGGAGGGAGTGGCATAAACTTATAGTTACACTGTGATCAATATTGTACTTTTGTAATACAGTTAGTTTGGAAAATAAAAACCCCAATGTGAGCAATCAATTATAGGATTTAAAACAAGTACGCAATAATGAAATTTGTTAAAGGAGGCAGAAGGTAAACAAACAAACAAACCACTTGTTTACCTGGTTTAAGGTTTTCTGGTTCTTCCTGTGGCTCAGAAATGCTGGCATCCGGAGCGGGCTCCAGGGACTCCTCTCCCCGTCCATCACGCCCTTCCTCCGTTTCCCCTGCTTCCGTCTCCATTATCATAGCGCCCTTCACCGTCTCGCCTGGTCGGTTCTCATTCGCTTCCTCCGCTCTCGCTGGGGCATCCGAGTCCACGGTATCCATCGCTGCCTCTTCCAGTGGCGGCGTCAACGATTTGGGCGCCGGATCAGCCATCGTCCCCCTCCTCCTTCAACTCGGCCCGGGCCCCCGCAACTTCAACCCTCAACGACAGCCAAGCGGCCAAACAAGCCTTTCCTTGTACATTTCAAACCTTCCCGGGCAGTGAGCTCACCGTCTTCCTTTGCGTAACGCGCGGGAGAGCTCGGATTGGCCGAAAGGGGAGACTCGGAACGTCGCGGGAGCCAATCGGTGCGCCGGCAGCGGGGGAGTTGTGGAACGTTGAGACTTCAGGGCGGTGTCCCAGCGTTCGAAGTGGGCGGGGAAAAGGAAGTAATGGAAGGTTGAGATGGAAAGTGCAGAGAGACAGCTCTGAAATCTCTCTTAAGCAGGGCCGGATTTAAGTTTGATGAGGCCCTGAGGTACTGAAGGTAATGGGGCTCTTCATATGCCCAGCTGTCCTTTGTCAACAACAAATTGTCGCTGTTTTTTGTGTTGAATAAATGCTATATGGTAATTTATGGACCTAATACCGGTAGGTATCTAAAGCCATTTGCGCATAACAAAATATGTATTTCATCAAATTACCTTGTTGAACTGAAATACAATTAAGAAGTATATTAATAGTGAAATAATTATTAAGCTCTATAATAATAGTGAAATAATTATTAAAACACAGAGCCTAGGGCTTGCCGATCAGAAGGTCAGCGGTTCGAATCCCCACTACAGGATGAGCTCCCATTCCTCAGTCCCTGCTCCTGCCAAACCATCAGTTTGAAAGCACATAAAAGTGCAAGTAGATAAATAGGTACCACTCCAGCAAGAAGGTAAACGACGTTTCCGTTCGCTGCTCTGGTTCACCAGAAGCAGCTCAGTCATGCTGGCCACATGACCCAGAAGCTGTACGCCAGCTCCCTTAGCCAATAAAGCGAGATGAGCGCTGCAACCCCAGAGTCTTCCGCGACTGGACCTAATGGTTAGGGGTCCCTTTACCTTTACCTTTAACTTAAAATGATGTAGGTTTTATTTTATTTGTTTTTTTATCTTATATTTTGGAAATGTACATCCAGGTGGGTTTTTTTCCTTAATTTTTTGGGGGGCCCTAAGCTATGGCTTGTTTAGTTCATACGTAAATCCGGCACTGCTCTTAAGACACAAGTGGTGAAGAGTTGCTGTTGTGCTCAGGTTCCACTTGCGGGATTCCCAAATGGGCAACTGGTTGGTCATTGGGGAGACAGGACAGTGATTTAGATTGATGCAACAGCAGAGCTCTCCTGTGTCCAGCCAAACAGGTAGCAGGGTTGGGTACAACAATATGAATACACACACGCACAAAGTGAAACGTAAGACAATGCAATAAATAGAATGCAATACAATGCTGGGAATATATTGTTTATGTATAGTGTTTCTGTTATTGTTTCATTTGTGTTGTTTTATTTCGTTTCGTATCTAGGAAAGCATACATTTAGAGAGTGTGTGTATGTGTGTGCAAAAGAGAAAGTCTTTGAACAAGATGAAACTCTTAATCTCAAGGTTTGAGCCCCATGTTGGGTAAAAGATTCCTGTATTGCAGGGGGTTGGACTAGATGACTATCGAGGTCCCTTCCAACTGTACAATTCTGTGATACAACAGGACTTACTTCTAAGCAAGTTTTATTTAAATAATTTCAATACTGCTTTATATATTTTTAAAAATTCAAAGACGTTGACAATGTAAATTAATATATCAAACAATACATTACAATATATCAAAATAAAATTATATACATATATTCTACTAAAGTTTTTAATGATTGCTTTATATATGTTGTGTGTGTGTGTTTAGCTGTTCCTATTTTAGCTGTAAGCTGCCTTGAGTCTCTGCTAGGGGGAAATTAATTAATTAATTAATTAATAATAGTCCAACCACCAACTAGAAGGCCACTGGATTCCTCATCCCTCCTATATGGAAATAATCTAAAGTGCACAGCAGAAGTAGGGTTTCGTTAAATGACTTGCCTTCTGTCTACTCTCAAGCTCACGATGGTAGTATGCAGCCTCAGTAAGTGGTTTGGCAGGGATAGTTACAAGAAATCAAGGGCTATAGTCTGTATAGCCTGTAACCTTCCGGGCTGTATAAAATAGACCAGTTGAGAAGGATTTGGAATTGCTTAGAACTGCCACAAGGGGGCAATGTAACATTTCAAATCCTGTTGGAAAACTCGGATTCCAGGGCAATGTCTATCCCACCTATTCTCTTGTCTGTTCAGTGTACAAGTAAAAACAGCCACCCTTTGTTTTTCAGCCTGACAAGGAGAAACATCAAATTGCACAGCAGCCAATGCTTCTGTTTCAGGGAGCTTATAAGAGGGGAAACACAAACAATGGGAAACTAGGAAGTGTGTTTTATTTACAACGGTGTGAGGTGTGTCCTTTCATTCCGGGAACGAGGGGACTCAACCTGGCACATCTCTGCCCCAAGACAAAAGTGTGGCAGGTCTTTATCTGAAAGATGTGTTTGCAAATGGCACAGCCTTGCCAGCACACTCCGAGGAAGCTCTACAGAGGCTCATCAACCGTTTTGCCCAAGCCTACGGGGAGTTTGGCCTCACCATCAGCTTGACGAAGACCAACACCCTGGGTTAGGAAGTTGCCAGCACTTTGCACACTCCTGTCTCAGGGAGTCCAGGGTTCAAATCCCCACTCAGCCATGAAGCTCACTGGGTGACCCTGGACCAATCACAGTCTTCTGTCAGCTCACCTCACCTAGTTGTTATGGGGATCAAATGAGGAGAGGAAGAACCATGTGTGCCACCTTGAACTTGGAGGGGGGGGAAGTGGGATATAAATGAAAGAAGCTGGTAAAATGTGGGCTAGATAATGCTACCATTCAGTGGATTTGTAACTGGCTGACTGACTGAACCCAAAGGGTGCTCATCAATGGCTCCTCTTCATCCTGGAGAGAAGTGACTAGTGGGGTGCCACAGGGTTCTGTCTTGGGCCCAGTCTTATTCAACGTCTTTATCAATGGCTTGGATGATGAGCTTGAGGGCATCCTGATCAAGTTTGCAGATGACACCAAATTGGGAGGGGTGGCTAATACCCCAGAGGACAGGATCACACTTCAAAATGACCTTAACAGATTAGAGAACTGGGCCAAAGCAAACAAGATGAATTTTAACAGGGAGAAATCTAAAGTACTACACTTAGGCAAAAAAAAAATGAAAGGCACAAATACAGGATGGGTGACTCCTGGCTTGAGAGCAGTACATGTGAAAAGGATCTAGGAGTCTTGGTAGACCATAAACTTGACATGAGTCAACAGTGTGATGCAGCAGCTAAAAAAGCCAATGCAATTCTGGGCTGCATCAATAGGAGTATAGCATCTAGATCAAGGGAAGTAATAGTACCACTGTATTCCACTCTGGTCAGACCTCACCTGGAATACTGTGTCCAGTTCTGGGCACCACAGTTCAAGAAGGATACTGACAAGCTGGAAAGTGTCCAGAGGAGGGCAACCAAAATGGTCAAAGGCCTGGAAACGATGCCTTATGAGGAATGGCTTAGGGAGCTGGGTATGTTTAGCCTGGAGAAGAGAAGGTAATGGGGTGATATGATAGCCATGTTCAAATATATAAAAGGATGTCATATAGAGGAGGGAGAAAGGTTTTCTGCTGCTCCAGAGAAACGGACACGGGGCAATGGATTCAAACTACAAGAAAGAAGATTCCACCTAAACATTAGGAAGAACTTCCTGACAGTAAGAGCTGTTCGACAGTGGAATTTGCTGCCAAGGAGTGTGGTGCAGTCTCCTTCTTTGGAGGTCTTTAAGCGGAGGCTTGACAGCCATCTGTCAGGAATGCTTTGATAGTGTTTCCTGCTTGGCAGGGGGTTGGACTGGATGGCCCTTGTGGTCTCTTCCAACTCTATGATTCTAGGATTCTAATGCAATGTATAAATAAATAATTTTTGTGTTTTTATATTGTTAAACCACACTGTCATCCTCGGATGAATGCCATTATATAAATTGGATAAATAATAAGAAAAATTAAAACTTTACCCATTTGGTCACCTGGAAAAGATTTAGCTTCACCCCAGGTGACCAACTGCATTCCTGTTTGCAAGTCCCAGACTTGTTGATCCAGAGAAGATGTCTGATGGGACTACACCTTCAGAAAGTACTTGTGTAACTAAGAGATGGAACTTTGGAAGTATGTGTATATACCGGTATCTATGGTGTGGAATAGATGTCATTTTTTGTGTTTTGTTTTTGCTAGGTGAGTGACAGCCTGCAGTAAACATGGTTTTTTGTTTTTGTTTTTAGTGTCCATTAATGAAGCCCTTGGAAACAGGCACTCTGCTTCCATGGTCAGATTCTTGCCTGGTAATCCATTTTTCGATAAACAACCTTATTAGTTTGATTGCCCATAAACCACAATGCTCCCTGTAATTCTCAGAACAGAATGAGCTGTCTCATTAAGTAGATGCAAGAAGGCACTGCATTCAAATGATTAAAGGATAGATCCTTCCTGAGATGGAAGTAATAGAGATTTTATTGGTTTGCGTTAGTCTGAGCCTTGTGTTAGTCTGTTGAGGCTTCGCTTTCTGTTACAAGAGGTTTCCTTTGTAAGTAATTTCCACAAAGAGATGTAGCAAACATGATTTAGGCTGCAATCCTTTTTACTCCATGATCTGGGAGAAAATCCAGTTGAACTGAATGGGGCTTTCCTCTAACTGGAAATGTATAGGATTGCACTGTTAAACTGCTATCATAAACATGCTTGCTAGGTTGAGTAAGCTCCCTGTTCTTTCTTTATTTCAGATCTTTATATCCAACCTTTCAGGATACAAATCCTCCAAAGGCATCTTACCAGCAACACCAATGAAAATGCATAATGAAAAACACAATACAGCAGCATAGATTATCAGGATCCTTCCCACAAGGCAGTTGGTGGCCTTTGTGGGGTGGCGAGGGAGCAGACCAACCAGGAGATGCAACTTCGCAAGCTCTCTCTTTTTAACGCCTTGCAGGTTTTTTAATAAAACAGCATGTTTTCCTACCTTCCTGGATTATGTTTCAATATGATGCCTATTGCAATGTGTTGTATACATAGGAATGGAAATATGGTCTCTGTGTGGTTTTTTGGATGCCTGCTAGTTCAAGGCAGACCAGATTAAAGCCCACTAACATCTTTTATTAATGCGATTTGGGTTTAGCAACATCAAGGGTCTTGATCTCCTGAAAGCTTAGCTACCGATGAGAAGCAGGAGGGAGGCAGATTGTCACACATTCTAGCAGGCCAAGAACAGCTAGTTTGGGGAGATGAAGCAACCGTGTGCAAGATGGGCACGGGTGACCTGCTATTTCTTGACAATCTCTTTCTCTCTTCCTAACTGAAAGTCTTCTCCAACATTTCCCCAGAGCTCTTGCAGGGGAAATTGATAAAAGAAAGAATTCATTTGGCAACATAAGCCATCACTTCCCCCTTAGTCCTCTCCTGTAGAATAGCTGATGTGATCGGCACAAAATCACATTGTTTCTGGGATAGGAACACGGCGTTGGTTACTTCTTGGAATTAATAGATGGTTTTGCCTTGTACAAATATGTTGCTTTTCATAATTATATAGTCTGTACTAAAAGTGCCCAACCCCCAGTTCAGGGACCTGATGGGGAGCCCTGGGTAATTTTTTCTCCCCTGTCCAGGCAGCTATACTATACTTTTTTAAAGTATAGTATTAACACAACACTGGGCAATAAATCACAGATTAGCTGCGGGGGCAGGGGACATTGTGTGCCTGGATGTGTCCCATGTATGTGTATATGAGAGTGCCCTGTTTTGAGACTTGCTTCTCTCTCTTTGCTTCTTGGATTCTGTTGCTCACCCCCTTTTTATTCTGATCGCAAAGCAGTCTTTTAAAAAAGGAATATTTTGGGGAGGGGGTTCCACAGCTACTATCTGGAATCAGGGCCGGCTCTATCATTAGGCAGAGAGAACGTTGTCCTGTTCCCTGTTGCTGGGAAGCAGAAACCTATCATGCTCAGGTTCCCCCACTCCCGACCCCCTTCCTCTATAGGTAATAGAGTTGTGTATGCCAGACAGACAAAAGGAAGTACTTATTTACACAGTGCATAGTCACTATCTCAGGATCTAGTGCTGGACACCAACCTAATTGGCACTGAAAGGGGATTACACAAATTTGTGCAGGCTGAGGCTATTTCCAATGGCTATTAGTTATCATCATGATGGCCATGTAGTACCTTCAAGAACAGAGGCAGTATGTCCGTGAAAACTAGTTACTGGGAAACAGAAGAGGGAGAAAGCTGTTGTTCTCATGTTCTGCTCAGAGGCCTCTGGTTGGTCAACATGAGAATCAGACTAGACAGGCCTTTGGTCTGATCTCATGTGCTTATCTTATGCTCACTTCTGTGGTGTCCTCGTTTGTCTTTATATGTGGGTGTTCATCGGTGTCTAAGTATGTGGAAGCATCTGAGGACATCCACTGAATCATATGGTGTGTCATCTTAATGTCTTCTAGTAATAATGGCTCATAACATGATGTACTATACACCCGATTAGGAAGTCTAAGTGACACGTTTATTCTAGCTGTTTGCTTGGGTGCTTATGGGCAGTGGAAGCTAAGCCATTGGGCAAATGGGTAACTGCCCTGCCAGCTTCACACTGCCCTAAACCAGCCCCCACCTGTCTGCCTTCTTACTCCTAGAGAGTGGCCCTGCCTGCCAGCTTCCTCCTCTTTTTATGCCTCTTGTACCTTGCATTTAACCAGGGGGTAGGCACCCTAAGGCCCATGTGCCACAAGCGGCCCACAGAAGTCATTTAACCGGCCCACAAGCTGCCCCCGCACCGAGCCACCCACTTGGCGAGTCCCCGTGCGCTGCGCTAAACCAACACAGCACAGGGACTTGCTTCCGCGGTGCCGGAAATCGCATATGCTCATGCTCAGATGCCCAAACCCACGTCTGCGCAGACGCCGGAAATTGTGTCTGTGCGGACGCTGGAAACGCAGCCACGTGGGCGTGATCCGGCCCACGGAGGGATCTCCACTGGAGTGAACCAGCCCAGGCAAGGTAAACCTTGCCGACCCCTGCATTTAACAGACCCCGCTGCACAAAAGAGCTGCATGAAAGAATTTCTAACCAAGAAACGTGCAAATTGTATTATGATGTCCCTTGTCTCTCACCTGGTTTAGGTTTCAGTCACAGCGAGTGGTGAATACGATCTTGAACTTGCAATTGCACTTTAGCAGTAGGGAAAGTAGTGTCCCGTCTGTGAATGCAGTGGCTGGATCCTTTTCCCCAAAGACCTCAGGAGGCCTTGATATTTAATTGTCTTCTGTGATCACAAAGGTCCTCAAGCTGAAGTTTTACATTGACCTGCCTGCATTTGATTTTGCTTTACAGCTGTTCTATTCATGATGTTTTGTTCAGACCCTCCATCTGCTGTTTTTGTTAAGTCCGATAGAGCTTCCGAGAGGCGAGCCATTTCTTATTTCAGAGGAGTTGCTGTCTTCCTCCATTCCTGAAATATGTTGTTTCTCAATTGTAGAACAAGCCCTGCAAAGGTGCCATAATCTTCTTGAGGTTTTTCTTGCCCTGTCTGCTTACCCATCATGTCGGGAACAGAAGAGCTTGAAATATTTTCGCTGTTTGTATGACTGAGATAAGGGTCAAGCATCCAAGATTTACCACTCTAGGATCCCTGGCTCAGGACCATTTTAAAAAAATGTTTAAGAGGAGTGCACATTAATTTCTAATAAAAGACCCTAGGTAGGGAAGGATAGCAAAACCAGGACACCATCTTCTCCAAAGACATTACTGCCTGCCACCACTCAGCTTCTTCCTCCTTGGACTCAATGTTGCCCTTGTACAACTTATAAGGGAGGAGGTCAATGGGGTCAAAACTAGAATCCGGTGGCTCCAACCATCATTGACACTGGCTCCTCCTACTGTTGCCCCGCCTGTTTTTTGCCCTACCAGTCCTAATGGGAACCAGCCACCACTGCCAATAGCTTTTTCTCAAGCCAAGAGGAAACAGTCATTAGTTATCCCAATGCTTGCTATTGTGAAGGTAATATATAAAGTCTGAACAAGGAAACCAGTGCTCTGCATGCCAAACTTCCCAAGATCAATCCGGCATCTTTAGTAAGGAACATAGGAAGCTGCCTTATGCAGAGTTAGACCATTGAACCATCAAGCTCAGCATTGCTCATGCTGAGTGGCAGCAGCGCTCCAGGGTTTCAGGTGGGAGCTTTTCCCCATCCTACCTGACTGTTAAAGTGCTATAAATTTGCTTGAAATGCATGTTGTGACCAGGGACTTCTTGCTTGTGGCACCAAGACTTTGAGATTCCTAATTGCAGGAGGCTCATTTAGTTCCCTCTGTATACATTTTAACATTGAGTTAAGCTGTTTCACTTTGACTTCCTTTGGGAAGACGATTAAGGTCTCCCCTTTTTGCTGTTTGCTTCATTAGGGTCCTGTCAAACTAAATATTACTCAGACCATACCCATTGAAATTATTGGGCTTACATTAGTGTTGCCTGTTAGCTTCAATAGGTTTGCTCCAAGTAGGATTAGCACTAGAATCAACCCTTCATTGCTGGCCATCCTAGGATGGAGGGTTCTACATTGTGAGGCAGAAAGATGGGCTAGAAATATTTTGCTCAGTGCTATATATATATATATATATATATATATATATATATATATATATATATATTGCTTATATTGTTACTGCTATTTCTGTCTATTTGAAAGGGATGCTGCTGCTTTTGGTGGTGGGGGTTGTGTACCTTCATTTCCTATTTTGTTATACTCAATGTGTTTTGTGAGCTGCCCCTTGGGTACATAACATTTATCTCGAAGGGGTGGAATGTAGAATAAACAAGTCAACCCTTGGAATATGAAAATGGCAGTGTTGTTCAATAATCATACCGAATCCAGATGCTGCTTTTTTATTAAACTACCGGTAGCTGGAAAGCAGACAAATAAAAATGTCTGGGAAACATGCTTTCCAGAGCTTCCATAAATATCCTGTCTGATTTTGTTTTGTTTTACTTACAGTAAGTGGCATAATAGGGTTCCCAAGGCTGTTCCTTTGCTTTCTTCCTTTATTGCTTATACAAAATATGCTTGATTTCCACCTCAAAATTGTGTCGTGCTTCTGTGTTAGCAAGCCTATGGTCCTTCATTTCAGTTCCTTCATTTATCGTTAGAACACTGTGTACCTGGTCCAGAGTTTGTTGCTATTTCTGTGGCTTTCGCTGAATAGAAACCAAAGTACATTAGGAAAACATAAATATTCCAAAATAGCAATAGTGGCTTTTTCATAAAAGGAGCTGGGTGGTGGCTTCATTCACACCATACATTTAAAGCAGCATGATACCACTTTAAACAGGCATGGGCTTCTGCCAAAAATTATGGGAGCTGTCATTTGTTAAGGGCACCGAGAGTTGTTAGGAGGCCTCTATTTCCCTCCCAGCGGTGTAGCAATTAGACCCTCCTCACAGGAAACTCTGGGAACCATAGATCTGGATGGGGAATAGAGGATATCAGCACTTCAGTGGATCCAGCAAGGCTCTTTTCAAGCCCAGCATGGTGCTTTGAAGTTCAGAGATTTGGGGAGGAAGGGACTTCAAAGCACCCTATCACCCAATTGGCAGGTGGGGCCTGTCCCCACATGTCAAATTTAGAGAGTGAGGGGTAAGGGATTTAAGGCAGCGGTGGGTCGATACAGTTCCCACCCCTGGTGTAAACCCCTAATGCAAGAAGACTGATTTAACGTGCAGGGGGAGGCATCACTGGTGTTGGCTGGGGTAATTGGAGGGTGCTGTGTAAGACTTAATGCCTAATAAAAGCCATGAGTTGAGAATTCCCCGTGTAGCTTTCTGCAAAGCAAGAGGAGGACTGTAGAAACAGGTGCCCCGACAAGGGATGCCCAACAGAGTACAGCATAAAACAAATCATGCAACCAAAGTGATGCATAAACAACAATTAGACAGACTGAGGCATCCGTCTCAGGCAGTTGATTCAGGGTACCATGAAAGGGCAGGAAATTGATGTTTCTGGCAGCAATTTGGGCTACATAGGCAACAGCACTTGCAGAGGGAGCAAGTGGAACCTGCAGCACAATATTGTAGCAGTATTAAAGGGGGAAAAGAAACCAGAAGCTTTCCGTGCCAGTTGGTGGGCATTTATTAGACATATTAATACATCCGGAATTGGAGAACACCATGCCAGCTACATCAGGGCAGTTCTGGACTTTCTGGTTGCTTTCCCTTTAGAGCTATGCTTGTGTGTGTTCTGGTTCCTTTGGTTGATGGAGACAGTGATGATAGGGGAGCCAATGTGGAATAGCAGTTAGAGGGTTGGACTAGCACCCGGGAGCTCACAGTTCGAATCCCCACTCAGCCATAAAGCTCTCTGGGAGCGCTCTTGGGCCAGTCACTCAGTCTCAGCCTCACCTACCTCACAGGGTTGTTGTGGGAATTAAATGAGCAGGAGGAGAACCATGCACATCATAGAATCATAGAATCATAGAGTTGGAAGAGACCACAAGGGCCATCCAGTCCAACCCCCTGCCAAGCAGGAAACACCATCAAAGCATTCCTGACAGATGGCTGTCAAGCCTCTGCTTAAAGACCTCCAAAGAAGGAGAATTGAGCTCCTTGGAGAAACAGGTGAGATATAAATGCAATAAATAAACAAATAAGATATTCAGTATGCCTGCTGAAGGAATGGTAAAAATAGACAGTAAACAAGCATGAGTGAAGATCATACAATGGAAAACATGAACACTTCCCTGGCTTCTGGCTGGAATGAAAAGTGGAGAGGAGATGTTTATATTTTCTCATTGTTTATTATGTTCATTTAATGTATATCATTGCAAAATCAATAAGTTGTTTTTTTGTGTGTGTGTTTTTTTAGGGGAACCTTTGAAAATTGCCACTTACTTCTTTTCAGTGTTCCTCCCTTCTCACTGTGCTCAAACTTCTCCCTCAGCTGCTTCGGGTGAGAGAACTAAAGCCTGCAGAGCCCTCAGATAGTCCATTATATGAAGGTTTTTACTCAAATCTCTGCCATTGTAAAAAGAAAACATGCAATTTTCTGTTTATATCTTTTTTTATATATAAGATTTTATTATTTTCTATTAAAACAAAAGAAAAACATAACATAAACACCAATATTGACAATACAGAAATACAATACATAAACACAGCACAAAAACACAATCAAACAATTACAATAAAAAGAAACGTATACAAACCTTTAAACTAACACTTATCCTCTTACTTTTCTTGTTACTATCTTCTCTGTTTTAGGGGACTTCCCCCATTCCCTCCACTGTCTTCAAAATCATATATATCTTCTAGGTAGCTTTGTATCTTATTCTATTCACATTTGCTCAATTTTTAATGTGCTTTACTTTACTTAATCATATCTTAACTTAAACACCAAATCTTAACATATTTTCTAACAAATAAATCTTTCACACAAAAATATCTTGCTAACAATTTTATCTAACATAAACCTGCTAAAGCCGCTGTTCTATTTAATTCTGCTCAAATATTCAATTTTACTGATCTAACTAGATAGTCTTTAAATTTCTTCCAGTCCCGTGACACCTTCTCCTCCCTCTGGTCCCGGATTCTGGCGGTCAGTTCTGCGAGTTCCATATACTCCATCATCTTCATCTGCCATTCTTCCACCGTTGGTATCTCTTCGCCTTTCCATGTTCTTGCCAATAAGATTCTAGCTGCTGTTGTGGCATACATAAAAAACACTCTATCCTGACTGGGTATCTCTTCATTAGTTATGCTCAGAAGAAATGCCTCTGGTTTCTTACAAAAGGTAACCTTCATTACCTTCTTGAGTTCGTTATAAATCTTGTCCCAGAAAGCATTTACCGCTGGGCACAACCACCACATATGAAAAAAGGTACCTTTCGCATGTTTACATTTCCAACATACATCTGACATTTTGGTATTCATCCTAGCTATCTTAACTGGTGTCAAATACCATCTGTAAACCATTTTCATTATATTTTCTCTTAAGCTATGACAAGCAGTGAATTTAATACCTTTTTGCCACAATCTCTCCCAGTCATCCATCATGATATTATGTCCTACATCTTTCGCCCAATCTATCATTGACGATTTAACCAGTTCATCTTTCGTATGCCACTCTAGCAAAAGATTATACATTTTGGAAAGGTTTTTAAAGTTCGATTCTATCAGTTCTGTTTCCAGTTTTGATTTTTCTACTTGAAAACCAACTTTTTTGTCCATTTTAAATGTTTCATGTACCTGATGATAATGCAGCCAGTCGGGGACCTGGCTTTTCACTTGATCGTAGCTTTTTAGCTTAAAAGAGTCCCCTTCCTGCTGCAATATGTCCATATATCTTAACCAGTTTGCAGACATGTTCGGTCTCTTATAGGCTTTGGCCTCCACTGGAGAGATCCATCTAGGGGTCTTTCTCTCTAACAAGTCTTTATATCTAATCCAGACCTGATACAAGGATTTTCTAACTATATGAGACTTAAAAGTTCTGTGGAAATTTTCTGTTTATATCTTAAACTCTTTTCTGGAAAACAATAGTATGTTTGCTGGAGATAACCCTGAGAGAAGCTTCTTTTTGGACTTGATGTAAATCTTCTTCCTATGTTTTTATTGGGGGTTTTTCCTTTTGTTCTTTTATTGTTGTAATACCTGAAAATCAATTTTATAGTTTATTATTTTTTTAAATGCATTTTCCTCTCAATTTACTCCATCCCTGCTTGACTCAAACTCCTGCCATTATTTGAAACCACCATTTCCCCCTTTTTGCCCCCCTGCCTTCATGGAAATCCAAGATTGTAATGCAACACTACAGATCCTCCCAATGGGGGCTGTGCGATGACAACCTTACATTTTTATATGTATAGGGAGATACAATCATGATGGCAGGTGAACAACATGTTCATGCAATACATCACACAAAACACGACTACTGCAGGAGCAACATTTATTTTTACAACATACAGTTCCAGTTCAGCTCCCTCTAATCTAAATAACTCCCCTGATATTTTATGAGAAGCTGGTGTATGAATACTCTTACAAATAAATACAATAAAATAATACTTTTGATGCCCAGCCCCTCTGGTTTCTGCACTTCAGCTCACTCGCTATTAGTCACCTTTCAGTGTTCTTCTATAAGATAATAATACATTGCAGGACAAAAGGATGTTCCTGATCTTAGAGAATTAGTATATCAGACCCACTCCTTTTCAGCTACAACCATGACTTTCAACTCCGTATGGAGGGCATCATGTTCCCATTAGCTTCTCAGTCCAATACATAGCACAATACATGAGAATTGACATTTCAACCTTGGTTTTATAACATATTCATTCATTTCTGATTTGTCATGTTAACCAGTAATGGCTTGCCTGCAGTAGTCTTAGCTGAGCTTCAGCCTTTCCTCTCCTTAAGAGGAGCTTGTCACTGAAACTGTCAACTACTTTATGCTAGTTGAGAATATTGGGAAGTAAGAGTGCATTGTATTATTCTTGTTGGAGAGGGGGTGGCTTCTGTGCCAGGGTTGCGGTGCTCATCTCGCTTTCAGGCCAAGGGAGCCGGCATTTGTCCACAGGCAGCTTTCCGGGTCATGTGGCCAGCATGACTAAACCGTTTATGGTGCAACAGGACACCATAACAGAAGCCAGAGTGCACGGAAACACTGTTTACCTTCCCACTGCAGCGGTACCTATTTATCTACTTGCACTGGCATGCTTTCAAACTGGTAGGTTAGCAGAAGTTGGCACAGAGCAACAGGAGCTGACCCCATTGCAGGAATTCAAACCACCAACCTTCTGATCGGCAAGCCCAAGAGGCTCAGTGGTTTAGACCACAGTGCCACCTGCGTCCCTTGTGATTCAGAGGAAGAGGTGGTAGTTCTGGGGAGCGACATGGAGAGGACTGGGGAGCAGTTGTGTCAAGAACTGGGGATCTATCTCCCCATCAGAGCAACTGACCTGCATCCATGGCCATATCAATATGTCCCCCTCCATTTTCCTGGACCCGCTTTATTTCAAAATAGTGATGACAACATAAATGCTATAACAAGGAGTGCTTAAAGGAGCTATTAAACTCTTTAGGTTTACCAAGGTAGAGCGGGCTGTGGATATTCCTTGGGGCCACCTCCGAGCACGGCAAAATAAAATGGAAGCGAGGCTGCATCTTGAATAATTGCAAAATGTGATAGTATTCACAGCTCAGACAATAGGGGAAACAAAGAATTGCAGCTCTCAAAGGCACCAAACACATCCTGCCGCTGCTCCCCTACTGTTTACAGCCCACCCAGAGATTCGCTTGGCAAGGCAATCCGCTGTGATTCAGAACCTCACACTCCTTTTTTTGCCATTGTCCTGCTGCGATGAAGCAGGTCTTCCCAAAGGGAATGTGTTGATTATGTAAAGGTTACACATCCCACGCAGTGGAGGTTGGGAGAGTAAATTTGCACCTGGCAGCTCTGCGTAGCATCATCAGCCTGCCAAACTCTTGCAATTAGCTGCAATCAACGGAATGCCTATTTATTACCGTTTCACAATTGGATTGCAGTTCCTATGATTGGAGCCCTTTATGACCTTCAGCATCCCTGAAACACAGGGTCACATCAAGGGGGCACACCTGGACCTCAGGAGAAGGCTAGAAGGAGCTGTCTCCATGGCCAGACCAGGCATCCCCAGGAGGGGGGACCCAGGTACAAACAGCATCCTGTAACCAAGAAAATCCTAGTTGGCGATCCTACTAAATCAACTGAGAATTACTATGAAAGAAATAAGAGCTCTTCTGGATCAGGCCCCATCTAATCCAGCAACCTGTTTTCACAGTGTCCAACCAGATGTCTGTGAGAAGCCTGCAAGCACGAGAGCACTCTTCCCCCTGTGGTTCCCAGAAACTAGTATTCAGAAGCATTGCTGCATCCAAACATGGAGGCAGACCTTAGCCATCATGCCTAATAACCACCAATAGCCTTCTCCATGTATCTGTCTAATCTTCTTTTGAAGCCATCTAAATTGGTGGCCATTACTGCCTCCAACTGTTTTTATCTCTCCAGAATCTCCCAAGTTGCAGATTCATTGCATGTCTATGAGTTCTAGTGTTCCTGCCTCCCATTTCCTACAGTGTTCACCAGATGCTTATGGAAAGAGGACAAACGGGAGGAAATGATGGCAATAATCTTGATAGCCATAATCTTCCATTTATTCTGTGAACTGCCCTGAGACCTGAGGGTATAGGGCAGTATATAAATTCATGCTGTTGTTCTCTAGCAACTGGTATTCTCAAGGACATTGGAAGAACCTGCTGGATCAGGCCAATGGACCATCTAGTCCAGCATCCTGTTCTCACAGTGGCCTTCCAGGTGTCTCTGGGAAGTGCACAATCCAGACCCAAGCACAAGACCATTCTCTCTTGCTTCTCTTGCTATTTCCAGCAACTGGATTTCAGAAATACCGCTGCCTCTAACAATGGAGAGGAGAGCATAGCAGTCAGGGCTAGTTATATCCTCCATGCTACCTCTGATCTTGGAGGTGATGTAGCCATGGTGAATAATGACACTGCGATTCCTATTATATAGATGGCTGAAAATATGAGCTGTGGCCAAAAACCAGCTGAAAGATTCATCCCTGATCAGCAAGTGAGCCAACTGCAAATCCAACACACTGTCCCAATGAAAACAGGGTGGGCGGAGGGAGACATCCATATCCTCAGTCCTAGCAACAAGGTGTCTAAATCCCCATGTTTATTCCATGAATACAGATTGACGCAAGAGCCAGGCCTAGTGAGCAAACATATCACATTTCCAACAGTACAAGGCAAGGTTGCATTGCAATTCGTACCATGGAAGGCTGTCTGAACAGTCATTGAAATCAAAAGTTAATTGAGGCCAGACTTGAACATCTGAGCTCTTTCATGTCTGTCAAGGACCGTGGAGTGAAAATGTCTACAAGGAACAATACACGCAGTGATGGCTTTACTCTTGATTTTGAAAATTTGCCCTCTGCTAAGGCATCCAATATAGAGTGGCTGCATCTCCTACTTTTTTATTTGAAGAGCTGTCGGGGGTATTCTGATCCAAACCCAGTTTAAAGACAGAGCTTTCTATTGACAGTCCATACCCACAGTGGCAGACTGGTCTTTCAGCAGTGCCCTGTATGAGCCCCCACCCCCCGCCACTCGCCTTCCGTTCTGAGTGTGCACTGTGTCAAAGTTGTGGTGCCCTGTGGCACCCCCCTTGGCTCAGCGCCCAGTGCAGGGGAACTGGCTGTGCTGCCCTAAATCCACCTCTGGTACCTAGACAGCAGGCTGAGGAAGCACACAGATCACATGGGCACAGTCTTTCCCCTGCATTACAGCGATAACAATTTCCTTTCTATTGAAATGACAGTTGTCTCTAAATTGGCATTGGTGCTTATAAATCAGCATGTGCAAATTTTGTGCAAATCTCTGTCCTCTCTTGTAGGGGTGCATAAGTGGCCTTCCTAGTCCAGTTGGCAGGCACTGTCTGCCTCCCCCTTCCCCTCGCTTTTGACCTTTGTAAAGATGTCAACAACAGTTCGGTACTGCAGGTGCTGAAGGGTCATCTTTGTGAGGTTAAGAAGTGGCTAGCCCAAGGCTATAGAGTTCATGGTTATTTTTTTAATTAAATTTTTATTAAGAAAAATTTAAATCAATACAAAACAAAATAAATAAATAAATAAATCCTTCCAGTAGCACCTCAGAGACCAACTAAGTTTGTTCTTGGTATAAGCTTTCGTGTGCATGCACACTTCTTCTGAAGTGTATCTGAAGAAGTGTGCATGCACACGAAAGCTCATACCAAGAACAAACTTAGTTGGTCTCTAAGGTGCTACTGGAAGGATTAAATCAATACAATTCATCAACATTGCAACCAATTACAATTTACCCCCTTTTCCCCTCCCCTCCCTCCCCACCCCCCTCCCTCTCCCACCCTCCTCGGACTTCCCTCAGCTTCCTTATCTGATTTGTTTATTCATACTGTTTCTGCATGTTATACAATTGTACATATCATTTCTCTATTGTTCATATTCTACTAATAAAAAAATTGTGTATGTTTATTCAAAGCCTGCCAATGAGTCTAAGTCTCTTTGTTGTCTTTTCAAATAATTTGTTAAAGGTTCCCATTCTTCCTTAAAGTCCCGATTGTCCTTTTCACGTAATTTGTGTGTAAGTTTTGCCAGTTCCGCATAGTTCATCAATTTTTCTTGCCATTGTTCCTTCGTTGGTATTTCTTCCTTCTTCCATCCTTGTGCTAGCAAAACTCTTGCCGCAGTTGTAGCATACATAAATAAGTTCTTTATTTTCTTTGGCAGATCTTGACCTAAAATCCCTAATAAGAATGCTTCCGGCTTTTTAACAAACGTCATTTTAAACATTTTTTTCAATTCATTATAAATCATTTCCCAATATTTTTTAGCTTCTCTACATTCCCACCACATATGTTAAAAGGTCCCTTCTTTTTCTTTACATTTCCAACATATATTTGACCCAGTTTTGTACATTTTTGCCATTTTGACTGGTGTAATGTACCATCTATACATCATTTTCATATAATTTTCCTTCAACAAAGAACAATCTCTAAATTTCAAATTTACTTTCCATAGCTTTTCCCAGTCCTCAAATTGTATATAATGTCCAAAATTTTGTGCCCATTTAATCATTACCGATTTAACCTCTTCATCTTTCATTTCCCATTCCAACAAAATACTGTAAGCTTTCTTCAATAACTTCACATCTTCTACAACCTCTTTCTGAAATCTCAAAATTGTGTAACTAAACCCTTTTCTGTTGTCTTCCTTATACATTTCATTTAGTTGTCTATAATGTAACCAACTCTGAACATACCCTTTTATTTCTTCATACACTTTTAATTTCCATTTGCCTCCATATCTATTATTATAACCTTCCAAATCTAAATCTTCTTCCTTTTCCAGTTTTATCCAGTCCCTGATCCATACCAAACATGCAGAGTCCATGGTTAAGCTGCTAGAGTTCCCCAGCTCTTGAGAGCACTGTACCTACCTGAGTGCACATAGCGACTTTCTCTCATTGGATTGCAAGGCCCATCAATCCCAGGCAGCAAAGTCAATGGGCAGAAGTGATGAAAACTGTAGTTACAGCAGCATTTGGAAGGCCACAGTTTCCTCTCCCCTTCTTTAAGTATGCTCAGTGCTACTGTGGTCCGAGGTTGTGGCTCAAAGACCAGTTACTCTTCCTGCAGCAGGGTCCTGGCCTGAAGCCTCCTAGTTCCATGCAATCAGTTTGAAATGGGAGGTTTGGAGTCAATCCCCTTCAAGTGAAAGGGATCTAGTGAACCAGTGAGGATTGGCTCCTAGGGTGACAGTCTGGAAAAGGTGTGTGGGAAGAACACCAAGGAGGAGTTGTTCTGTATGCTCCAAAGTACAGTGGTACCTCGGGTTAAGAACTTAATTCCTTCTGGAGGTCCGTTCTTAACCTGAAACTGTTCTTAACCTGAAGCACCACTTTAGCTAATGGTGCCTCCCACTGCTGCCACGCCGCAGCTGCCCAATTTCTGTTCTCATCCTGAAGCAAAGTTCTTAACCCGAGGTACTATTTCTGGGTTAGCGGAGTCTGTAACCTGAAGCGTCTGTAACCCAAGGTACCACTGTAAACCTGCCAACACAAGGTGCTTCAGTTTGAAGGGTAGGGTATGCAAATTCAGTCACAGAATTTCACAGAAAACACAATCTAAGTCACGCTGAAGGAAGATATTGGAGCACTCCAAATCACTTGTCCATGTACGTATACAGACCATGGTAGATCTTGCTATAAGGTAGCACATGCATTGTTGCAATGCATCCCTATTTATTATGGTTGTTGCACAATTATAAGTTTATTGTATAATCTTAGATGAGAGCATGGCTATGGTTATCATAAAGGGACCTTCCTTGTCTGAATTTGCCACAAACCACAACCCAGATGCCAATACAGTAAAACAACTAGAACTGAAGCAGCTGGCACTTCCCTTTGATCTTTTAAGGTTGGTTAAAGAAGGCTTTTGCTTTTCTTAAAAAGCAGAGACATCACCTTGCCAACAAAGGTCTGTATAGTTAAAGCTATGGTTTTCCCAGTTGCGATGTATGGAAGTGAGAGCTGGACCATAAAGAAGGCTGATCGCCGAAGAATTGATGCTTTTGAATTATGGTGCTGGAGGAGACTCTTGAGAGTCCCGTGGACTGCAAGAAGATCAAACCTATCCATTTTGAAGGAAATCAGCCCTGAGTGCTCACTGGAAGGACAGATCCTGAAGCTGAGGCTCCAATACTTTGGCCACCTCATGAGAAGAGAAGACTCCCTGGAAAAGACCCTGATGTTGGGAAAGATTGAGGGCACAAGGAGAAGGGGACGACAGAGGACGAGATGGTTGGACAGTGTTCTCGAAGCTACCAACATGAGTTTGACCAAACTGCAGGAGGCAGTGGAAGACAGGAGTGCCTAGCATGCTCTGGTCCATGGGGTCACGAAGTATCGGACACAACTAAATGACTAAACAACAACAAAAGAAGGCTTAAGAAGGCTGATTCCTTCTTTAGGTCCCACTGAAATCAATGGGACAAGTTAGTTGCAGCTAACTGAAATCCTATTAATTTCAGCTGGGTTTAAGGACAACTGATTTCTTTTTTTCTGGATCAGGGCCTAAAAGCTTATCGAACCATACGAGATGAATTAGAACGAAACACCATCTCTCTGCTTGAACCGCGACGCTATTAAAAACTAAAAATTCACAAATGATGCCTCCCATTCAGCAAGCAGACATAATTATGTCAATTGTACCATGCCCAAGAAACAGGAAATATGGGGTCACATTACCATGGAGACTCGGATACTCAATCTCCATTGACACAGAAGGAAACAAAGGCAGAACGCTTCCATAGATGGCATTGCAGCAGTTTGAATAACAAGGGGGAAGAAATGCATGCATCCAACACATCAGCTGACAACAAAGGGAACATTTAGGTGAGGAACTGATGACTCTCCAGATGTTATTAGACTCCAGCTCCCAGAATCCCCAGGAAGGGAGAGTGCTCTTGTTCTCAGGTCCAGCTTGTGGGTTTCCCACGTGCCTCTGGTAGGCCTCTGTGAGACAAGGATGCTGGACTAGATGGGCCATTGGCCTGTTCCAGCAGGCTCTTCTTATGTCCTTACATTCTTATGATGGGAAACATAGTCCAACAACATCTAGAAGGCCATATGTTCCCCATCCCTTGATTTAGGTGAATTACACCAAGGTTTGAGACAGTGGAGCCTGGTCCATTAGGACAAATGGAATGCTGCCCCAACCAACTTGATGCTGTCCTCACTCAGCCCTACTCCTTGATTCCCTTCCTACTTACATCCAGTACAAGGGCTGTCAACTTCCTCCTCCTCACTCTCCAGGAGAAGGAAGCAGAGAGAACTAGAGGCCCTCCTATGAGGCAAGGTGAGGCAACTACCTCATGTGGCAGGTTCCACGGGAGCAGCAGATGCATGGCCCGCTGCTGCTGCTGCTGCTGCTGCCATGGGGACAGAGACAGCTGTGGCACTCTTCTTGGAGGTCAGATATGCTGCCTCCTCGGCAGGCCACCTCTACAGACAGGATGTGCTAACTGGACTAGGCAGGCCACTTATGCACTCCTACTAGGGAGGACAGAGATTTGCATGGCCTCTGCACTGCAGCATCTGGTGCCTCACTCTGCCTAATGGTAGGGCTTGACTCTTCGAAAAGAATTCAAACTGAGTCATGCTTAGTGCAGAACCATTGAGCTCAACGGAGCTTATATTACTCTAAGCATGAACCAACTCTTTTATGTGCAATATATACATATCAAGAAGAGTGAGGGGCTCAGGCCTGGTGTGACCATTACCCTCCTCCACCCTTATACCAAATATCTGCACAGAGTCATGGTCATTGACCAATTAAGCAGCTCATGAACCAGACTTGCTGGATTAAAGCTAAGCATCTTGCAGCACATCTCTGATCTTCCGCAAGGTGACCAAAAGAGCCGTATTTTTTCGCTCCATAGGACGCACTGGACCATAGGGCGCACCTCATTTTTAGAGGAGGAAACAAGGGGAAAAATATTTTTCTGCTTTTCCTCCTTTAAAAGCCCTGTTTTTTTGAGGATCAGCTAAAAGTTTTGCAGCTTTTTTTGCAAAGGGAAAAGCCCTGGTTTTTTGAGGATCAGCTAAAAGTTTTGCAGCTTTTTTGCAAAGGGTAAAGCCCTGTTTTTTGAGGATCAGCTAAATGTTTTGCAGCTATTTTTGCAAAGGGGGAAAAGCAAAGAGGAAAAGCCCCATTTTTATGGGGTTCAACTCACATTTCTGAAAAATCTTAAGGAAAGGGAGCAGTTTCTACTGTTTTCAGACAGATAATCTAATCAGCCAGTCACATGTCCTGGGGAAACAAACAACCTCCCTCTGCAGCACATTCAACAAAGGAGGGTGGGGCTGTAAGGGAGCCAGGACTCTTATCTCTCTCCTGATCTCTTGCTGATCAGATGCTGAGCGAGGTCCTTTCAACACCCCCTTTTCTCTTTGTAAAATAAAAAACACAATCTGCTTTTGGCCCCTGGGCAATTTAGCTCCAGGGACCACCATTCGCTCCATAAGACGCACAGGTATTTCCCCTTACTTTTTAGGAGGAAAAAAGTGTGTCTTATGGAGCGAAAAATACGGTATATTGCAAAGCATTTAGTTTTGATCATACAAATTTGATCCTCCTCCTGAATTTGGAGGAAGGGTGGAGAGTCTAAATTAGCATAGATGTCCATTTGTATCAGCAATATTCCATTTTAAAGGAAAGGTTAAGGTTTGCTTGCTCTTATAATTAAATGTAGTGTCTGTTCATGTTGTATTTTGTATTCTCATTGTTTCAGTTAATAATTAGCTTGCCATTCTGTCTAATTTCTGTTTGAGAACCCCTACCAGTTCCTCATGATGTTCTAAAGAGCTCTCTAAAGCTCTCCCGGTTTTCCATCCCACTGGCATGAACAATGATAGGTTATTAATTTCCATTGTTGCCAGGATGAAGTAGGAGCATCTCCCTGCCCTATTCAAATCCCCACCCCATTCCCCCTGCCCTTTTGCCACTCATTAATTATGCTACAGTTCCCTTTATCCAACCATTAACCAGAATGGCTCTCCTTAGTGTGGCCTTACTGAATGTGAATCTACTCAATGCAACATCACCTGATGTCACTTCCCTTACTGTGACCTGGGGAGCGATGCTGCAATGCGACAACCGCCTTACAATCTTATTATACAGTAAGCTAGTAAGAGAGAGAGGTGTAGTCTAGCCGTTTGCTGCCATCATTTCATTATTGGTTTCACTACTTTTTATCATTAGAATGGTGTTATTTTGCTGTTGTTGTTTAGTTGTTTAGTCGTGTCCGACTCTTCATGACCCCATGGACCAGAGCGCAGTCTGGCATTTGGATTGGTGACTTTGATAGCAAGCTGAGCTGCTCTTTCCACAATTACCTTCCGATTCTTGGATGAAACATTGTGAGCAATCTCTGCACAATAGGACTTGTTGCTCATCATCAGCACCTCCAGCTCTTTGACATTGTGGACAATGAACTTTCTGAATCCTGAAGGCAACATGTGCTTTGTCTTCTTACTGCTACCATACCCAATGTTGGGCATCAAGATTTGGCCCTTGAACCTTCTGCGGACTCTGTTGTCAATACCTCTATGCTTCCGCCAGTTACACTTAATTTTAACATAGCGATCAGATTGATGGTGGATAAACTTCTTGGTCCTCTTCTTGACGATCTTAGGCTTGATGAGGGGTCTGAGGGCCAGCATAGTGTCTGCTGGAGAATGGCGGCACCCGTGCAGGGAGGGAGCGTGGAGAGAAAGCCATGGACCAGAGCACGCCAGGCACTCCTGTCTTCCACTGCATCCTGCAGTTTGGTCAGACTCATGTTGGTAGCTTTGAGAACATTGTCCAACCATCTCATCCTCTGTCATCCCTTTCTCCTTTGCCTTGTCTCAATTAAAATAAGGTGGTTGCCATCTTTTAAAAATGAAAGTTTTAAAAAAAGTTAGTTTTCAAAACTCCCGGTTTCAAACTCCTTTTGTCATCTGAGAAATTAAGAGTGTATACACATTCATCCAATGCTGCTCAGCTAACAAGTGCCAATTAATCCCAAGCACTCAGGAAAATTAGAAGGCTTATCAGTTGTGTTCAGATTTGGTTTTTTTAATGATATATCCCACTCGAGGCTGCCAGTTTTAGTATTATGAGACATCAACAAGCATGAAATGTACAAAGCAGATAGAGCATGTTCTTGTGAGGGGAAAGTATGTTTTATGCAAAGGATATGTGTGATCACAGCAACAGATCAGGTCTTCACAAGAGTCAGACTCTGTTTGAATGGTACCTCACATGGATGTAACAATCACTATATTGTTTTCTTTAGCAACGATCATAGGAAGCAATCATGTTTAATAGAAAGCAATACGTAAATGAAATGAAATAAATTTCTGCCAACGCACCCTTGCTTCAGCACCATTCCACTGGAACATATTGGTGCAAGCCTGACAGAAAAGCAAGCAGACGGGTGTCAATTCCCTGTCATTTGGGCCAGTGTTCCTGCCACAGTTGGCATTCTGAACATGCTGTCAAGAAGATGGAACATTTTCCATTTCAGCTCAGAGTGAGCACTTTACAGAACAATAATTGCCAGTGCTACAGGTGATGGTTTCCCCCAAGGAGCACAGCTGTGTGCCAAGGCAAAATAAAGTACCTAGATATGGTGATGGAAACTAGGGCTGTGCACAGGCCCATGGATCCAGTTTGGAGTGCAATATGGTGCTTTGGGGTGGCCTATTCTGACTCAGGATGTTCCAGGGCTAACCCAACCCAAGATGAATCTGACTCAGTTCTTTCTCCGTACCAAACCCTGCTCTCCTCACCTCCATATCACATTGCTAAGCCATCTTAAACAAAATCCAATGCCTCAGTCAAGAGATCTATCAAAGCAATATCTATGGGCCATCTATTGACCCAGCCATCTATGGACCAGGACATTAAAATTTTGGGTCACTTAAAATAGTGTGCAGTTAGGGGCTCTAACTGCATGCTCTCTACAAGTAAACGTTTCAGGAATTTGCAGCCAACTCCTCCTGTCATTACCACTTTACAGTGCAGGCATGTAGAGGAAAGAGTCACTTCTGTAAACAAACTAAGATTTTATTATTTGCCTGGAAATGACCCAAGGGCAGCGGAGATGCTGTAACCACAAATAAATCCATGTGGACGAAAAAATGTTAATTTGTCAAGCGCAGCCAAGTAAGCAGATAGGAAATGAGTGTGATAGATTTTCTCCAGCCACTTAATTAAATTTAGACTTTTCTAATGAAAGCTTTTTGATTTCTCTGGCTGATAAATCGTTGGCTGCAACCTTTCAGAGCCGGGTTGAGCTGAAGCACTTTCTTAACTACCAATCTCTAACATTTATAGATCAATCTTCTTGGTGCACCACAGGGAGTCAAAGCTCAAATCTGGCTGTGAATGATTTGCAGCCTGTGGTCAAATAATTCCTGCAGCCTTACTCTTTTCATAAAACATCCTCAGACACTTCCAGCCAGCAACATTTGCATGCCAAGGTGCTTTCTACTGAGTCTGACCCCAACGGTTGCCTCCAATTGTGTCATACTCAGATTAGAAGTATTGAAATTATTAGGCATGATTAACATAGGTCCATTAATCTCAAATTACTTCTTATAAGTACAGCAGCAGGGATCATTCAGTTAGTCATGTAAGGGTTAATTGTGTTGAGAATTAGTCTGCCAAACAAGGGGACTGTTGACTAGCAAGCAGTCAGAATGGCTTTCTGTGTAGGTCGTAGGGAATTTCCCCTTATATGTTGAAAATCTTCCTGCTACAAACTGGGCTTGAACACACAAGGAGGACACAAGCTCTCTGTTTATTTCTGCCCATGTTATACCCTGCTTTCGTTCAGTTTCCCACAGTAAAGTATTATCAGTTTCATTTCTCTCTGAACTCCATATGTGTTGTTGAAGTGATTCTGCTAACACAACTCTAAGTATGACTTAGCTGAATACAACCCTAATGCAGGGATGAGAAACTAGCAGGCTCCCAGATGTTGCTGGAATACAGTTTCCATGCCTATTGGCCATGCTGTCTGATGGGACTTGAAGTCCAACAATATCTGAAGGGCTTTAGGTCCTCTCCCTTGCCCCCTGCCCTAATGGGTCCACCAGTCCAGAATTCCCTGCTCTGACTGGCATTGGATACAGATCATTCCCAGCCCAGCAGTTGTTTTCTGAGATTCTGTGAGCAGAATATGCTGAGGATTAAACCCAGGCTCTGTTCCACCACTGAGCTAAAGGTCAATTGCAATAGGCATGGGCAATATACATTACACCCTGTAGTATGGCTTGGTTATTGGGCATTCCTGTGAGCCTAGCGTATACTATTATTGCCATTTCTTTGTCTTTTCATTGCTTTTCTGGAGATGTTTTGTTTTCAGGATACATACAGAAACGTTCCTTTTCATGGCCTCAGAGAAATGCAAATACATTTTGCGAATATAGTGCTTTCTGGGAAAGGCTGCAAAAGGATATTGTGGAGTTGGAAAAGGCAACTAAAATTATCAAGAGGATGGAGCAACTCCTCTATGAGGAAAGGCTGCAGCATTTGGGACGTTTTAGCTTAGAGAAAAGGCAAGTCAGAGGTGACATGATAGAAGTTTATAAAATGATGCCTGACACAAAGAAAGTGGATAAATTTGGTTTTTCTCCCTCTCTCATATCATCACTAGAACTCATGGACATCCATTGAAACTGAATGTTGAAAGATTCAAGTCAGAGAAAAGAAAGCCCTTCTTCATACAGCACATAGTTAAACTGAAGACTTTGCTCCCACAGAAAGCGGTGATAGCCACCAACCTAGATGACTTCAGAAGAGGATTAGACAAATTCATGGAGGAGAGGACTACTGATGGTACTAGCCATGGTGGCTATGCTCTGTCTCTACAGGCATCTGGTTGGCCACTGTGAGAACAGGATGCTAGACTAGATGGGACATGGGCCATTGGCCTGGTCCAGCAGTCTCTTCTTATGTTATTACGTAGGCAAGCAGCTGAAGGTGCAAATCTACAATCTTCTAACCCCATCTGATCCACAGAGGCACCCCAGTAACCCCAAAACAGCTTTGAGCCTCCAGCTAGCTCTTTGACAATCTGTCATATGCTGTCTCTGTCTGTGCCTCTGATCCCCAAAATGCTTCTGTTCCTTCATATACACACCTGAAGACCCACTCTTAAGCTGGGAGAAGGGTCGTTCTCTTCTGGTTGGAAGTAAAGCAACAGCACTTGCAATAAGTTGCCTGGACTAGAGCAGGGGTTGGGGGCAATAGACAGAGAGGTAACATACTCCTCCCTCACAGATTCCTTGTTATGTAACCACCTGTTTTTCCCAGGCTTCACTTCCTTCCTACTCTTCAGCCAGCTAGTCTTAGACCTGACTTTTGCCAATGTCATGGCACCATGACACCAAGCTTGTATTCAGAATGGCTCTATCTATCTATCATCTATCTAATTTGTATACTGCCCTTCATCCAAAGGTCACTGGGTGGTTCACAACATAGAAATACAAAAAAGAACACAAAATGTATAACAAAATAAAAACAACTGCCTGATAGATACACTCTAGATTCCCCCCCACACACAACTGGACAGAAAGGTTGGAGAAAGAGATGGAATCTCTATAGGCTACAGCAATTCCCCCTCCCCAACTCTCAAGTCTACCCTGATGCTGCTCTGAGTACCCAGGTGAGACGAACTCCACCCTGCTCATCCACCCACTTCTCAGTGATACAGACCAGATCAGCCTCCTCATCCGTAATCAAGTCATAGATGAGGGAGGTCCTACTTGGAGCCATGTCCCTTACCAGGCCTGCCCAGCTTCCTACACCCTAGCTCCTCCTACCCAGAACTGCTGTAATTGGGGACCCCCTGCTCTCCCCAGTCCCTCTCTTCCCAGGCACACCCAGCATCAATTCAACAACAAACAACAACAACAACAACAACCCAACTTTAAAACACATGAGTTCAAAAACAGTTAAAAGACGATTGAAAACTTTTTAACCAATGGGGAATAATAGCAGCAACAAAACACCCTACACAATACCCCAACTTTAAGCATCAGGGGTTTGCCAGGAGTTCCTTTATAAAGATCCTTTATTCTTTCAACCAGCAATCTTACCACATTATTATCTTTCTGCAAGACGTTTATATTAAATGTGACTGCATGTCATCTAGCAAATTCAATCTCACACTTAAAATGCCATTGTACAGCAACCATCAAATGCTGGCAAGAATGAAATATCACTTCATGGCAGCTACCAAATATTGAACACTATTCTTTGTCCCATTTTGTCAAACACTAAATCCAAATATTATGGGAGATCTAAATGTTCAGGGAATATTTTTTTTGCCAAACAATCAAATATGCAGGGAGCATGTGGATATACTCAACATCTACATATGCAGACGAAGAAAAATGGGGAAGTATTTTTTAAAAAACAACAACACATGCACACACAGCAAATTTGTTCTCAGACAGCTGGGGTTGGGAGAGAGACAGAGGCTTACTTTCCTCAAGCCATACTCAATGTTAAACCATTTGAAGACCTCTAGCACGTCTCCTCTTAATCATCCCTTCTCCAGCCTAGACATGTCCAGCTCTTTCAACTATTCATTATGGGACTTGGTTTCACCAACCTGGTTGAACTCCTCTGCATCTGCACCAATTTGTCAGTGAGCTTTGTTGGTGTGTGATTGGCAAAAAAAGAGGAAAAACCTGGCTTTGCGGCATCATCCTGTTTCAGAGTTACTTGCCCAGAACAAAGCTTAAGGCAGAAGAAAAGGTGTTGCAGTCCAACATCTGGGGTGGAGGCAGCCAAGTTCCCCAAGCCAGATTCACATTGTTTCGGCTGCAGTTAGCGTGTTCCCTGGTCACCTGTACTCCAGCATCATCTGGAGGGCCACACATCCGCCTCCTCTGTTCTAGAAACTTGTCCATTTGTGCTGACTTAACTACAATCACTTTGGTTTTTCAAAAAGTTTGTAGGGTAAGTCTTGTTCCTATCCCCCCCTCCCCATTGGCTAGATGGAAAAGCGTGGTCCCCACCCTCTGCAGCTGTAGGCATTTTCCACTGGACATCTGGAGCCATTTTGTACCTTGCAATGCTTTCAAATGAAATAATATTCAGCAAAGCTCAGGAATCTACATGGAGGGAGAACTGCAAGATCTGGAGGGGAAAGGACCAAAGTCCATATAGTGGGGCCAGGGCTGGATTTAAGACGTTTGGAGTCTTTAAGCACTGAAAAGATTATAGTATCTCCCCCACTCCCCCCCCCTATGTAATTCAAGCATAAAACAAAATTTTAAAATAACAAAACATGGATTTAGTGCAGCACATGACCAGATCTGATTTCTTCATGCTATTTTGACCTGCTTTTGTTGGACACCCCCTGGTTTAAAGGTAAAGGTAAAGGGACCCCTGGGGATAAAAAACATAAAAAGAACAGAAAAATGTGGGAAGTGTGTGGCATTGGAAGTAAGGAGGTCTATCAAAGTTCTGGTTTTCGCTTACTGCACTTGCGTGCTCTTTGTTGTCCTTATGTCCTTGTCGTCGTTGTCCTTTGAAATACTAAATTCTTTCTAAAAGAAAACTCTTTTTTCTGGTGACCTAAGCATGTGCTTAGTCTGTTCACTCGGTAGTTAGTCCAGCACTAAGCGGAGAGGGACATACGCACGCACACACAAACCCCTTCTGCAAGTTTCAAGCGTACAAGGGAATGGCATTGAACTGAATGCAGATTCTTGCAGATGCACTAGGTAGGAAAGCAGGCTGTATCGCCCTGCGTTTCGTCTCTCCGTCTCCGCCGCTTCTTTTTCGGATCCCCTGACCGCGTCCTTCCGTTCATTTTCCGTCCTCCACCACCAGCCGGAGGGCGGGGGGAGCCCATCGACCGCTGACTCACTGAAGCCGACCAAGTTCCGCGCTCAAGCCAGAAGCTTCACTCGCCCTCCCAAGAAGAGCGTCTCAGCCAAGGGATGAAACCCTACTCCTCGTTCTTGTAACACGAATACTTTTTTTGGAAATCGCACCCTTACAATTTGGGGGTCCCCGACAGCCCTGCCTCTTCTCTTCTCTTCTCCTCTCCTCCCCTCCCCCTGCAGCTATGGCGGAAGAGCGGCTGGATACTAATTTCTCCAGCGACTCTGCCTCACTGGGCAACGGGTGCGCGGCGGGAGAGGAGCGGCACTTTCAGCACCACGGACAGTTCTCCGCGCCCGTCTCCGTCCTACTGGCCTCGCTGATGGGACTCGTGGTTCTGATCACGGTGCTGGGCAACGCGCTGGTCATCTTGGCTTTCGTGGTGGACAAGAGCCTCCGGACCCAAGGGAATTTCTTCTTCCTCAACTTGGCCATTGCTGATCTTTTAGTAGGTGAGTGAAGCCAGGGAGCTCCCCAAAAACAACAACTTGAGTTTGGGGCAGGGGCCAGGAGGGTGTTCTTCACCCTTGGCCGGTTCAGCCAATCGTCATGAGTGATGGGAGTTGGGTCTGCAGATGTTTCTGGGCTACAAAGTTGAAGGACACTGGGCCAGGGGAATCAAGAAAGTTGGAACTGGTGGAGTGAAATCTGGCCCCAAGCTCTCTTGGCCCCAGTTCCCCATGAGGGACACACTAATAATTATATATGGAAAGCCCCCAAAGTTTAAAGTCAGCCAATGAAACTGTGTTTCAAGTTCCAACTTATTTGGAGGTGTGACTGATTCCACAAGCAGCGGAAACTTCATGGTTGCAGCCCCACAGAAGCAGAACACCCTTTGTCATTTTGCACCCTCTTTCATATGGCTCCCTAACCAAGTGTGAGCAAACTAGTTTTGCTGGGCTTCTGGAACAGAACCTCTTTTAATAAGTTGCCTGTTTCCAGCTGATTGATGGGATTTTTAATACGGTCTTTCCTGTGTGCTAGGCTAATTTAATATTTATATTTTAAATTGTTTCAATGCAGTTATTTATTTGGGCACCACTTTGGAAACATTAACTGAAAAGGGGTGTGTGTGTGTGTGTGTGTGTGTGTGTGTGTAACAAAATCAGTGCTGTGTAGTGGTTTGTATGTCAGATTAAGCCCAAAGAGACCCATGTTTCAAATCCTCACTTATCTATGAAACTCACTGGGAGAGGGCCTTCAGCCAGTCACTGACTCTCAGCTGTACCTACCCAACATGGTTGCTGTGAAGATCAAATTGAAGAGAAGCATGTGGCTCCCTTGAACACTTTGGAGCAAAGGCAGGGTTTAAATGTGGTATCTCTCTCTCTCTCTCTCTCTCTATATATATATATATATATATATATATATATCACAACAACAACAATAATAATAATAATACACAATGGGGATTTTGGTGAAGGCAAACCCAAGATGAAAGTACTTTGCAAAATGAACACGCTGTATAAATGATAAACAGTAAACTATAGCCAAGATGCTTTCATTGAAATGGTCTCTACATGGCTTTATCTTTCTCAGCCTCAGCTTACCATGTATGTAAGTGGAGAGAGGAAGTCACTATGCAGGTGTATTTGTAAGCACAAACAATATTAGAAAATGTTTTTGGATATGCATTATACAGATGATCAAAAAAAGATGGTTGGGTTAATTGTATATGAGCAAATTCGTAGCTTGTAGCTGTATCAGTAGACATCACATTGGGTTGCTTCCGCCACTTCTCAATAAGAATTCCTTGCCCTCCAAGGAACTCAAGGTGGTGTGCATGGTTCTCCCCTTCCTCACTTAATCCCCATAACAACCCTGTGAAGTAGGTTAGGCTGTGAGGCAGGGACTGGCCCAAAGTCACCCTGTGAGCTTCATGGGCAAGTAGAGATTTGAACCCTGGTCTTCCAGGTCCTAGTCCAGTACTCTAGCCACTATACCACACTGGCTCTTAAAGGTGGCTTTTATTTTTATGTGGCATCTAATCAATTGCAACATCTGGAATAAAGGAGGGCTTTCCACTCAAGACTGATTATCTTGCAATATATGAAATCACTCATGTATTTGAGCCTACAAAATCTTTAAGGAGCCTTTAGTGTACCCTTTAGTAGCACTGGCTGTCTGCTTGCAGCAAATGAAAGTCTGGAGAAAGCAGACTGAGAACTGATTCCTGCTGTACAAGCTGTATGATTTTTTTGTGGTGTAAAAAAGGATGCAGAATGTGCTTGTTTCATCTCACTACATACACCAGGAAGACACTGCCAGAATGTATTTTTCTACACAGAATGGAAAATAAAGTATGTCCTGGAAATGGCATACACCCACATTCACAAGCATGAATTATTACATATGCGTGTGTGTGTGTGTGTGTGTGTGTGCACGTGCGCTTATTTAAAACCCTGCAGTGATGGAGTCTGATGTATTGCATAGGAACAGAGTTCCACAAGTGTGGGGCCACCAAACGAAGACTCCCACTCTCGTGTCAGCTAACCTCATTGCAGACACAAAACTAGAGCCCCAGCTGGGCAAATCATCTAGCCCACCCCTGCCTTAAGTATTCAGACAAAATGGAGGTCTCCAACTGATGCTTGACTGTGCCACCTCAGAATTCGTGTTCTGTGTAGTGGGGAGGGTGGGAGATATATTTGTTTGAAAGTTCCTTCACATCAAAACCTGTCTCTCTAGTAAGAAAGCTAAGACTGTCTCACCAGTGCTGTTTCTTGGTCAATATCCACAGGTGGATTTTGCATCCCTCTATACATCCCTTACATCCTGACAGGCGAGTGGAAGTTTGGAAAGGGCTTGTGCAAGCTCTGGCTGGTGGCCGATTACCTGGTCTGCAGCGCCTCCGTCTTCAACATTGTTCTGATCAGTTTTGACAGATTCATCTCCGTGACAAAGGCGGTAAGGGACATCGCTTTCTACTACTGGCACCCTGAGCTTCTTAAGGCCTTTCAAAGTCCCAGGACTGCTTGTGTGTCCCTGGGATGAGAGGAGGTGCCTGAGCACAGCACTAATACAAAAGGGTTGCTGCATTGAGCCAACCTAGGAAGCTGCTTTTGTTTGCTCTCCTGCTACTCCATCAGTATGTTAATTCCCATTATCAATACCTCCCAATTATGAAAAATTGGTTATATGCTGTGTAGATCCATTTTTTTCTGTAATTGCTGAGGGCAAAATTCCCTAGGGGTAATCTTTCAGGGGCAGCATAATATTGGTGGATGATGCCAGAGTCAAAGTGAGTGAGGACTCTTCTCTTTCTTCCACCTCTTCCCTTTCTCTCTCTGTGTGTATCTTTTATCTCTTACTCTGTGTGTGTCTTTTATCTCTTTCTCTACCCTCCCTTATCCCCTTCCCTCTCTTTTTATGCCACCCTTTCTCTCTGTCTCTCTCTGTGCCATCCCGTTCTCTCTGCCACCCCAATTCCCTTTTCTTTTTGCCATCTCTCTCTTTCTCATTTTCTCTCTCTATTTCTGCCAACCCTTCTCTTCCTCTCTTTCTTCCACCCCTTTCTCACTCTCTACCTCACTCTCTACCTCCCTCTCTCTCCGCCATCCCCCCCACTCTCTCTGTCTCTCCCACTCCCTTTCCCCCTCTTTTCACCTTTCCTGACTACCCACATGAAATTAGTGCAAAGACCACGTAAAATTAGCCTTGGCAGACACATGTGGCTCCAGATCTTTGTCAATAACATTTCAGGACCGCACCAGCCACCCACCTTGAATAATTTGAATGACCTTCAGGGAGCTGTGAGAGCTAAACCCGCAGCAAAACCAACTTTATTCTGGACCTCATTCTATCATTGAGATCGCTTTCCCTTTATCAAAGGGCTTGCAGTGAAAGGAAAGTGGTTTTATTGCATTCCTCTTCCCAACGTTTTGTTCGTGGTGCTACCATAATTTCCTCTAGGTATTAATCTCAGCCCTCACTGCCCTATGGTAATCAGATGCATGCTGTGAGGCTTTCACATTCCTTTGGAAAATAAGATCCCCTCCCCTCCTCTCCTTCTCCACCACCGCCAGCATTGTAAACACAAGCCAGAGTAAAATGCAAAGTGGCTTGAGTGCATCCATTTCATCCACATGCAATGAGCTCCTTGGTACAAAAGAACAGCCATGTGAAGTCACTTATCAAAGCAAAAATGTACACTCCTGTCATAGCTTGAATATTAGGTAACTTCTTGCATTTGTCTGTTCAAGGAGCTGTAGCTAAAAAGGATTTTAGAGATGTGGTATTTACCTCCCCACTCCAACAAAATTGCTTCTGGGACCCATAGCTGCCCCTCTGCAAAAGAAATAAAAACCCCTCCCAAAGCCCCCATTTGCCATTCATTTTCTGCCAAGCTGTTCTTCCTCCTGTCCCAATTCCTTTGTGACCTCCCTCCTCCCCTTGCTTTCTGGCACCCACTATTGTGGTGCCCAAGCCACCCTTCCTTATTCTGCCCAACTTCATCACATCATTCCAACTCCCACTAAGCATATCAGAATCCCTGCCGAGCTAATATCACAGTCCCCGCCACTTTCCCCTGCTCTAAGCAGAAAACGTTGGGACACCAGCAGCCATCACACCGATCCCAGCCCTCTTCTCAGACCTATTTGCATTCCTTGCCCTAAGGGAGCAGGACAAACCTGTTTTCAAACTTCACACACCTGGCTGCAGAAAGGCTGAAAATTAATTTCAGCCTCCGGCCGAGAGCAGCAGCTAGTGCAGCTATTCCATGAGCACTTCCACAATCCCAGAAACAACATGGTGCTTTTTTAATGGCAATGGGTTTTTAATGGCATTGTCATCACTTGACTCTTCCTCTTACCTTTCCACCTAGGTGAGTTACAGAGCTCAGAAGGGGATGACCAGGAACACAGTGGTAAAAATGGTCATGGTCTGGGTAGCGGCATTTCTCCTTTATGGCCCAGCGATCATCAGCTGGGAATACATTGCACATCGAAGCATCCTGCCTGAGAAAGAGTGCTATGCTGAGTTCTTCTACAATTGGTACTTCCTCATGATTGCCTCCACGATAGAGTTCTTCACTCCTTTCATCAGCGTCTCCTACTTCAACTTAAGCATTTACATCAACATTAGGAAGAGGACCCCGCTGAGGAAGGAGACGCTGCCACTCAGTCACAGAGGCGGCAAAAGTCGCCCCCGAGAGAAGCAAGAACACCCCAACTTTTTTATGAAAGTGAGCCAGAAAAGGAGTAAGGAGAAGGCAGCAAGCAGCTCCTCCTTTGCTGAGCCCACGGTCCAGCAGCTCAGCATTGGTCACCTTCAGAGCCAGCCGGCCGATTTTAACGTTAACCAAGACCTTCTGCCTTTGCAAGTGGATCTTCAGACTAAATCCCCATGGGATGGTTTCTACAAAGCTCTGGAGAGTCTTTCCACCACCAAGAGAAAAACAGAGGTTGCCAACACTATGGCTAGCCGGTTCCGGCTTTCCCGGGATAAAAAAGTGGCCAAATCTTTGGCCATCATCGTCTGCGTTTTTGCTCTTTGTTGGGCTCCTTACACACTGCTGATGATCATCAGAGCAGCTTGCCATGGGAAATGCATCCCGCATGCTCTCTACGAAGCCTCCTTTTGGCTCCTGTGGTTGAATTCAGCCATTAACCCCATTTTATACCCTTTGTGCCACATGAGTTTCAGAAAAGCCTTTTTCAAACTGTTGTGCCCGGGGAAAGCTAAGATCCACCCCAATATGTTCCTGTGAGAACATTTAAGGCAGGAGAACAGGTTTTAAGAGTGATGCGTTGTTGTTTTTTTAATTTGAGAAAGAAACATTGATTGTACACTAGTCTGAAGACCTAAAGACTTGTCTGCATTATAAAGACAAGTTGCAACATTCTACCCTCAAACATGTGCTGGATTTTTATATTTTATTTTGCAGTGCTGCAGAAATTTAGAAAATTCAGCACTGTTTTGAGAAAGTACAAGACTTTGCAACCAATACCCTGCAGTGCTAATGTATGCTCAACGAGGACTGAATGATTATTGGTATTGTTGTAGGGAAACTCAACTCATACATTGGGCATCTAAAAACTGGAGCCTTAGCTCTTAAGAGTTAGCAGTCAGTGGAATTCTGTCTGCACTGCCTATTTGACACTGTATGTTTGTGCACTTAACTGCAAAAAATAATAATCAAGGTTTTCATTCAAGCGGGGGGGGGGGGGATTACGGGATGGGAGGCCAGATGAGGCCCATGGGGCTTTCAATCTACCCAACTGCCTACTTTCTCCCCTCTTCTATTAGAGCCAATGGAAGTGCTGTTTCCAAGCCTGATTGCTGCATTGGCGTGCAAGGCGCATTTGCATTGCAGAGGTGCAAATGAGAAGGAAAGGCTTAACCCGAGGCAAGTAGGTGTAACAGGGCAGCAAGATTTAACACAGCAGCTTTAACTTGAAAGGTTTTTAGTTAGCTGCAGATTCTAGCACAGTTGAATTCAAGACCACTCCCAAGATTTGTGCTAGAGCAGATGATGAGTTGCCTTCAGTAGTTGGATTATTGTGGCTGCCTGTGTATGAAAACAAACCTAAAGATATACATCTCAAGCGTCAAGAGCCAGGTTAAAGACTTATGTCATCTGCATTTTAGAGCTAATGTGGTGTAAATGGTTAGATTGTCAAGACTAGGACATGGGAGAGACCAGGCTTCAAATCCTCACTCCACCATGAAGCTCACTGGTTGACCTTGGTCCAGTTTCTCAGCCTAGCCTACCTCACAAGGTTGTTGTGAGGATAAAATCGGGAGGGGAAAACCATGTACAGCACCTTGAACTCCTTGAAGGAATCTGTGATATACAAATGTCATCAATCAGTTTAATTAAAATTAAATAAATGAATATATTTGCTGGAAGTTGTATAATAAAAAGTACCAGATGCACCTCTGTGTGGAGGGAGTTCCACAACTTAGGGGCTGCCACAGAGAAGGCCCTCTCCCAGGTCACCCACCACCTCCCCATGCTTTTGATGGCAGAGGGAAAACCTAGAGGCTCCCATCTGCCAATCTCAGCACGCAAGTGGGGAGGCAATCTTTCAGGTTCTTGGGACCCAAGTCGTTTAGGGTTGGCCATTGGCTATGCTGGTGAGGACTTGTGGGAGTAGAACCACAGCTGGAGGTTCACTGGCTCCTCCACCCCTGATATGTATAGCTACAAACGACAGCATAACATAGCTTAGCACTGCAAGTTGCTCCAACACAGCAGACACTGCAGTTCATCAGACTGGGCTGTTACCCTGTACATAATTTTCATAGATGGAAAGATTAGCAACATGACCCATTCAGGCCTGCTGAAGTTCAGTTCAACAGACTTCTACTTCCTATGTATTTTATAGATATATAGATACTTCCTGTAGTCAGTGTCTCTTGGCATCTCCCACCTTGAGAATCCCATGCTTCATTGTATCACAATAATTAATTGGCATCATGAACCGTGAACTGGTCTAGCCTTCAATAGGTCAATGGTGCATTTGCAGGTCGCTCCAGGTATCCATGGGTGGAAGAACTAACAACAATCAAGAACAACTATAAATATAAACCTGAGGTCATTCGTGGCCATCTGCTTGCTCACACTGCAGACCAGGCATAAGCAAACTCCATCCCTCCAGATGTTTGGGACTACAATTCCCATCATCCCTAGCTAACCAGGACCAGTTGTCAGGGATGATGGGAATTGTAGTCCCAAACATCTGGAGGGCCGGATTTTGCCTATGCCTGCTGTAGACTCCTGGTGTTGAATGAGGTCGGGGTAGGGACAGACACAAGACAGGTGTTGTTGATGGCCTACGACTCCCATTACGGCCCCGACCATTGGGTCACAAGGTCCCCGTCCCTAGCTTAAGCCAAAAGGCTGTCTTTTCTTGATTTTTTTTTGGGGGGGGGGCATGATGGAACCTTGTTCAAACTTGGGCGGGGGAGAAACCCAACCTTTAAAACAGAGTGGAGAACCTGTGTCCTTGCCTGGACGTCATTGGACTCCAATTCCCATCGGCTCCAGCCAGCATGGCCAACGGGGCAGAGACAATGGGAGCTGTAGTTCAACGGCACCCGCAGGACACCACGTTGGCTACCCCTCCGCTTTAGATGCAATGGGAGACATTCAGAGCCAGACTCGTTAATAGCAACTTTATTGGTTTCACTGGTGCAAATTCATGATACGGAGCAGAACTGTGTAATGCGTTCCCCCACCCCTCTAAATTTTACAGTAACGAAGGTTATACATAGAACTATATAGAGACCACAATTCATCTATTACTTTTCTCCTCCTCCTCCTCCTCCTCCTCCTCCTTAATACTATGCGGAAATAAAGTTTCCTTGATAAATATCGCCCTGTGCACAATGACTGGCCCTCCACCATGGGTCACAGAGCCTCCATATGCAAAATATAACTTCTGAATTTAATTTTTAAGCGTGGTGCTTTACAACTCCAAAAACATGCATTAATATATTCTAGTTTTTAAGAGGGGTGGGGGAGGGATAGGAGGGAAGAAAAATCTGACATAACCTCGGGGGGTGGGGAAGGGGGAAAGGGGTAGAAGCAGAATCCAAACTATAAAGAAAATGAAATCTCTCTGTAAAAATTAACCAACACCCACCCACACACACCCTACCTTTTAACACTTGCAGGTGGAAAGCCAGGTAAAGACATTAAAGGGTTCTGAGCTGGCTGGGGGGGGGGCAGAGAAGAGAAGTGATCTAAGACAAATTGGAATGCAAGAGAAAGGGGGAAAGAGAGGCAGGGGGAGGCATTGCCACATGGATTTTATTTATTTATTTTTTTAAAAGGAAGGAATGACTTCAGCCATGCTAATTTTTCTGGTGGTCTACAGAGCTGCTGGTCCAAGAAGTTGGGGGGGGGGGAAACCTGGTAGAAGTGGTGAACGCAAGTGCTTGGAAGCAAAGCGCTGAACACGTCGCACATACATGCCAAGTACAGAAACGAAAGCAAAAAAAGGAGGGAGAGAGAGAGAGCGCAGGTAGCCTAACTTGGCACTTCCGAAAGGCACAAATCTATGAAACTCTAGCATCGCCGTAATAAAAACAAAACCCAGGTACTGTGTTGTAAATGGAAAGGTGATCCGGTTGGGTGTGGTGCAAACGCACAGGAGGTTCCGCCCCCCTATATGACCAGCCCTTCGTAGATGGGGCCCTCCGACTCAGGGGACTCTCTCCTCGAGCGCAAGTGCTCCAGCGTGTTGTGAAAGTGTTTGTTGATCTGTTCCGTTTCCTCGGTCGATTCAAGGTTAGGGAGGTCTTCCCGGATTTTCTGTATGAGCTGATTCAAAACCTGAATTGTCACCTGAGAAAGAAAAAGAAGCAACGAAGCCCGGTGGGGGGGGGGGAAGCAGGAAGTCAGAACCTTTGATCAAAAGGAAGAGAGCAATGTATATAACAAAGGCAGGATGCAGAAGACAGCTGGGTTTATTAGTTCATGGAACTGGCCGCCAAACTGAATCATGCAGCGGTTCCTGCCCTGCAATCTGCTTTGAAAAACTGCTCTATAGAAACAGATAAAATAAAATAAAAAATATTCTGGGTGTTTCCCAGTGAAGAAATCGGTAGCTGCAGATAAGCTACCCTGCAACTATTTTTCCTCGCAGTGCTACTGGGACTAAGATGATCAGGGGTGGTATTCAACTACATAATTGTGATAGCATAAGGATTAGCTCCAACAGGGACCCCCCTCCCCCCCAAAAATGCTTCTCCCCTCCATACCCTGCAGTCCCCTAATCTGGCTCTGGAGGGTTGGGGGAGTCCCCAGGACAGATTAGGGGGTGGCACAGGGGGAGGGCACAAGGCTCTGCTGCACATGGTGAAATCCAGACACCGGTGTAATATTTTGCCTAGTGCTATGTTGAACACAACCCTAAGTAACTACATAAATCAGGGATAGGGAATCTGCAGCCATCCATATTGTGTTGGACTCTGACTCCCATCATCCCCAGCAACTGGACACACACACACACACACACACACACACACACACACACAGCTACTCTCTAGGTCTGCAGCCACACTGCAAAACAGCTCCACAAGGCAGGAACTTGCTGCTAGTGTGGGTGGAGCGCTTAATGCGTTCCCTCCATCACAGCTGCTTTTCCCATGCAGGGTCTTCAACAGGCTTGTGAAATACTCCACTACTATTCAGAGGAAAACACGGAGCTGTCAGGCTTCCTTCACATATCTAGTATTTATTTAGACTGGGGGGGGGGGGGCTGCAGTCTTCCAGGTGTTGCTGGATTCCAATGCTCATCTGTCCTAGGCAGTTTGGAAGGCCAACAGGCAGGGATGATGGGAGTTGTAGTTCAGCAACATCTGGGAGGCCACTGGCATCCAAGCCCAGCCTTCCCCACTGAGAAGACCTCCAAACACACGTGCTGTTTCGGCACTCTTCCACTTACCGCATCGTTCTCTTTTTCGTAGAAGTAGATGTATCTGTTGAGAATTTCTATGAAGAGCTGGACTTGGAGAGAGGGGTCCATGCACTGATTTGCTATTTTTAATGCCTTTTTCAAGCACTCCATGACTCTCTTCCCACCGTGGAGCTAAGCACCAAACAGAAAAGAGCTGGTTAGCATCTCCTATATATCCAGTCTTACTTTCTTGGAGCATAACTCCCGTTCCTGCCCTCACCCCACTGCAACTGCAACTCAGCCAGCAAGTTCCACTGCACGCAAGTAGCTACACGGTCACTGTCACCACCAACTTGCTTTCCCACCTCCAACTTCGAGTATTTATTCGGCTTAGCCCAGCCATATTCAACAGGGCTCTTTCCCAAGAAGTTATTTCATTTAGTACAGGAGTGGGGATCCTTTCTCAGCTTCAATGTTCACCTCGGCCCATGAAGTTATCCAAAGCCAGAGGCGCCACATTCCTTTCCAGAGAACCTGGTGAGGGCCACATGCCAGCACTAGGTGGGACCGGAGTCAAAAGTGGGCAGAGGAACAAAACATAACTTGGTAGAGTCCTTGAGAGTTCAAGGACACATTCTTCCCAGGCAAAAAACACTCAAGAGGAGAGTGTGGAGGAAGACTGGTGAAAAGTGTAGTCTGGGGAGAGTCCCAACGGCCAGAAAGAGAAGCCACGAGGGGCACTTTTGGTTCCCTACCCCTGACTGAAGCACATTTCGATTCCCATCTTGCTTCCATCATGAAACTCAAGGCAGAGAATCCCAACAGGCTATCATAGGGCTGGGAGAGATATTGGTCTGAAGTCCATATTGTGATATCGGTTTCATAATTTTTGACCGGGGAATATATCACAAATCATGATGTGTGTTTGGGATGGACGATATATCGTCCAAAACCGATTTGAAGTCCATATTGTGACATCGGTTTCTTAATTTCTGACCGGGCAATATACTGTGAATCATGATGTGTGTGTGTGTGTGTGTGTGTGTGTGTGTGTGTGTGTGTGTGTGTGTGTGCTATGCAAAATCACAACATGGGGAAAACCGTGAAGCAAGCCAGCGCCTCTACACAGCTCCATCCTTATTTCAGACACTGTGATATATCAGTTTATCGCAATGTTTAACTGGTGATATATCACGATGTTGAAAACCAGGTATCACCCAGCCCTAGAGTCTGTCATCCAGGCATAGATCAGACTCACGCCTGCTTAACTTTAGACCACAGAATCAGAGAATGGCGGAATTGAAAGGGACGCAAGTAGTCATCTATAGTCCAACTCCTGCAATGCAGTAATGTCTTGGGACCACGCAGAGGACCACAGCCCTCGGCACACGGACAACCCCTCAAATCCAAGTCAGAATCAGCACTAGCAAGGTTGGGCAGATTCTGGGACAGGAGCCCACTCCCACCCCACCCCGGGAGCAGGGCCAGGCAGCTGCTGTGCTTCCTGGAGCTGATGGAAGAGCTGCGGTCCAAGTCACTCCCTCACCTCCTCTCCGTTCTTGTCCATGTTCCGGCCGGACCAGAAGAGATGGGCGCAGGTGCTGACAGCTCGGCACTGATCCGGCTTCTTCAGCAGCTTGGAAGCCGCCAGGGCGCACTGGGTTCTCAGGGGCTCGTGGTTCTCCTCGCCAAAACATTTCATCCGCTCGAATGTCCCAATTATCAAGGTGATTGCAGCCAGCTGGGCTTTTGAGTCACTGATTTCGTCTTCGTACAGAGAGAACGCCTGATTCAGAAGACAAATGAGAGAGGCAGGGAAGGAGGGAGAGAGGGAGGGATGGACAGCCGGAAGTTTTGATTACTGGCTTTGTGGCAATTCCTGGCTTTCACAAAAACAAACAAGCGAAGAAAGCTAGAGCTCTCAGCTCCCTGGAACACGAGAGAAGGGGAAGTTCAAGACGACTTACTACAGCAGGAATGGGGAATCTGTGGCCCTGCAGTTGTTGCAACTCCCATGATACCTAGCCAGCAGGAGCAGTGCTCAAGGATGATGGAAACTGTAATCCAAAAACAGCTGGAGACCCAAGTTTGGGAAACCCTGGCCTATACACCACTTTTGTCTAGGACAAGACTAACCCAGGTGTTTTATAAAGTTGATGCGAGTTCTAATATTGTCAACTTTTCTTAGTGATCGTGTCATTGTTTTCTCTTTGGTAAACCACTTTTGAGGGTGGTGGTTGTTGTTGTTGTTTTATAATCCAGCGATGTACAAATTTTATGAAATAAATAAAAGTGTTTGCACGGCACTTTGGAGGACGAAGTACTTCTCTGATGTCTTGATGCCATGCTTCTGGCCAGTCTCCTAGCACACTGTCTAGTAGCACATCTTGCTCTGCTTCGTAGGACCAAGTTCAGTTGGATCTCCTTGCCAGGAGGGCCTTTTGCGCTTTTCAGGGAGAGCGGGGAATGGCTGAGCACCTGATTCCCATGTGCGAAGTCTCTGCTTCAGTCCCTGAAATCTCAGGATATTAAAAGGGTCTCAGGCAGCAGAGCTGAGGAAGCCACCCGGCTTAAGATCCAGAAAAGGAGATACCAGTGAAACACTTGCGTTAAGTCTGGCTCACTTAAAGGCATCTTCCTACATTCACTGTATTCAAGTTTTTCACACACATTTCCATTCCATAGAAAGGAAGGACTGAGCTAAGAAAACCAAATATAGTCCATCCATTGCAGACATCCTACATAGGACTTTGAGAAAACAGGCGAGTAAGGAAGGGGGGACATGATAGAAGTTTATAAAATTATGCATGCCTTGGAGAAAGTGGATAGATTAAAAAAAAAATCCCTCTTTCCAGCTACACTGGTGACTGGGAGTGGCCGCCGAGACCATATAACACCGGTCCTGAAAGACTTATATTGGCTCCCAGTACATTTCCGAGCACGATTCAAAGTGTGGTGCTCACCTTTAAAGCCCTAAACGGCCTCGGCCCGGTATACCTGGAGGAGTGTCTCTACCACCCAGACACTGAGGTCCAGCTCCAAGGGCCTTCTGGCAGTTCCCTCACTGCTAGAAGTGAGGTTACAGGGAACCAGGCAGAGGGCCTTCTCGGTGGTGGCACCTGGCCTGTGCAACGCCCCCCCAATCAGATGTCAAGGAAATAAACAACTATCTGACTTTTAGAAGACATCTGAAGGCAGCCCTGTTTAGGGAAGTTTTTAATGTTTGATGTTCTATCATGTTTTTAATATTCTGTTGGGAGCCGCCCAGCCAGATGGGTGGGGTATAAATAAATTATTATTATTATCATCATCATCATCATCACTAGAACTCATGGACGCCCAATGAAACTGGGTGCTAGAAGATTCAGGACACATAAAAGGAAGTACTTTATGCAGTGGACGCTTAATCTACAGAACTCATTCCCGTAGGAGGCAGTGAGGGCCACCAACTTGGATGGCTTTAAAAGATGAATTCATGGAGGGCTATTGATAGCTACTGGTGAGAACAGGATGCTGGACGAGGTGGGTCATTGGTCTGATCCAGTAGAACACAAATTAGGTTCTTATTCAGTTAAGGCTCTTGATCCGGCACAGGGTTCAAACCCATGGACTAAGCATGTGTGCAACTCTGTTATCAGACCAGTCTACACATCGAACTTTTTGGAAGGAGTGGGAAGAAAAACCTTTGCTGAGCAGCCCACCTGGGACATGAATTCGTAAGCCACCGTTTCATGGTTCTCAAACCCGATCTCTCCTGCCGCCAGCGCCCCCTGGAGGAACAGCCGCAGAGGGAGCTCTGCCAGCTCAGCCTTGATCAAAGCGCTGATCGTCTGGTGCGCAAACGAGAAGATCTTCTGGCATTTCTTTTCCCATTTGTCATCCTAAAAGCGGGGTGGTGGGGTGGGGGGAGACACCCCAAGACATCAAAGGAAAATACTGTGTCAAAAAAGTACGACAGAAAAAAAGAAGCAAACTTGGTAGACAGGACCAAGAAGAGGGCTCCACTTAACATTTCCGCATTATTTGCAACAAGAACTGGAATTCCACAACCTGAACAAATTACGGAAAACCCAAATCTGTGAATATTTATATCCCACCAGAATGGAACCAGAGATGACAAAGGTTCCAAGACTCAAGGAAGCAGCTTTTTGTTCTCGCTCTATTCCACGTGGGAGGCAGTTCCTGAAAGTTTTAAGATATCTAACCCTTGATCACTTAATATGTCTCCCTCTCTCTTTAAGCACTTCATCTCTTGCAGCTTGCCATTTTACTGTCCTCTTACTCAACTTTTTCTACCCAAACCCCATCTAACGGAGGATAAAGGCCACTAACGGCTGCTAGCAATGATGGCTATGCTCTGCCTCCCCCCTTTTGGAGGCAGCAATGCTTCTGAATACTAGTAGCTGGAAGCCACAGGAGAAGAGAATGCTCTGGTACTTGAATCCTGCTTGCAGGCTTCCCAGAAGAGGCCTCTCTCTGGTTGGCCACTGTGAGAACAGGATGCTGGACTAGATGGGCCACTGGCCTGGTCCAGCAGGCTCTGCTTCTGTTCTTAAGAGAGGAAAAACCTGTCAGGATTTGCATCTTGGGCTCAGTTCACTCACCACTTTAGAATTCTCCTTATAGCGGAAAGCGAGCTGGTAGGCAGCGAAGACCAAGGGGGGCAACGTGAAACGGATGCGCTGGTTTCCTCCCGCGCCAAAGTGTTTCCGGGCAGTGTTTAAAATCTAAATCAAGACAATACATGCATCACACGACGATGATATGTCCATAACTTTGATGGGAGGCAAGATGGCGCCACCCCCCACCCCATTCAAAGAAACACAACACCCTGCTTTATGAACTAAATAACATGCATCAACCTGGGTTTGGAAGATCCCTGCATCACAGGGGGTTGGACTAGAGGACCCCGGGGGGGGGGGGTACCTCCCACCTCTACAATTCCACGATTCTACCAAGTCAGCAGGCAATCTTATTTGCATGCACGAGAGAACGATGGCTACGGAGGAACCACAGTAGCAAAGCGGATTCTTGGCATGCAGGTTCAATCCTCAGCACTTCCAATTTAAAAGAAGTATCAGGTTTACTTCCTTCACACAGTACAGAGTTAAAACTGTGGGGCTCCAACCCACAGGAGGTAGGGATGGCCACCAACTTGGATAGCTTTAAACGAAGATATGACAAATCCATGGAGTGCGGGGCTATCGAGGGCTGGTGACTATTGCTCTGCCTCCACAGTTAAGAGGCAGCAAGACACATAACATAATTCTAACTACTTCTTAAGTTTAAAATAGGATATAAGAAGTAGTTAGAATTATGTTATGTGTTATGTTATCTTCAGTATTGTTAGAAGATAGTTTAAAATAGGATATAAGAAGTAGTTAGAATTATGTTATGTGGAATTTATTAGGATTACAATAGAGTTAAATATGGATTAAGGTTTATAGTGGTAAGATTAGATGAGAAAGAAGATTTTACAATGTTACAAAGTTACTAAAGAGGATTAGAAATGAATGCAGAAGAGAGGATGTGAGGAGGTCCCAATACAATGCGATGAATATGAAAAGATAGTTAGATTTTTGTATTTTTTGTAGTTTTGCATTTTGTAATTTTGTATTTTTGTATTTTTTTGTAGTTTTGTAGTTTTTGTTGGTTGTTGTTTTGTTGTATTTTGTATTGTTTGTGTTATTGGAAAATTTAATAAATTTCTTATTAAAAAAAAAAAAGAGGCAGCAAGACTTCTGAATGCCAGTTGCTAGGAATCACAAGTTTTGCGCTCAGGAGTGCAAAGCAAGGGCCACTAGGGGGTGTGGCCAAGGAGAGGGTGCGTGGCCTGGGGAGAGCCCCAAGGGTCAGAAAGAGTGGTGTTTTTGGGGGGGGGCTGCATTCAACCCCTGGGCCTAAGGTTCCCCACCGCTGAACTAGATGAGAAAGCATCTCTTTGAAGCAGCCCCACTCCAACACTTTAAAGAAGCCATACCAGGTACTGCTGATCAGGATCGTCGGAACGGAGGAGGTGAATAAACCTGCCCACGAGGCCCTGTTCGTCTGCAAAATCCTCGGGGTCTGGATCCTCAGCCGGCTGGTCTGGCTGGTCCTGGATCAGCGTCGACACAAGGTTCATGATGGCATCCACCTGCAGGAGGCAAAGGATAAGGGCAGTGAGGCCCAGCCCATGCTCCCTGCAGCTCAGTATGCGACGCATACTGGCCTGGATCCAACAGCCACGAGCCAAAAGGTTTTAGGCAGGCACCGAAAGGAATGCAAGCAAGGTATTCATGTCAATGGGCAGGGGGCAGTTCTGGAGTGCGGGGTGCTGCCAACTCCATTACACTCTTTCCCTACCTGGTCTTGGGAGACGATTTCCGTGTTGTAATCCAGCACATTGCTGAGCACGTAGCAACTCATGCTCTTCCTGGACTCGTAGTCGAAGTACTCAAAGAGCGGGTGGAAATGTTTCAGTTTCAAGACAGTCAGGACATTGTTGTAGGTGTCGACCGGGATCTTCAAAAGCCTTGTCAGCTCCTTGGATACGGCGCTGCTTGTGGCGATGCTGAAAAAAAGAAATTAAGAATTAAGCAGGCAACAATGCATTGGCATGCATCAAGTTTCCTATAGTTTAGGACACAGGTGAAGCAGAGGAGGGATCGGGACCTGTTGGTAGATTTCTGGGTGGTTTTCAGCAGAGCAGCAAAGGATTTCTTGACTCCCTGCTGTTTTCATAACAGGAACAAAATGGCTCCACGCCCCCAAATTGTATTACTGAAATAAAGGACTCCTAGGAGTAAACCAGGAGTAAAAACATGAGTATGGAAATGCTGTGAGCTCTCTGGTACTCTCACAGAATTGTAGAGTTGGAAATGACCCCAAGGGTCATCTAGTCCAACCCCCTGCAACGCAGGAATGGCAAATCAAGTTTCCCTGACAGATGGCTGTCCAACGCCTGCCTTAAAACTGCCAAGGAAGGAGAGTCCACCACCTTCCAAGCTAGTCTGTTCCACTGTCAAACAGCTCTTAAACCTCAGAAAGTCCTTCCTAATGTTTAGTTGGAAACTCTTTTCTTGTCATTGGTTCGGGTTCAACTCTCCGGAGCAGCAGAAAACATGTTTGCTCCATCTTCCCTGAGGCAACCCTTTGGATATTTGAAGATGGCTGCACTACCACCTCCCAGACTCCTTTTCTCCAGGCTAAATATCCCCAGTTCGGTTTCATAAACCAGTTCCCCTAGGCTCAATATTTTTTTTTCACTTCTACTTCATTTCTTTTGCCGCAGGAGCCTCTCGAGGGCCATTTGGCTTCCGGAGAAAAACAACAAATGGATTCCACCCCCTGGCCCCGCTTTTGGAAGCTGACATCTCAGAAAAACCGAGAGAGAAAACGGCAGAAACAGATCTAGAAGCAAAGTGATATTTGCCCAATGCAAACATTTAGACCTCCTGTAGTCAAGGTTCAGCCATTCTGCAACAATTCATTGCTAGGACAGAACCATCTGCTGCACTTGGACGAAAAAGAGCGAGGCCAATTTATCCAGGCAGACTTAATTGGTTTCGGTCCCCTTCCGCCCACCACCCCCAATTAGCGGGCAGCGCAGCCTGCTCTGCCGCGAGCCAGACGGCCTCCACTCACTGCTCCAGGTTCAGCTTGTTAAAGATCTCCACCGTTGTCTCCAGCACTTTGTCGACATAGTCAACACGATCCGGGTAGCACTTCATCGCCAGGTTAATGAGAGAGACCTGAAGCGACACCACGTCCTCTGAAGGCATATCTTGTCTAGACTGGAGTTTCGGACACCGCAGGGAAAATAAAGAGGAGATATGCACGTCAGGCGTCTGCAGGAAGGGCACTTGCATTTATTATACTTATAATTCACACAGAGACACAGGGCAGCATTGGTTGGGGGGGCGGGACAGGTGCTCTCTCCTTCAGACACTGCTCAGGCTCAGGGTTGTGCAACCTCTGCAAGTTGTCCAGTCAAGGGCCTACACGAGATTGGAAGAGGCACTCGTTCGGAGACTCCTTTGTATTCCCAAATGCATTCTTAACACACACAAGCACTGCTGAGGCACTCAGACAGGTGTGTAAGGGTGCAAAATGGGTTGGGGGTGCATAAAGTGAGTCCCAACACCAGCTCCTCCGTCCCAACCTTTCTGCATTATGCAATCAGGGACCCTAATCGCAGGGAGGATTTTCATAGAATCACAGAACTGTGGAGTTGGAAGTGCACCCAAGAGTCATCTAGCCCAACTTAGAACAGTGTTTCCCAAAATTGGGTCTGTTTTTGGACTACAACTCCCACCATCCCTAGCTAGCAAGACCAGTGGCCAGGGATGATGGGAACTGGAGTTCAAAAAACAACTGGAGGCCCAAAGTTTGGGAAACACAAGCTTAAAGGCATCTTTCAGATTTTCCCGTGCAACACAAGGAAGCTGGGATGGAGCTAATAAATAATAATAATAATAATAATAATAATAATAATAATACATTATTACTTATACCCCACCCATCTGGCTGGGTTTCCCCAGCCACTCTGGGAGGCTTCCAACGAAAGATTAAAAATACATTAAAACATCAGTCATTAAAAACTTCCCTAAACAGGGCTGCCTTCAGATGTCATCGACACGCTTTCATTGGGAGCAGGAAACCTCTGGACTGCGGGCCATATCTGGCCCACCACACCTCCCCATTTGGCCTGCAAAGTTGTTTCAGGTAAGCCACACACCCCAGCCCTACACCTGATGTCATGCACGACACCAGAGGTGGGGAAAGTAGCTGCCGCTTCGAATCATCTACAAAGCCCACTGCGAGCACCAGGAGGAGACCCAGCCCAGTAGCCACTTTTGACTTGGACCAGCCAATCGTCAGACTCAGCAGCTGCGCTTGTGGACTACCCAGAGTAAGTCCAAGTTTTTTTAAAATCCACTGAGGGAAGTGGCCAAACTCTCCACTTACCTGTATGACGGTAGCAACCTGCTGGGAGAAAATGTCGAAGAGCTTAATATCAGCAGGGATCCCTGGCCCATCCTCTCGGTGAGCAAAGAGCGCAAGCCTAAAGCCGTGGAAAGGAAGTTTGGGGAAATGTGATTTGCAGGCCAATCCTACTCATAAGCAATACTGACCGAAGCTCTTTCCCAAGTCAGGGTGCTTGAGAGTTGGGGCATTAGCACCTACTTCCTCTCAAAGCAAAATCTAGATTCCTAGAGCGTACGGACACCCCACATTTAAAAAATATCCAAAGCCCATTTAAGAGCACATTGCTTCCACCGAAGAATCCTGGAAACCGTAGTTTGTTAAGAGTACTGGGGATTGTAAGTCTATGAGGGGGAACTACACTTCCCAGAATTCTTTGGAGCGGGAAATCAGTGTTTCCAGTGTGTGTTGAATGCACTTTAAATGTATGGGGAGCAGCTGCCTTATGTCTCCTAGCCCCTGTGGGCATTACATCTGGGAGGCAGTACGTGTGGCCCTTCAGATTCTTGGACTACAGTTCCCATCATTCCTGACCCATTGTCCCGGATGGCCAAGGCTGATGGGAGTTGGAGTCCAAAACTGTAAGCACTCCTGAAGCTTTGGAGAGCTTGAGTCAGAGATGCAAATCTTCCTGTGCTGCTCGTTCTACCGCGGCTTGCATAAAACCTTTATTGAACCCATATTACCAAATCTGCCAGGGCAATCATTTTATGTCCTTCTGCTTGGATCAACATGCATTTATACCCCTGAGTACGGCCAAATATTGTGCTGCAGTGAGCGAAACCTGCCAGAAACTGATCCCAGACACTTTGCAAACATTTTGGTCTTTGGCTTTTGAGGCAGGATTACATCTTTTAAGTTGACGATGCCCATCTAATTTTTACTCCGGGTTATTATTTATTTATTTACTTATCTGTCATTTCACATTTATACACCTCTTGACTGAGAGAAAGAAAGAATAAACAAACCTCAAAGAGGTTTACAAAAATGATAAAACAATAAATTCAGTAAGAAAAATGTACACCAATTAATTTAAGACATTTGAAAAGGTAAAACAACTACAGACCAAAAACAGATTAAAACTCACATCAACTTTCCAAACATCTGTGTCTAAACAAACCTGTTTTAAAGGTAAAAGGTAAAGGACCCCTGGACAGTTAAGTCCAGTAAAAGGCGACTATGGGGTTGCGGTGCTCATCTTGCTTAAGGTTGAGGGAGATGGCGTTTGTCCACAGGCAGCTTTCCGGGTCATGTGGCCAGCGTGACTAAACCGCTTCTGGCACAACAGAACACCGTGACGGAAACCAGAACGCATGGAAAGGCTGTTTACCTTCCTGCCACAGCAGTACCTATATATCTACTTGCACTGGCGTTCTTTCGAACTGCTATGTTGGCAGGAGCTGGGACAGAGCACTCTGTTGCGGCAATTCAAACCGCCGACCTTCTGATCGGCAAGCCCAAGAGGCTCAATGGCTTAGACCACAGCGCCACCTGTTTTATCAGGCACCAAAAAGGGTACAGTGAAGGCACCTTCCTAGGGTCAATAGGCAGGGAGTTACAAAAATTGAGTTCTTACTTTATTTTGCCTTACTTTATTTTGCTCTATTTTACTCTTGTTATACACATTTCGATAATGTGTTTTATGTGCTTTCTAGGGCGCTGATTTCCCGCTCCAAAGAATTCTGGGAAGTGTAGTTCCCCTCATTTTGTCACTGACCGTTAACAAAAAAGATTTGCTTTGCTTCTGCTATGGCACTCAAGGCAGCATGGGAGGGGTCCCCAGGTGTTTTCCCACCTAGGCACTGACCAGGTACAGACCTGCTTAGCTTCGGTCATAAGTGATACAGGGGGAGAGGGGCAAGTGCCCCCTGCCAACAAGGAGCTCATCTCATCACTTGCCCCCCATTTCTGATCACCTGTCATTGGCATACACTGCTATTTTAATTTCTTGCCCACCTAGAAATATATTTTGCCCCTCCTGTGCCACCCCAGATTATTTGTTTCCCCCTGGTGCCGCCACTGGCTTCCGAAGGTGGCCAGGTCACAGGCCTTCAAAACCCAGGTCTGTGCAAGCTTAACCACAGGAGATTTAAGCCAGCAAGCTGAGCAAGCCAGTCTCTCCCTGCATTAGAGACGCTAGCTGCCAAAAGGATGAACTAGGGGGAGGGGGTGGGGAATCTGCCAAGCGCTGGGCTTTTAACACTGGAATCAGAGAAATAAATAGATGGTTTGCACCCGCATCTCTCGCCATTTCAAGCTGCAGAGAGGACTGGATGTTCCAGAGAAATAACCGGGGGAAACGCTCAAGCGAGAGAGTACGAAAAGTCACCCAAAGGTTGCCTGCTTCACGTTGTACAAAGGCTCTTCCCAAAGCAATGCAAACCTGCGTGAGTCAGAGAGGTCATCAAAGCAAAGCCGCCTCCAAACAAACAGGCGCTCCGCTCACTCCGAGCAGCTGAATCACCCATTACTCCCACATAAATGCACAGCTTCTCCCTGCCCGCCATGCAAAAGCAAACTTTTGCCAATATTTAAAAGGCAATCAGCTTTATAAACACAGACACCGAAGCAACCATACACAGTTCTCGGAAAGATGCTAATAACGCTGCCATCCGAAAAGATAACGAGTTTGTATCCAACGCTAGACAGACCTACTTGGAGTAGAAGTGCATGAGCATGACTTAACTGGGGTCCATTCATTTCAGTAGGTCTACTCTGAGTAAAGCTTAGCTGGATGCAACCAACAACTTAAAAAGAGGTGTCTGGTGGATCAGGCCCATGGCTCATCTAGTCCAGCGTCCTGTTCTCACAGCGGCCAACCAGATGCCCGCAATGGGAATCCAGCAAGCTGAACCAGAACACAAGAGCCCTCTCCCCTCCTGAACTGGCATTCAGAAGCATTGTTGCCTCCAACCATAGCTATCCATCTGCCGAAAGGGAACGGAGAAAGGCAAGAGAGAATGGCAGAACTCTAGCTTGGAAATCTCCCAAACCACCATGCCAAAACCTGCAAAACAGGCATGGCTGAGTAGCTTAACAATCCGTGTGAAATTCAACCTTCCTGTTGCCTCTATGCATCTTATTTCTTCTGCCCTCCAAGCACCCAAACCCAGCAATACCGTTTTCTGACAACAGCACATGCCCCAATCCTGTTGGCAAGCTGTCGGCATGGACAAGAGCCTTTGCTGGGTTTCAGACATCCTTCCCTCCTCCCTATCTTCCTCCCTGCCAACAGCACACAACTGCTACTGTTTAAAGCAGGGGTGGATAACCTTTTCCAGTCCGGGGGCCGCATTATCTTCTGGGTAACCTTCTTGGGGCCACATGCAAACGTGGGCGGAGCAAGGGATATAAATTTTATCTTTGCACAGTAGGCTGGTTCCTGCACACGCCCCCCACGCAGGCAAGCGAGAGGCATTACTAGACTTCGAGGGCACATTTCAGGCAGGCAAAAACACGCATGGATGATGTGAAGTAAGGGCAGTGAGGGCTGTGGCCTGGGAAGGCTCCCAAGGACCAGAAAGATATCCAGAGGGCCACATGTGAGCATGAGAACCCCTATCCTGGTTTGCCAATGCTAGATCTCTTCTGCCCCCCCCCAAAAAAATCAGATAAAACCTCATTTCCTCAATTATGATTTTGCAGAGTGGGCTCTTGAAAAGCACACCTGCTCCAGGTGAGCTTTCCACCTGACCTAACCACCTGTTTTATAATGGCTATTTAAGCAGTTTTAATTGCCATGCTGTTTTAACTGGCTTGCTTCGTCACACATTTTAATTGTGGGTATTTATTCTGATGGAATCGTTATACTGTGTATTTTAAATATGCATCTTCATGCTTTGGTTTTATACTTATAAGCCACTCAGAACTCCCTTTGGGAGTTAAGCGGCATATAGCTTAGCAGCAACATGCATTCCTCCTTTAACGAAACTTTTCCTGCAGCCCTTTTGCTCAGCCTTCACTGTGGCTCCTTCTTCTCAGTCTACTGATTACTCTACCCCTGCTTCCGCTTTCTAGTCAAACTCCCAGTCCAACTTTACTTCTTACCAACAAGACCAGCTTTCCTTTTTTTAACCCCCAACTGTGTGTTTTAATCCCAACAGAAAGCTACACTGTCTGTAAGACTTCCCTGGGTTAACTCTTGCCAGCCTCTAAAGAAAGGTTGTGAGCATTCCATGACCTCACAGGAACTCCACCAATCACTGGAAGGAATCGCACCAGTGGGGGCTTTTTTGGCTTAAAATAACAAGACTGCATGGATGGAGCAAAGGACCTGGAAACCATGAAGAGAAATTCATAACTGGGAAAAGATAGATAACCTGCTCTCCCCGGGTGCCTATCGGTTTCCTCCCCACCTGCAGTGTCATTAAAATGCTTCCTTACGCACCTGTCAATTAAAGCAATGATGATATTCTTCACATTCACATTTTGGTGCAACTCCGCACAGGCTCGTAGAAAAGGGTTCAAGGTCTGGAGGTGAAATTCATCCGGGAAGACCTAGACAGAGCAGGAAGAGTCCATTGGCTGAGCAAAGCAGGGCAATGATTTCTCTATGCTTGTCATACTTCCCACAGACTCACCACTATGCCCAGCTGCTTCCTGTTTCCTCGGCCCAGAAGAGTCCAAAGGAAGAAACACCCTGCATGCTGCTATGTATTGGCCATGCCACTTAACCAAAGCCATCTGTTATCTCCCTCTGCAGGCTCACCTGTATGATGCACTCCATGAGGTATTCCTGAGCTAAGGCATCCCTGCAGTTGACAACTTGTTCCAATATGCCGGGCAAGACAATCTGGTCAGAAGAAGAAAAAGAGCTCTGTGTCAATTCCCTCCCTTGGGCCTTCTGCAAGCTTGCCCGCTTGCTCCCATCTCTGAAATCTATTCCCCACTTAAACACTTCTCCCAGGATGCACGTACCCAGACCCTCCAAGACTCGGAAGGCTGCTTTTTGGCTTCTCCACTCCCCTACCACCATCACAGAATGCTTTCTGGAATGAGGCCTGCCTGCTGTCACCACCAAGCTTTCCAACACCAAGTTAGGACTTTCCTCTTCGCCCCGACACTTGGACTGAATGTGATCCAGCTGCGTCAAATTTATATGTTAGCGTTGCTCAGAGTTGCTGGTTTCTTTGTTTCCTGTGGAGGCTGCTGGTGGTTTTGGTACTGGTGTGTTAAATTTGATGGCTGGGAAGCACCCCCTGGTCAGCCCCAGAGGCACCATTCGCCTGGGGAGCTTGCAGCCAAGGCTGCTGTGACAAATAGCTGTGCAAGCCTTTGGGAGGCAGAAACATGAGAGGGCATCAGAGGAGGGAGGAAAGGAAAGAGGGGCAGAGGCCAGTGCTGCCTGCGGCACCCCTGACCATCACTGGCCTAGAGAAAGCCCTGTGTTAGGTGACTAACAAGCTATGACTACTGGGGACGAAATAATATAACTTTACTTTCTTCAGCTGTAATAAACTACAACTAAACCAATTCATTTTTTATTGTTGCTGTTCTTCTTATTATTATTAACAGCATATCATCACACTTTTTCATGAAAGATTAACCAGAGCAATTTACAAAATAACACAAAAATTAAAACCAAAAGAAAAATCTAAAAACACCTCCATAATGTAAAAAGGCAGGTTTAACACAACCCTCTGCACTAAAAGATAAGCAAGAAAGTGACCACAAATTTACTGAAACCCCTCCAAATTAAGGCCCAACGTCTGGCTGAAAAGGAATGATTTTGCCTTTTGCCTAGAAACAGAGATGGCACCAGGTGTGCCTGAATACAGAAGAGCATTGCACAAGCAGGGAGCCACACCTGAAAAGGCCCACTCAGAACTGGAGCCAAGCCAAGCCAATAAACCATCTCACCTGCTTATATCTCTCCACATTGACCCCTTCCAGCTGACTCAGCCGAACCAGGTTGGTTCCCACCAGGATTCTCAGCTCCTGCCTCTCACGCTCCCTCTTCTCTCGGTCACGACTGTGTCCCTGGTGCTGCATTCGCACCCAGAGCTTGTTCATCTCAGCAAAGTTCAGCAGCACAAAGTCCATGGAATCGCTGATGTCCCCAGTCGTTTCTTCGCTGTAAAGTCAAGAGAGCAAGCACTTCCTTTTTACGGATGTAAAGGAGGACAGAGAGGATATGCTTTCAAGATGAGGGTCAAATCCATTTTTAAAATAAAACAAAGCAGCATCCTCTTTGAACCATGAAGAGAGATGCTCATTAAAAAGAGCCCTCTGCAGCCTGAAGAACCCCTGGCTGGATTTAAACATGCGCTGGGAACCACTCCATTTTAACAGCCTGTGCCAGGTTAGGGAGAAAGCCGCACACCATAATGTACAATTTGCATCTCTTCCAAACAAGATGTGAATGTCCTTTTCATGGACATGAAGCTGTGCTCCTGTACATACCATAGGAGTGCTCAGCTAGGGAGGTTTTGTGCATGACAATGTATCAGGCCATGGGGTGAAGGGGAGGAAGGATCCTTTCCTTTCCAGGAAAAGTAGGCAAATACAGTAAATCAATACAAACTTAGCTTTTTTACAGTAGGCTAGTTTACACACACACACACACACACACACACCTCTATCTTCCATCCAGACAAACAAGAGTCCTTCTCAGAATTCAAGGACACATTCCACCCTGCAGAAAACACTCCAGGAGGGCAAAAGGCAGGGCCGGTGACAGCAGTGCCCTCGGTAAGAGTCCCAAGGCCAGAGAGAGAAGGCTAGAGGGGCACATTCTACCCCCGGGGTTGCAACAGAAGATCAGCTCATAATGACACTTTGGAAGGCCAAGCTATTTTGTTTCTTAAACAAGGAACGAAAGCGGCAGAATGCAACCAACTTGCAATGTTCAGCTTCCTGGGAAGCAACTTGCATAGCTGGCAGATTTCCCAAAGCAGACAGGCAACGAGTTTCCTCCTTTCTCCTGCCAACGTGTCTCCTAGCAAGCCCAACCATGACTTAAGAACATCAGAAGAACTCTGTGCAAGTGTAATCTTAAAAATAAGACTTGCACAGTTTTGCCCCTAGCAACAAGTCTGCCCCAGCAACAAGTTTTCTCCCCAGCAACAGACTTCTCTATTAGACATGCTCTGAAAGAAGTGGCTGTTACTCTGTCCAGAGCAGAGAGGAAGGAAGGATTCTCTGTACATAGTTTTTTTTTTACTTTGTTTTCCTTAGACCAGCAGTTGTATAAGTTGTAACGCTAGCTCTTCAAGTTAAATATTTTAAGCAGAACTAGAATGGGTGAGGTGTTCACTCCCAAGTGGGAATTTGCCAGCAGATGAGCTGAACTGAGAAAGACGATCCTGGAAGACTTTCTGGGCGACTCTGCAGACTGGAAAAGGAACCTCAAATGATTGGAAAACTGCACGGAAACCCTGCTGGATCAGATCAAGGGCCCATCTAATTCAGCATCTTGGGTCTCAAGAGTTGCTGGAGACTGTCTGTGCTCTGGTCCTGCTTACCAGCTTTCCATAGGGGCACTGTGAGAACAGGACGCTGGCCTGATCCAGCAGGCTCCTCTTATATTCTTAATATAGCCATCGCAGCCATTGACAGCCTTATCCTCCATGAATTTGTCTAATCTGCTTAGAAAGCTGCCCAAGTTGGGGACCATCACTGTTATCAGAGGTGAAATTGGCAGCTCCTGATTGGACTCTCCATTTACACTCCAATGTCTTCCATCTTGGAACCAAGGCAGCGCACACAGGGGTCTTAGGTGAACTCTTTTCCAGGCACTAACTGCACCTGCCTCAGCAAGGGTGCTGCTGCTGCCACCCTCAGGTGACCTCAGTCCATACCCAGGGACCAGGCAGCTTTGTTCCAGTGTCTGGCTCCCAACACACTTATGAAAGCTCCGCTTCCACCCCGCCAGCCTTCTTACTCTGTCTGTTCCCCGTCATCAGGCAAGATGTTCCGTGTGCACTGAAGGAGATAGTTGCGCAGAAACAGGCCCCTCAGAGGATGCTGGACACCACGGCACATTTCCACCAGGTCTTTTAAGATATCCTTCCTGGACTGAGGGAAGGACTTAACGTAGACAACGCCAACGGTTATGAGTAAATATCTGGGGGAGGAGGGAGGAGAAAGAGAAACCGTTAAGGATACTTAAGTGAAATCATAGAAGCAAAAGCAACCTTCTCACGCGTTGTACTCTCTGGATGTTTTGGACTACAACTCCCATCATGTGGTTGTTATGGGTGATGGGAGTTGTAGTCCAAAACATCTACCCGAGTGAGGCCATTGGATTTCAAACAATGCTCCCATCTACCACAGGGAAATTTAAGGTGATATGGAAAAGCTACTGCAGTTGCAGAAAGCAGATTATTGGTCCCAGAACGCAAGACGTCACCCTCGATTCTTATTTACTTACAGCCGCGGGATGATGTTTCCAGCATACTGCACCAGTTCATAGAGATCCGTCACCTTCCTTCCCTTGGCAAACTCATCCGTCAGGTACACCTCCAAGTAGTGTAGCTCATCAGAAATCGCCATATCTTTTCCTTGCGGTTAAGGATTCAGACTAGAGCAGCAGGTAGGTGATGTGCTGTGTGGGTGTGTGACTACCCAGAAATACCAAGGGAAAATCAGTAGCCCCGGAAGAGCTCATAATCTAAAGCAAATGAAGGGGTCAGCGGGAAGGAAGGCGCTGACATTTCAGAGGGCAAAAAGCTCCAGTCTTCAAGCAGAGATAGCTAGGCTATTAGCTGGTATCACTAAATCAAGTTCATCAATTATGTTGAATTAATTCAACTCAGTGGTTCAACTGGATTTCGAATAAATGTGCACGTAAATGTTACTATTTGGAATTTTATTATGCTCTTATTATCCCTAGTGAGTTGTGCAGGCCGCTGTTCTGAATAATGCTTTAAAAAGGGATGGGGACATTGGGGATGAGTTTGTGGAACCAAGGAGGCGGTGGCCTGAAAAGGTTTAGGAACCACTGTGCTAACCCAACCTTGAGAAATGTAATAAATAAAAAAGTTCTGGATTCCCGGCATGGGAGCAGGGGGTTGGATCATACGATGAGCAAGAAAATCGCTCCCATGGTTCTTCCATCTGCAGGTTCCAGGTTCCCTCCCTCCCTATCACCATCACCCCAAACAAGACTCAGCTAGCAGCAAGTTAAGTCTCAAGAGGATACAGAGCTCATAATAGCTCTTTGGGGAAAGCATCGAAGTCCGCAGCTCACCAAGCATGTTAGAGGCATGTTTCAGGGCATCCATTAGCTTGTTCTTGTCCTAACAGACAAAAAAACATTTAAAAGTAAGATTATTGGTTGTACATCTCATTTCCCAATTAGTCCCCCTGCCCCACCATGCAAGATGTGCACCTGGCAGTGATTGCCTTTTGTAACTTTCAGGAATATCCAGTGCTCTGGAGGTCAAGGAGCGACCTGCCAATTCACCCTTCCAGAACATCCCAAAATATAATTTTTGATATGTCTAGGCCACTATTTTGAACAGGCATTCAAAGGCAGTTTTACAGCAGTAAGATTATATCCAAAGATAAATTAAAATACAAATAAAACAGCAGAGGCTGAAATCAATGAACTGAGAAGAATAAGAAATGTAACTGTACACAGTTCTTACCAAACACCGCTTCATTTGGAAGGATTGGACCTTGACAGCTTGAATGGCTTCATCCAGAAGCTTCTCTTGCTCATCCTGAGGAGACTGCTGTGTAGTCGGCTAGGAAAAAGGGGTAAGGGAAACAGGTGATTACTTCCTGGCAAGAACATAGCAGCTGCTGCCTCAGAGAGATGTTCCACCTAGTCTATCACCCTGCTTCCCCCAACCAGAAACCCACCAGAAACCTTCAAACCCTCCTTGTAGGCTTCAAGGAAGCTACCATTCTCCCCTGCTGTGGCTCCCCAGCAATTCATTTCCACTGGCGTGCAATCTTCGAACAACGTAGGATCCCTATACCTCCGCTGCCTGATGTACATCCTTTCATTTGCTTTATTGGGCTTCATTACTGTATGGTTGGGGATCCACCCTGCAACCTTGTGGCGAAGGGCAGGTAAGGGACTTCTTAAATAAGTAGGTCTCATGGCTAAATGCCGTTTATACGGTTCCACTCCACTTGGAACAACTTTCCTTCTTCCATAATTGCAGCAGTTCAATTTGTTCTTATAACTGTATATCATACAGTTGTAACCCCACCTAGAACCTTATGGAAAGGGGCGGGGGGGTCTTTTAAGCAAATAGGCAGCAGTTGATCACCCTCTCCTCCCTAAATTCGTCTAATTCTCTTTTAAAATAATCTGAGTGTAACGGTCTAGGACCCCATCCCTCGGCAACAAATTCCTTAAGTTAATTATCCATTGTGGGAATAAGCTAATGGTGATTTCTTGTGGGACCAACACTACTGGTGATCAGTGATGGAGAATGCTGCACTTAGCTGCCCAAGAGTAGGCAAAGACAACCAGACGCTAGGATCAGCAAGGACCTGGGACTGCAGATGTAAAAGTAGAAAGCCCATTCTGGCCATAGAGAAGCACACTCTCGCCCCACCCACGGGCCAAAGAACTGAAGGCTGTGGGGATGGATGTGCAGTCTTTGTTTGCTCTGTATTGGTGCAATCCATTGTAAGCCACCATGAGGATTCCTCATCACAGTAAGTAAATAAGGTCCTGCAGAGTGTCAACACATGGGATTTTCTTCCAAGGTAGCACAAGAAAGTCCGGCCTAGAAAGGATTTCACATGTCTTGCAAAGTTTCCTTGTTTCCATTTAATGAAATGACAATACAGCCGACTTTCATAATGGCTTTATTTTTCTTGGTTACCACATTGAATGATTTACCAAAATTCTAGAGGAACTGCATTTATTTTAGTGTAGAAAGCCAATTACGGTATGTTCCAAGTATATTATTTAGAATAGTTGTACTGTGAAGCCAGACATTCGATTTTAGAAGTCCATGCTGTTTTATTCTCCCCCCCCCCATATCTTTCAGTAATCTTAAAAAATATATTCTATAGCCATATGTATACTGACAGCTAACAATCATGTAGCATTTCCCTCATTTCTTGAAAACACGCCCAACACTCTTAGTTTGTATTTTTAAAAGTGTATAATTTAAGACACATTTTCAGGACAACCTGACAAACAATGCATCATAAAACATAAAACACAGCGGAGACCAAAACTGCAAGCTTTTAAGTGTCTACATAAAAAGTAAAGCCCATTTAGTTCACTCACTCTCAGGTGAGTGAGTACAGGGTTGCATTCTAGTATTCCTCAACTTCGGGTGCCGAGAAGTTGTTAGACTACAACTCCCATCATCCTCAGCTAGCTTAGCCGATCACCAGAGATAATGGGAGTTGTAGTCCAGCAACATCTGGGGACTTAGGGTTGAAGAACACTGTCTTCACCCAGCCTTCACCGAACTGGTGCCCTTCTGCACAATTGTGCTGGCTGGAGCGGATGGGAGTTGGGAGTCCAAACTTGTGCCCTCCAGATGTTTTGGACTACAACTCCCATCAGGCCCTGCTGGCATGGTCCAGCTACTCTATGTCAAGGCCTCTGAATGTTCCCATAAGCAAAAGTGTTTCTAGCCAACACCCAAAGACCATTAGCCAGATTTGCTTTATTGTACTGTACTTTCATATTCTGGAAGCCACCCTGGAAATTCTGGTGGTGGGGACAAGTATATATCCTTATAAATAAATTAACTATATAAATTACAGTTGGTGCTGTCACTTCTGATGGTGCAGGCACCAAGAGGAAGACCTCCAATGATGGTCATAACAGCCAGCAAGGCAAACAACCACATAGAATAAGCTGACAAATTAATCATCACTCTTGGTCCAGCCATTTCAACGAGCTCTTTGGGTAAAGATAATTTATCCCTGCTCTGAAGATTATTCATCCCTACCATTTTCAAACACACTCAGAGCTTTTAAGTTCCTCAGCTCAAGATTCAATAGTGTTCCTGACCTCCAAGCATCTACCTCAATGATGGCCAAACTTGGCCCTCCAGCTGTTTTGGGACTACAACTTCCATCATCCCTAGCTAACAGGACCAATTGCCAGGGATGATGGGAATTGTAGTCCCCAAACAGCTGGAGGGCCAAGTTTGGCTATCACTGATCTACCTCAATGCCAGCTTTTCCATGCAGCTGCACAGCCTTGTTAAGTATAATGCAGTCTTCCTCAAAGTGATACTCATCAGATGTTTTGGATTACAAATCCCATCAGCCCCAGCCAGCGCTTCCAAAAGGTGGGGATGGTGGGAGTTGTTGTCCAATAATCTCTGGAAGACTTCATGTTGGCTATCCCAACACCAGAGGAAGAGGTCTCTTTGGGCTCAAAGAAGGCGCCTTTCCAACAAAAGAATGGTATGCAAGAAAGCTACCCAAATCTAGGAGTTCCTCTGTTTGCACAAACTTATGTAGGACTGGAGGGGTGGGGGATTTGCAATTAGCATATATATCAAACCTGGCTGTTGATTGAGGCAACTTTTTCATTGTTCTGATAAGGTTAACAATTTAAAAAGATTTGTCACAGTATTTGACCACTCAGATGCCCAACCCCTGATGCAACACCTAACAAGGTCTTAAGTCACGCATGATAACAAAAAAAATAGAAGATTCTTGGGTCACTTCCAAGACATGAATGGCTCTCTCACGAGCCCATCAAATTCATAACCTTTATTGTTGACCCAGATTTCACATCTGTTCCTCTCTTTTGTATGTTATTTCTGTATCTGCATATGAAGAAGTTTCCATGTACAAAAAGCCTCCAATGTAAGAGCAGGGAACCTTTGGACCGCCAGATGTTGCCAGACCCCCATTTCCCATCAGCCCTACCCTAACATCTCAGTATTTTAAGGTGCTACAAGACTCTGTACTTACTAGGGCACTACTAGGTAAGTGTGGGGCTTACTTCTGAGTAGGTTCCCACAGGATTGCAGGATTAGTGATGAAGGAAGCCACACCTGGGGCTATTTGCTGCTTCCCCTTTCTGGAAAAAGTATTTGCTAGCTAAGCAGAACCTTTGCAGTTCCACATGAACTTGAGACTTCCTTAATTCAAGTGGTCTTTTAATTTAGCAGTTTAAATTAGTTGTAGAGTGCAATTCTAAGCACACTCCTTGAAGATAATAAACCCCCACTGAGCTCAGTAGTAAACATACTTAGGGTTGTGCTCAACTTTTTTTTAAGTGTGTATTGTGGGGGTGTTAAAAATAAAATAAATGTTTTATGCTGTACACTGTCCCGAACCTGAAACAATAAAGAGTGGCATTAAAATGTTCAGTTATTATTGTTGCATTTTTTATATTGATATGCTTGTTACAGTTATATGTTCGTCCCTTTTCAGAACCAATCCCTTATAAAGCCATGGAGAAAAATAAACTTTACAGTACAAAGCACTGAGTAGTTGAAGACAGATGTGTAAGAGATTCTGAATAAGATCACCAAAATTCTCTTAAGGAAAGGCATTAGTAAGAATTTTGGCAGACATTCTCAACGCCTGAAGTGAAGGGGTCCAAAGAAATACTAACTGGAAAACTTCCACAACTGCGAGGCCACCACCAATAAGGTCTTCTGGTGAATGCTCATGAGTCTAAACAAATTCTCCACTCAGTACACAAGCACATATCCAAGTCTTGAATTACAGGCAGTATCACAGGAATGCAGGCAATCTTAAAGTAATTCATTCCCAACCAATTTAGGTGCAGCCTTCCCCAACAATGTGCCCTCCCATCAGTCCAGGTCAGCACGGCCGCGCTACCTGGGAATTACAGCCCAAAACATCTCTAGAGCAACAGTGGGGAACCTGCGCTACAACTCCCAAAGCCCTAGCAAGCATGCCCAATGGCCAGGGACGATGGAAGTTGTTCTTCAGCAACATCTGGAGGGTCAAAGGTCGCCCACACCTGTTCTAGAGGTTGAGGAAAGGCAGGCTTGGGGGCCTTAAAGGTTAATACCAGCCCTTTTGAGCTGCGCTGAGAAACACACCAGCAGTCAGCACAACTAAACACAAAAGTCGTGTCGCGTGTTCAAACCTCCCGTCCCGTTCACTTTTAGCGCCCTGACAGCTTCCTTTGGCTGCAACAGAAGTTCCCCAAGCCGTCTTCAAGATGCAGCCCCACGGAAAGCACATTACAGTAGTCCAGCTCTGCAGTTTCCTTTTGACTGCAATGCACCCAAAGAACACTTATTGATGGCTATATAAATAAAAACAATTAACTGATAAGACTTAATAGATTTAATGGGGGGGGGGATAACCACCAGCAGCCAGGCCAACAGCCTTGCCCCATAGAAAGGACTGCAGAGGAGGAGGAGGAGGAGGAGGCCTGAGCAGCCCCTCTTGCCAAGGCGACCCCCACCCACCACCCCTCTTTATCACCTTCTTTTTTTTTCTTACTCACCATAGTGGCGCGTCGCTCACTGCAACCCCCGCAGCGCTTGCAACAAACCCCGTCCTAGCTAGGCGCCTGCTCAGCCGCCCCCCCACTTCCCACCACTGTCATGTGACAAAGGAAACCCGCTCGGGACCCCGCCTCTTTTGCTTCTACTCCCGCTCCCCATTGGCGGAAAGCCGAAGGGGGGGGAAGACTCCCTTCCGCTGCAGTGATTGGCTCTCAGGAGCGGCGACGGACGCTCCTCTCCGCCAATAGAGCCTCCACGCTCCTCGGGCTGGTCTTCCTGACTGATTAGGTGCCTCTTCACCATCCCTTCCTCCTGGAGAGCTGTAATAGGATGGAACGGAGCTACGTCACGTTCCGGAGGGAGGGAGTGGGTTGAGGAGAGCCTCCGGCGAGTGACAGCAAAGGAGTGGGTGGAGCCAGGGCGGGAACGTTCGGAGAGGCAGCCGAGCGTTCGAAAGGGGCGCGGCAAGCTTGTCGTAACGTTCCCGGCAGGCTTTGAAGGTGTCGCGTCGTTCCATGCGCGCGCGGGAAAGAAAAGGAGGATCGTAGCAGCTGGGGTGGTGGAGGCGTAGTCTGATTTTAGCGGGCCGGGAATGGAGCGCGAAGTGATCCAGTGTTTGGCTTCCAAGCTAGGCGTCACTGCGCCCGGAGTTATCAGGTGAATTGGGAGAAAGGGGATTTGATTTCATTTCATTTCATTTCATTTCATTCATTCATTTATTCGTTGAATTTTTGTATTTGTTTATTTAAAGGCCTTTGGTATTTGATTATCTGGGGCCTCCTTGAAGTTAGAGGGATGTTTTAATCCTGCCTTTAAAAAAACTTTTAGATTTTTCTTTGTCCCCCCCCCCCCCTTTTATGTGTTCGTTTACGTATTGTCGTTTTGAGTTACGGAGAGGAGGTGGCAGGGAGCGATCAATAAATTAACAATGATGGCCTCTTTCTATCCCACCCTTCAAAGGGAGGCAAACAGACACACCATTATTTAAAAGCAAAGAGAAAAGCAAAAATATTATAAAACAATCAAAACATTTCTGAAAACAGTTGCAATTAAAACATCAAAAAGCAGTTTGGGTTAAAAACTACCTTGCCTTTAATGACCTTGGGGGTTCATAGAAGCATGTATTTGTCTTTCCTTTAATTAAGTCCTCTGGTTCCTCTCCCAAATGTTCAGACCTGTATAAACCAGCTGCATTCAGATTGGCACAACACAAAAATATTATTTTCATGATAACCTAAAAGTTTTCCTAAACGCTAGAAGGGCCCAGTTGCTGGATTGGACTCAAGGCTCTAGCCTTTTGCACGCTGTACTTTTAAAGCACATCCAAAGTGCTTGCTTTCCCTCAAAGGATTCTGGGTATTGTAGTTCCTTAAAGGCTACGGGGAATTGCAGTTTCATGAGGTGTTAACTACAGTGCCCTGGATCCTTTGCAGGAAAGTACGTGGTTTGAAAGTGCTTTAAAGGTATAGCATATGTGCAGGTTCGGTTTGGCTGTCCCAGCTGTGAAAATGGAATTAACCGTCTCTTCTCTTTGCTGCACCACAGGAAAGCTGAAGAGTACCTGCGCCTGTCTCAAGTGAAATGTGCCACCTTGCTCGCTCAGATGACTGCCACAAGCAAAGCCGTGATCTGCCTGGACTTGGCTGCTGCCTTCACAAAGAACCCCGTGGACAAAGTAATAAATGGTTATACGACCACCTCCCCACCCCAAGTGCTTTTTTCTTAAGCCATCTCTTTTGACTGCACATGGCAACTAGAAACCTTTGCTTCAAATGCAGGATTGGACAGATACAGGGAAGGGCTGTGTAGTTCAGTGGCTAGAGCATCTAGAAGGACCCAGGTTTGAGCCCCAGCATCTTCAAATAGAATGCCTCTTAACTGAAACATTGGGAAGCCACTGCCAGTCATTGTACACAATGCTCAGCTTAGATGGACAGCCCAGGTGCATTGGAGATCATAAAAATGGCAGTGAACTGTGCTTTTAGCCTCCTGGTTCTGTTCTTCCCTTCACAGCACCAGTCCCTAAGAATATATTTTTCAGGAGGAAGGGAATTAAGGTAAGCCTTTGTCGACCATGGTGGGCCTTCAGGGGCCTGGGGGCAGCAGCCTTTGCCTTCCAGCATCCCAGGTGCTGGCACCCTGCTTGCCTGCAGGTTTAGATGGGTTTTAGCAGGATATCGGACAAGTTGGTAGGAAACAGATCCGTCAATGGCTATTAGACGAGATAGTGAATAGAATGGATCTGGGTGCACTGCAACTCCCATCAGCCTGAGCTGACATAGTCAATTAAGAACATAAGAATAGCCGGCCAGATCACCTAGTCCAGCATCCTTCTCTCATAGTGGCCAACCAGGCGCCTGTGGGAAGCCTGAAAGCAGAACTCAAGCAAAACAGCACTCTCCCTTCCTGTGGTTTCCAGCAACTGGCATTCAGAAGCATTGCTGCCTCTGACTGTAGAGACAGATCATAGCCTTCGTGGCTAATAGCCATTGACAGTCGCCTTCTCCATGATACAAGTTGCTGGAGGGCAAGCTGTTAGAGGGGGTGTGGGAGAGCTGCTGCCCTCACATCTTACTTGAGGGCTTCTCATGAGCATGTGGTTGGCTGCTTTGAGTAACAGGGCTGGACTAGATGGATCTTTTTTGCTTTTCATCCAGCTGGGCTCTTATGTTCTTACTGCTTTGAACAGTTAAGTCCCTTGTTATTCTAGCTTTAAGGTGTTCCAGATTCTTGGATGCTATAAGACACAGGGAGACACATCAATGTGGCTCTGTGTTGAACCCACCTGCATGATGAAATCTACACACAGCATTCTCACTCTTAACACTAGAATTGCCCATCTACATTGCAAGCCTGATGCATCAATGCTGGGCTTGCAATCAAGCCAGCTGTGAGAAGGATCCCAGCCTTGCAACAAGAGGGGGGGAAACTCAACAGAAGTTAGTTTCTTGCGTGCCATCCCACACATACCTATGGCAAAACCACCTTCCTTTAAGCTGGTTGCATAGAAGAGATCCTTATTTACCCCAGGCGACTAGGTAAGAGGCTGTTGCTTGCAAGGAGAAATTGTCTCATGATTTTCTGTACTTTTCTTCCCTCTCAAGGCTTATTTAGTGAAACTTTCTGGCATGAACAAGACTGCTTACCAGAGCTGCTTGAGGTCCTTTGAGAGTCTCCTGGGTGTGCATTCCAGCCTTGGCATCCGAGATCTAGCTGTTCAGTTTTGCTGCCTGGAGGCAGTGAATATGGCCTCAAAAATATTGCAAAGGTAGGGAATTTTTAAGGAGACCCTGCAGCCCAAGCTTTTACCCTTGCTTTTAGGAAAGGTCAGCGGGGCCGGCAACAAAACATTCTGGTTTGTAGTACAGGCAACTCCCAATTTACACTGGGGTTACTTTCCAAAGCACCACACATTTACATTAAATCACATACAGTGGTGCCCCGCTAGACGAAAATAATTCGTTCTACGAATTTTTTCGTCTAGCGGTTTTTTCGTCTAGCGAAGCGGCAATGACAGCCGCGCTCCGCTAAACGGAAAAAAAAGATGAAAATTTTTTGTCTTGCGAAGCAGCCCCATTGACTTTTTCGTCTTGCGGGGCGGCTTCCGCTAGACGAATGCCATTCGTCTAGCAAGTTTTTCGTCTAGCGAGGCATTCGTCTAGCGGGGCACCACTGTATATTTGAAACACCATTGAAAGGCCTGCAAATCCCGTTTTGTGACACTTCCGGGTCACTTCCGGGTTTGGCACAATGTGTGTGTGTGTGCAGTCACACACATAACGGACATGCCTAAAACGATTTCCGTCTATATTCCTGTTCAAAGTTCTAGCCGGTGAGGATACTCTGTTCTATGGCCCATGAGCATGCTCAGTCCACAATGGGCTGCTTTTGGAAAGCTGCCTACAGCCTACTGATGCCCATCCCATGGGTGGTTAGTGCTGTTTGGCTGCATCATCTCTGTCTGAGAGCTTCACTCCCTTCTGGGCAACCTCTGTTAGTGGCATGACAAAACAGCTGCAGTTTCAGAAAGCGGCTTTGCTCTTTCAGGTATGAATCCAGCCTGCCAGAAGCTCAGAAGATGGATCTCGATTTGTCCAAGTCCTTATTCACCACCGCAGCATTGTTTACAGCTTGCAGGTAAAGTTCCACTTTGTATTTGGGGTGGCATTGGTACTAAGAGGTTCTCCTTGTGTTAATTCTGCTCGGGTGATGGGCAGGTGGGGATAGCAACTAGGATTCTGCACCAGGAAGAAATGCAGAGATTGTTTAGAACAGATGTTAGCAACCTTTTTGCCCCAGAGTGCCACACGCTGCAGGGAGTAGGCAGTCAAGGGCCACATGCTCATGGTTGGGGCCTGAGCTGATGGTAAATGGACCCATTCATAGAATCTTAAGATTGCAGAATTGGAAGGGCTCCAACGGTCACTTAGTCCATCCCCCGAAACACAAGATTTCACACACACACACACACACACACACACACACATTCCCCATCACAATCATGCTGTCCCCAGCCTGCCCAACAGCTCGTGGACAGAGGGGAGTGCAGTTCAATTTAAAATACAGTACACAAGGGTTGCCCTCCCTAGGATTGTCCTTTCCATCATAATTGCACTTCAAGGAACTCCAGATATAGATGAACTACAGAACCCATTGTACCTGGCCATGGGTCATGCTTACTGGGGCTGATGGGAGTTGTAGTTCAGCAGGATCCATTTTTGGCCACCCCTGCATTTTTCAGATATCTGGCTTCCTGCAGGCAACTCTTACTTGGTACAGGCAAATGACTGTTTACAGTTGGAGCGAAGAGTATGGTGAAATACTCGGTCGGATGATCCTTTTGAAAATCAGCCGGCTTCTTCTTGCAGGTGTTTGAAACTTAAAGTGGATAAGAACAAAATGGTAGCTGCGTCTGGGGTGAAGAAAACCATATTTGACCGTCTCCATGGCCAGCTAGAGAAGATAAGCCAGCAAATGGGCCGTACGTATTTCTTACTCATCCCTTGTAGCCTCAGTCCTCTGTCTCCAGCATGTGCAGGTGATAAATTTTACCCATGATCTGAAACAGGTGGGGAGCCTGTGATGCTGCTGGATGCCACCTCCCATCATCCCTGAAAATTGGCTGGATGATGGTAACGACTTCCCGCCCTGGTCTAGAAGTCCAGATTTAACATAAACCACACTGAGGAGGTTGTTCTCTCTTCTTCCAAAGGTGAAAGTGTTCCATTGGCCACGGAGGCCTCCAAACCTGAGGAGACCTTGCTGGAAGGCCTTGGCAAGAACGAGGGTAGGTGAAACTTGACTCGCTCGCCTACTGCTTCTGCAAAACAGAGTCCTTTGTTGGAAACTTGGGAACCAGGCCTTAAGAGCAGCTTCAGTGATAGGAAAGTGTTCTTTGCTGTGTTGGATGAACCAGTTTGGGGCGTCCAGGGTTGGTAAAAGTAAAAAAGGCGTCTTGCTGTTTTTATAGTGATATTTAGAGCAATGTGTTGTTGTTTTTATTAGTTGCTTTCTAAACAACCAATGTGTGGTAAAGATAGTTAAAAACACGAAAACATTTAAAACCAAACTAAAAACTATACATAGTAGTTATTGCGGCAGTGGCCTTTTCGTCCAGCTGGGAAGGTTTTTCAGAACTAAAATGTCTTCGGTTGTTTCTGGAAAGTACAGAGAGTATCTCCCCAGGAAAGTGTATTGCAGAGAACAGGGGTGGCCACACTAAAAGTCCCACTCTGAGTTACTGCAGAGCAGGCTTCTGAGATCTTTGGAACTTGCAGGATAAAAACCCCCACAGACCATAGCAAACTACTGTGGGTTAAGGTAAACTAGTCCCAAGTTGTAAAGGGCCTTATTATGTTAGTACCAACACCTTGAACTTGGCAAGGTAGCAATTGGCATAAATTGTAATACCACAATTTTGGCGACATTCCACGACATACCATATTTTATATATTTATAGATAGACCCTGTCATCTTCTGGTCTACGTAAAGGCCACAGGAGCTGGTGTGTGCATCCATGTGCTGTAGGTGAGGAACGGGCACCACTGGCTGGATCCTTAGCTCCATGCAGACACACATGTGGACCAGCTTTGATAGGTGTGGTTAGCCCGCCCACCTGTCATTCACCTGTCATGCCGGCATGGTGCTTTGTGAGCATCTGTGATCAGCAGTGCCTGCAAACCACGCAGGAGCTACTTTGTTACCTGTTACACACACTTCATTACACACACACACACACCTGATGCCAGGTGCAGGGCAGGTGGATGTAGCTTGGCCAAAAAAAGCCCCATGGACCAAATAGGGAATCTAGGTTTCAGGGATGGGGCTTCCCCCATCCCCACAGCTGTTCTAAGCCAACCATCTCCTGCAAGACCTTTGCCTACCCTCACAATTTATGCTGAGCCCCTGCCTCTGAGTTAACATCTGCAGCAGGAAACAGGTTCCTCCAGTGATGGAAGTGTTCTGCATTCAAGTCAGACATAATTGCGTTTCTCAAGCAATTGTGCAAAGCCCCGTTCCAGGCCTGGAAGATTGGGCAACCAGATGTGGGAACCTGGCAAAACCAGTCACAATCCGGGCAGTGCCTGGGTGGGCTCCATTTTGAATTCTGAAGCAGCAGGCAGGATATAAATAAGAGCAAAATAAAAAGGGAAGACAAGGGGACACTAGTCATCTTGATTCTCCACAAACATTAGAACTGGGGATGAATCAAGAGAACTCTCTGCCACGTCTATTGCTCCCTTTATTTCCAGTGTTGTGGCATTGCTTATCTAGCTAAAGCATTTGCTATCTATCCACAAGAGGGAGGTGTCTGCAAGCTCAAAGGAGCCCCAAGTTTTGCAGACATACAGCAGAAGAGATAATACTTGCCCTGTGTTAAATAAGATTGACTGGCCTCCATGCTGTGGAACCCTCTTCCAGGGGAGATTTGTCAAGCATCCTCTCTTATGACTTTCCAGCAGCTGTCTGAAAGGTCCCTTGAGCAACCAGACCTTTTAATGATTGTTTTGTACTTCTTTTATTACTATTTTAATATGGTTGCACACTGCCCCAATGCTTTGCAAGAAGGCGGGGCTATAAATACTTTCATAAGTAAATATATCTTGGGGGGGGGGGGAGAACTTGATGACTGAGAGGGTGGAGCAAGTCCTTAACCAGCTAGAAGGGTATTTGATTTGGGTTCTCCCCCACTACTTGTTGTACGAGCATCTTCTCCAAAGTCTTGTCTCTCTTTTCCACCCCATGACAGCAAATGAAACGGAAGCAGAGGCCCCTCGCAAGCGCCCGAAAGTTGAAATGGAGGCAAAAGAAGAGTATGAGGAATGGAAGAGGAGAATTTTGGAAAACGCAGCTAAATCACAAAGGGACAGTGTTTGACCTGAGCAGGCAGCTCTTCTGGGATTTTTTAGAATCAGTGGTATTTTCAGGCCAGCAACCTTCGTGGTGGTTTTCCTTGGGCACTGGTTTGAGCGCACACATTTCCCAGCTGGGTGACGTAGTGCAAAACATGGATTGTGGGAACTGGCCTCTGCTTCCTGCTTCCTCCCCTGGAGGCTTCTGGGATGAATGCAGAAAGCCCGCCCTACTGATTGGTTCTCCTTGGTCAGCAGGGGTACACTAATGAATTGCCCTCAAAACGTGTGGGTTCTTTATTTTGCTGTTGAGGGCCTGTGAACTCCCACGTTATACTGTTCAAGGAAGCTTGGAACTGTTTTTGCAGTGAGAAAGAACTTCTGTGCCGCAGCTCAGATTTTTGGAGGTAGTGGGAACCTTGCATGTTACGACAAATTCTGGATTTGGCAATCCAGGCGTCTCAGCCATAACCATGCTTGCTCTTTGCAATGGAAGTTGCTTCCACGGAAGACACTTCAAATCAGGGTGCAAAGATTTGGTATCTGAATATGCCTGCTGCCAACTCATTCCCAGTTCCAGCCATTCAACATCTTATTAGACAACACAATTTTTAACTCCGCATTTTTACTCTGTCTCTCAGGCTTATTTTAATTGTGGCTTTGTGTAAGACATCACTCCCTTGCAGCAACATCAATAAATATTTTTATTTCTATATTCTTTCTTCCTCTCCTTTTCAGTCTTGTTTTGCAAATGACACAGATCAATATATAAATCAGAGTTACTGTTGTTTCCCTTTCTTGCTGCCAGTCAACCGTGTTCCAAATTATCATATGCATGAATGCAGAACTCGTCATTGAGGAATCCCCTATGTGGAAGTTTAAAATATGCATGTCTGAGGCTGCTGAAGGAAGTGTAAAAGAAGAAAAACCCGCCCTACTGAGAATAGCCAGTTGGTAGTGTAGTGGTTTAGCATGTTCAATGACAGTTTCTCCAGTTTGCAAACAGGCCCCAAAAGGTTGATCCCTAATAGATCCTGCCTTCCCCACAAAGTGAGACTGCACCTCCCTCCTCAGGTGTAAGTCGGTAATAACTGGTGTTATGGATCACAGCAAACATTTGTGTGGGTCACCACAGGCAATTGGGGCTTAAACAGGTGTGTCATCAGGATGTAATTTGTAATTACTGATTTGCGGTAGGTCTATCCGCAAGAATTTCCAACTAAGTAAACGTAAAGAAGAAGAATGAATTTGCTGTGGTAGCTGGTTGGTTTTTTTCAATTGCTCATCTCGTCCTCACCGAAAGAGAAGTGTTACTTGGTTGCCTTTTGAGTGTCTGCTGGCTGATTTTAAGAATTTGGAGATCAACTTCTTGATCTGCAGGAACTTTGATGAACATTCACACTTGTCTATGTAAGTTGTCCCACTGTGAGGCTCGTGAGATGCTTAAGGTAAGTGGTGCTGAGGGAGGGACCTCAGTATTATTGTAAAATAGAAAGTAAATCCCGCAAGCCTGAAGCATCTCTACCCTCCATCCTGAATTAATATAATTATTTATTGCATCCATCAGTGGCGACAAAGCAGAAGGAGGCAAATGGGGCCAAGAAGCAGCAGCAGCAGCGGAGGAAGCAAAAGTGCCCAATGGGAAACAAATGTTTGGGAAGATACACAATTTGTTTCGTCGCACCCACCCAATGAACTAACTTGAAAGCAAACTGGCTGAAATCAGCTGTGAGCAAGGACACAGTGTGTTGCTTTGTTACAGCATACACCTCACAGTTCTCAAACTACTCTCGAAGGAAACCAGTCCCACTCAGATAGGGTCACTGCTAAGCAGTAAGATGTATAATTAGAGAAATGAAGGTATTATGAGGCACGACTCATGGTCCCCCCCCCCCCACACACACACAACAGAACTCATTTCCTCCTTATATTGCAAGTCCTGTTCTATCCTATTAGGGCTCAAAAGCAGAAACTTCAGCACACTTGTGGCTATGGGATAATGGGAGAGGAGGAAATGCATCCTAATTGCCAAAACGGGTGAGGGTGGGCCAGTGGGTAAAAACCAGAGTCCTTCCGTTTTCAGCCTTCTACAACAGGTTATGCAGGATTCTCAGTCATGCTCGGGAACCTCCTCAGCCTGTTGGCAGCGGCCACCACGTAGAAATGCTTCTGCAAAAGAAAACAAACCACACCGGGATGTTAAGGGTGACAGGGTTGGGTGTCGCGTTGCACAGGAAGGAGACGGAGCTAGAAATGGTTTGAATCTTGCTTCATCGTATCGACACTACTGGATCAGGCCAATGGCCCATCTAGCCCAGCATCCAGTTCTCACAGTGGCCAACGGGATACCTATGGGAAGCCCCAAGCAGGATGCAAGCACAGGAGCCTTCTCCCCACCTGCGATTCTTGGCAACTCTCGTTCAGAAGCGTATTGCCTCTTGACGGGGAGGGCCTCGCATGCATATGCCCTCTTTCGGCTCACGGGGACCTTTTGGACAGCTTCCTACTTATCCAGCCTGCTGGGTATCCTTTTTCTGCCCAGTTGCCAGCATACCCAATGCCTGGAGGTGCCCTGCTGTTAATTGCAACCATTTGGGGCATGTCAAGGTGTTGACAGGCTCAAAGAACAAAGCAGCAGCTGCCTCTGGTCTTTGCCACGCAGACAATGCAGAGCGATACCTGAACCCTCCTGGGGAGGCGGGACATGAAATTCTTAATATCTTCGTGGAGGCCTTTTTGCAGTCACTGTCTTTCTTGTGGTTGCTCCTCCAGCACTGCAACCAAGACAGCTCAGATACCGAGGAATAGCAATGGCCATACAGGAGATGTCAGATTCAAATGGACTGGGAACAGAGGGAGTTCCCTTATACCAGGCATAGGCAAGCTCGGCCCTCCAGATGTTTTGAGATTACAATTCCCACCATCCCTGACCACTGGTCCTGTTAGCTAGGGGTGATGGGAGTTGTAGTCCCAAAACACCTGGAGGGACGAGTTTGCCTATGCCTGCCTTACACCGAGTCAGGTTCTTGGTGTATCTAGCTCAGTGTTGTCTACACTAACCGGCAGCAGATTCCAGGCAGGGTACTCTCCCAGGCCCACCTGGAGATGCTGGGGATTGAATCTAGAACCTCCTGCATGCAAAGCAGATGTTCTACCGGGAAATCTCGTAAGAAAACTCCTGCTGGATCAATCCTCTGTTGTGTCTAGCACCCTGGCCAAGCAATGCGTTTTGGAAGCCCACAAATGGTGGGCTGGAAGGCAACAGCCATCTCCTGCAGCTGATACTCAGAAGCACACTGACTCTGCATAAATGCACCATTGTTGCATCAATTATTATTAATTACAGTGGTACCTTGGGTTACAAACACTTCGGGTTATAGACTCCGCTAACCCGGAAGTAGTACCTTGGGTTAAGAACTTTACCTCAGGATGAGAATAGAAATCGTGCGCCGGCAGCAGAAGGCCCCATTAGCTAAAGTGGTACCTCAGGTTAAGTTCTTGACCCAAGGTACTACTTCCAGGTTAGCGGAGTCTGTAACCCGAGGTACCACTGTAATTAAATTTGTCACCTATTTTGCCATGGCAACTCCAAGCGACTTAAAATACTTTAAGCAAAAAATAAAACATGAAACCTGCATGAAAACATCCCACCCACTCAAAATGGCCATAGATAGATGAAAGCCAAAGGCCTGATTAAAAAGGGACATTTTTCCCTGGTGCCCAAATACATGTAATCATGGTGCCAGGCGAGCCTCAATGATGTATTACAGAATTCGCTTGCTAACAGAACAGTCGTCTGGGGGTACCCCTGGTCCCAAGTTGTTTAGGGTTTTCATTTCTGAGTAACAAGAACTTGAACATAGCCCGGCAAGCTGAGAGAGGCAGCCAGTGGGCATCATGGATGACAACCACAATAACCTTGAATGGAAAAAGAGTCAGAAGTCAATGCGGAGCTTACTTTCCATTTCCTCTGAGCCATGTAACGCCGTAGTAGCAGCTGAGACCTCAAGCGCACCTTGGATTTCTTGGCTTTACCTGGCAGGTCTGTCAGCCATTCATGTTTCAGGCAATTTGCGGCACTCGTTCTGCCACTGTGAAGATACAAGGGAGGGTGGAAGACAATTCGTGAATGGACACACGGGGTAGAATCTGACCTTCTCTGGAAATGAAACAACAGTCATTCAGCATTAGGCTTGAATGTCTTGTTTGATTATTTTGGAACCAAATGAAAGCAAACGGGTTGCATGGATGGTCTACATCAGCAGTGGGGAAGCTCTAGCCTGCGGGCCTCTGAATTTGGCCTGCGAGGTCATTTTGGGCAAATCACATCCACCTGTCAGTCACTGAGATCTGTTATCTATTTTCAAGAAATTATATTAGTTTTACAAATAAAAATAGAAATAAACACACATCAATAAAGTCACACTGTATGTGGAGATTCTCCAAATCTCACGACTTCCCCCCATCCCATCCATGGAGTCTTATTTTAAACATCTACAACTGCATATTAGTCTGTACTCTAGTTTCCATATCCAAACCATATTATCCATAATGTTTTTTACACTACAAGTGTGTCAGAATCCTGCTCTTGTTTCCATCTGCTTACAGTGGTCTCCTAGATTACTTATAAAAAAAATTCCCATTCTTTTATAAAGTTTTTATCCTCTTGGTTTCTGAGTTTTCCTGTCAGCTTTGCCATCTCGGCATAGTCCATCAACTTGGTTTGCCATTCTTCTCTGGTAGGGACTTTGTCATCTTTCCAACTCGGAGCAAATAACATCCGCAAGATCTGTTATCTCCAATCTGAGCATCGACTGCTAAGACTGGAAGATAAGGGATCTCTTATTATCTGTGTTAGCACCACTGGAGACAAGATTATGCTTCTTCTTTGAGACATAGCAGCATAGCTGTCAACTTTCCCCTTTTTTTAAGGGAAATTCCCTTATTCCGAATAGGATTCCTCGCAAGAAAAGGGAAAAGTTGACAGCTATGCATTAGCAGGGAAAGACTCATCTCAGATCTTAATGCTGTAGGTAAGAGACAAGCCTGTGCAGGAATTCTGAATCACCTGAAATCAGGTGGGGGGCCCTGTCCATGCATCAGAAATAACTCATGGAGAGTGCATCAGTCCTGGATTCATCCTTTGGTTTGATAAAGGTTCCCTATCCTAGCGTACATGCAGACCATAGAAGCCCATTCCCCTCCATCGCTCCGGTGTGCAACAGATGGGAAGCAGGTTCATTGGGCACAAGGACAAAGGTGGATTCAGCTGGGTTGAGAATTTCCAAGGGAGTCTGGCAGGCTGGGTGATTGTATCTGTTATGTACTGAGCTCAAGTGAAGGGGTGGCAACAAGATCCTAGGAATACGGTAAATCTCTTTTTTCAAACAAGAGGCACTGTACCTTTTCTCCTTTATCAGGAGCCTGGAAACAAAGTCTTTTGCTTCTTCCGACACTTGCTCAAACGCTTCCGCATCGAAATCCCAGCTGCAATTGACAATGTAATTCATGGTCTCCGTGTCAGTTTCTCCCAAGAAGGGCGACAAGCCGCTCACTCTGAAACAGGAAACCATGGTGTCATATGGAGACACTCCTGCCTCATTGCATGTCAGGTGCCTCTCTTCCTGGGAGAAAGGTTTCCCAAGAGGCTGTGCAACCTGTCTAGTCTGATGCAGTGGAAGAATAGCACAGTGTGCGGGGCCTTCTCGGGGGCTGCTCCAGCTCTGGAACATTCCGCAAGGGGGCAGAAATCCAGCCTAGAGATGGGCAATCTGCAGCACTCCAGTTCTTGCTGGGCTACAAGTCCCATCATCAGCTTCCCTGAATATTGGCCATTGTGGCTGAGGCTGATGAAGTTGGACTGCAACAACATCTGGAGGACCAATAAATTTAATAAATAATAATGAGATAAATAAAAAGTGCTGCTTTGGTGCTCCAACTAGTGCTGCTTTGGTGCTACGGTCTGTGTGTAAATATAGCTGTGTCACAAGGGGTTTTCCCTCTTTTGCTATGTGACACCCACCCCTCTCCCTTTTCCACATCCATCATCCCCACGCTGGAGGATAACACAATGATCAGCTCTCTTGTGGGTCCACAGAGTCTCCCGACAGAAGTCTTCTGCATCCTGACCTTACAAAATGCCACTCAGTGGCCCTTTCTACGGAGCTAATATTCTCCAGAGGGTTTACTCACAGCATGTATGCTATGACGCCCACGCTCCACATGTCTGTCGGGAACGACACAAAGTCATAGTTCACCACTTCGGGAGCCAAAAACTCCGGCGTGCCAAAATTAACTTTCAGCTTCTCGCGGGGCTTGTACCTTGATGAACAATGAGGAAAAAGAAAGAGAGAGGTGCAAATTTGTCAGCGATAAAGCGATGTTCCAGTAGGCAGGCGCATGGACCATGCAGGGATGACGAACCTGCCAGTAGTCATTGGACTACAGCTCCCATCATCCTTGACCATTGGCTGCATTGACTGGGGCTGATGGGAGCTGGAAGTTCCCAGCTGTACTATACATACAGCTAAACACTCTATCATGCCATTGAAAACACACAGGCTTTGCCTTTCCATTGCAAGGAGAGGAATTCAGCATCATGCTACAGTATTATGATATCGGCTCAAGCATTTCAGCTTGCTGAATGGAACAATCCCCTCCACCCCACCGCCGTGCACTGTTCAAGGCGTTTTTCCAACACCCCCTCAAGAGCCAAGGGGTGTGGGGTCAGGGGAAGAAGAAAGGGGAAAACCTGTTGCATTAGCAGGTCTTATTGTCCCAAACATGGATATAAAGTATTAGATGAAAGAAAACATTAGCAGCCAAAAGAAGTGGGGTGTGGGGTGGGGAGGCTTACCTCCTTGCTAATCCAAAATCAATTATTTTAATCTGGTTTCCTGTGCGATTCACACACAGTATGTTCTCAGGCTGCAGAGGAAGAAGAAGGCATGCGTAGATTAATCTGAGAAGTCGTCATCTGCAATCTTTGTATGTGATTATAATGAATTCGTTTGCAAAGCTCATCTGTGTAAAATTATGTTTCAGCATGGCAAGGGGAAAGCCCCAAATTCAAATGCTATTTGCTCAGGCGCTAAAACATGATGAATTTTGCCCACTGGGTTTTAGCCTTGGGTGCCTGACTTTGATATTTCAAGTGAAGTGTTGTGGTTAGCATGTTGGACTAGGGCCAAACAGACCCGGGTTGAAATGCTCACTTATCCATGAAGCTTACCAGCTGACTTTGGCAACACAGATATCAACAACACATAACCATAAATTATGATAAAGCTGTGTTATTTTTTTAAACAAACAAAAAACCTGTTGTTTTTAAGTAAGTAAAGTATAAAAGATCAGGAAAAAATGGTGCCACTATTCTCACTGGATTGTGAATGGGAGGTGTTACTGAATTTTAACGATACAATAAATATTGATTGTTCATAGCTATAAGTCAATGCAATAAATAAAAATGCACAAACAAAGCAGAAGTCTCCTATAATCTCTGGTTAAAACTGAATCAAATTTAAAATCAACCCTGAAACTTCTTGGGGTTGCTCTTAACTTCCGCTTGCTCAAATTTACAAGTCGCTTCTGCAAACTACGGGGATTTGGTTCGGAATTCTCGCTCAGATTTTCTTTACTGCAATTACATAAGCTGCAATTATTCTGGCTATAGATTGGCAGGGAGCAGAAATTTCCATCACCTTCAGATCCAGATGAAGGATGTACTGTTGGTGCAGGTAATAGATGCCCTCACATATTTGTTTGGTGAAAAGGATAGCGTCTAGTTCAGTGAGGTTGTAGTTTTCATCTGTGATCCGGTCAAACAGTTCACCGCCATCAACACTAATAGGGAGAAAGGACAGAACATGGAAGGGAGATGGGTATCCTCTTTTCAGCTCAAGTGATTTACATACATTAGGCCCCAACTTCAGCAGGCATCAGTCGTAGGCTAGTAAGTGTTGGAAGGACATCAAAAGCCAACTATCCCAACTGAGCCATCCAGCCTAAGTCCACCATTTTCCAAAGCAGCCTATTCCACTGTCAGAAAGCTTGCGCCACCAAGAAGTTCTTTAGTGAAAATCCCTTGTCTTGCAATTTGAACCTGATGGATCAGGCAGTGGTGGTACCTGCTGGAACGACTGGAACAGAAGGCAGGGCAGCTAGGACGTGAAGCCTGAGTCAATGACAGGCAGAGACACTGATAGCCCCATCCACAATATGCATTTAAAACAGTACCATACCACTTAAACAGTGATGGCTTCCCCCCACCCCACCCCAAGAATCCCAGGAACTGTAAAGGGTGCTGAGAGGTGCCAGCAGAACTCAGAAAGCTACAGTCCCCAGAGCCCCTTGGGAAGAGGGATTGGTGAAAAATCCACCCCACCCTGGGAATTGTAGCTCTGTGAGAGGGGAACAGGAGTGGAACTCAGTAGAACTCATCCTGTAGTAAGTGTGCACAGGATCACGGGTTTAGCTGATTTATCAATAGACCAGCAAGGTTCAATTTCAATTGGTAAAGTTGGGAATAAAGGGCAACCCAGGCTGTTTTATATATTATATATTATTTTGTTTGCTCAAGCCTTTGCCAGCCTTGTGCCCTTAACTACAACTGCCATCAGCCCCTGCCAGTCTGGCCAGTGATCGAGGATGATGGGAGCTGTAGTCCAAAACATCTGGAAGGCGGGTAGGGCAGGTTTATGCAGTGTTATAACGGACAAGTTCTGTAGCGTTTCTCCTGCAGCTGCTCACACAAGACACTCAAAAGATATATTATGACTCACTATTCCATGATTAAGGTGAGGTTGTTCTTGCACTCAAAAGCATCATAGAGCTGGATCAAATTTACATGGCTTAGCTGGTTCATGATGTTGATCTCATTTTTCACCTCCTCCTGAAATATTAGAGATTAAGAGTATTGTGAGCATTAGCAGCAGTCTGCAGACGTAGTTCAGCAGGATGGGGTGGTTTAGAAGGCACACAGCAGGAGAGGCCTGAGGCAAAACAGAAAGCTGCTGCCCCCCACACACACCTGTTGCATGCCACACCCACCCACCCCCCACCCCCCGCTGAAGCTTCCCTTAGCTGGATAACTTGACAGTGCCCACAAAGGCACAGCGACAGCGGCGGGTTCCAGTGAGATTTCTATGAACCAAAATTGACTTATTTGTCCATTGCTAGGGCTCTGCGCTATGGGTGATCCTGCACTGCTAAGGTGGCTTTCTGTAAGAAACCAGGCTGAGGAGTACAACTCTGATGAGGAATGGTGGGAGCCTACCCCTACCCCTGCTCATGGCCAGGATCCAGAAACTCTACAGGAGCAGTGGAGTAGTGTTGATTTGGAACAATGGTTTGCTGAGGGGCACAGTTCGGAAGACAGTAGTCGGACAGAACTGGGAGGTGAACAGCAAGAGGAAGGACGGGAAGAGAGTAAGCTAGCCAACTGTCTCTCACTGGGAGATGTGCAGCCTCTCAGTCCCAAGGCTGGGAGATTAGATAAGGTGGGTGCGCAAAAGGCTCAATGCTTGAGAGATCAGGTGGCTAGGAGACGAGAGGATGGAAGTGACTAGAGGGAAGTGGGCGGAACCTTAATTGGGAGCACCTGCACACTGGCGGAGGAAGAGGGGGCGGGGGAGGGCACTGCCCCTGGCACCACAATCCCGATGGGGTGCCATTGCGGCTCCCCCCCCCGCACTGGGCACCACGCCCCCAGGACACGCACCAGCCACGCCCCCGCCTGCTCTCCGTCCCTGGTGCCGGAGCATGAAGCTCCACCACTGCACCTGCACTCTGAGAATGGTAACTTGTTCTTTTGCTGCATTCATTAAACATTTCTGTAACTGGTAAGAGACTGCTTTCTTTTTGTACTGCTTATCTATGGCCAATGGGGGAGGAAGCCGAGCCCCCGAAGCCTGACGCTTTCCCATAAACAATAGCCTGCTTGGGAGAAAGCTGTATCCCAAAATACAAGCAGCCTGGAAGTGCGATTTGCTGATTTCAATGGAGTCTAGCTTCCAGTTAAAAGGTCCTTGGGTCGCAAGCCCTTGTCACTGCCCACCACAAACCAAGTGCATACCCTAAAAGGAAACAATATTCACTGTTGTGCATTTGCAGGGCTAGATCTGCTATTTGTGGTCAAATCTGTGAACCTGTGTGCTGTGTACCTGCGTACCGTTCCTGATCTCTTCTCACAAACCCCAATTAGTCCCAGGATCTAACCCCACTGGGCTTTAGATTGTGGGAAGAACTATCCAGTCCTTCTAACAACAAACTCGACTGGCAAGTGCTGCCAAGTTTGTAACCAAAACAGATTCAGCTGAGAGAGGAGGTTGGTATCACCAAGCTTGGGGAAACCCCAAGGTTTGCAAAAATGCGCAGAAGAGCCCTAGAAGAGCGTAATCAGGACTGAGGATGCTGCTCCGTAGCCATGGGGTTTAGAGAGACAACTGGAAAGGGGGAGAGTGGAGTGTCTTTCTTGGAGGCAATGGCTAGACGTGGCTTGAAAGAAAAGGTCCCCACTCTTTGCCTTGCTTTTTTATTTTTAACAAGGATATAATTACCCTTTCTTTTGCTACTTTCACTTTGATGATCTTGGCTGCCAGGCAGAGCCCCGTTGACTTTTCGGTGCACTTGTGAACTTGACCAAAACGCCCCCTGTTGATGGATGGAGAAGACAAAGCAGTGAAGCCCGGAGGGGAAGCGGCTTAGAGGCCCACTCACCGCAGACGCCTCCGGAGACCAACTATTCTTATCGTCAATTAAAAATAACTTGGTACAAAGGGAACGGCATCGTGGAGGTCGGGAGGTCTAAGGGCTGTTCTTTCTCCCAGCTTAGGGAGGGATTAGGCTTGATCTTTCCAGCCAGTTGTCCAGTGCTTACGTTAAAATATTACACCCCATTTGTATTCCTCATTTTCACCGTGGAATGACAACCTGACGGTGGTCTGCGTTGGGTTCCGTAACTGGACACGCCTGGTCTCTGTCCTTTAGCAACGCATTGCTGAAGATTCCTTCACGCGGGTATTTCTGTGCTAAATCTGTTTGTTTCTAAATGATGCCAGAGTCAATAGCTACGGGCGGGTGCTCTCAATTTCTACATTACAACCTCAGTCCAGATGTTGGGAAATGTCAAAATAACATTGTAGGGCTTTCTCCAATTAAGTCCTACCCAGGATAGACCCATTGACATGAAAGGACCTGAGTAAGGCCCCATCTGCACTACGTGTTTAAAACAGTACCATAGCACTTTAAACAGGCATGGCTCCACCCCAAAGAATCCCGGGGAACTCTGGTTCGTTAAGGGTTATGAGAGTTGTTAGGAGACCCATATGGCTACAGTTTCCAGAGTCTCCTAGGAAAAGAGACTAGTTGTTAAACCACTGTGGGAATTAAAGGGGCATTATTCAGAACTGCGGTTTGCACAACACACTAAGGAAGACCATCTTAGCTGCCTCTTAGTGCAGACCCAGGTCATCAAGCCCAAACTTCCACAGCCATTACCTAACATGAACCAACATTGGCAAGACTGATAGCAACAGCAGCATCAATGGTCCATGCTTAAGATAATATGTTATTTACATTTGACTTCCTTTAGTAACGTTTTCTTTTGAAACGTTAAGATAATTGGTTTTGGGTTTGTTGTTAACTCTGCTATGTTAAATGTATTCTGTACTTTACCTCCTTGGCAATGTTTTGTTTTGAAATCTTTCAGGTAATATTTCAGGTTCCCGTTAATCAAGTTGCTTTGAATGTACGCTAGTTTATACCTGACTTTCTTCTGTAAGGTTTTATTCTGGATTGTTTCGTTTGATGCTTTATTCCAAACCGCTTTTAGAATTATATATATATATATATATATATATATATATATATATATATATATATATATATATATATATATAGTGGTATAGAAATGAAATGAATAATAACGATAATGATAAAGATAACAGCATGATAAAAATAGAAACAGTAACAATTAATTTCCCATGTATTCAAAATTCAATTAAAACGATGTAGTTGAATTAATTCAACAAAACTGATGGACTTGATCTGGTGATACTAGCTTTTCAAAGTCTGATAGTCATTTACATCTCCAGTGCCCCGCTGCCACCCCCTTGCTTAGGAGCCAACTCTGAGGTGTCTTCAGCCCCACAATAAAATATTTGAGGGGACAGGCTCCCCCTAAGTTGATGGGCATTGCCATTCAAATGGTGTGCATGCACCCAGGGCCGGCGCGTCCATTAAGGCGAACTAGGCAATTGCCTAGGGCGCCAAAATGGAGGGGGCGCTGGCCAGGCTTGGGCGGGGGGGCAGGGCGGGCTAGCAGCAGCTTCTCCGCTGTAGCGGAGAGGTGCTGCTTGCCCCCTACACTACCCCCCCCCGGCTCCCGCTAAAGCAGGCTTTGGCGGGGGGTGGGCTGCGGGACGGGCAAGCAGCAGCTTCTCCAATACAGTGGAGAAACTGCTACTTGCCTCTCCACCACCCCCACCTCCCGCTAAAGCAGGCTTTGGCAGGGGGCGGTGGGGGGCGCCAGAAGGTGGTCTCGTCTAGGGCGCAGGAAACCCTAGCACCGGTCCTGCATGCACCACATCATGTGATCGCTTATGCTTTTATTAAAGTTGGCACCCCTGCTTGCTTAGGTAACCCCACCAACCCCCAGCGGCCACTACTGCCCACTTTGGGCAACACTGATCTTCCCCTCCCCTTCTGGCTTGGCAACTGTATCCAGTCTCTCACCCCTGGGTTTAGATGCTATCATACCTGGTATGGTTTTTAAATATAAAAAAATAATGAGGGTGTTCTAGCAGGACTCACCCTCCCAAGACTTCATGATGGCACACAGAGTAACACGCCATGAGCTCAGTTTGCTTGATGCTCACAATCCGATGTTCAAAAGGAGCAGGAGGCGGAGGGCTATCGTCTGAAGCAGAAACAAACAGTGCTTATTACACTAGTTTTTCTTGCGTGCACATGTAGTCAAAATCCAAATAAAACTATTTAGTTTTTAAAAATCAACAAAATTTATTAAATCAACAGAATTTATTAACTTGATCCGATCATAACTGGTTACGGTAAGTACGCTCAACTAATTATTCCATGCAGCCTATAGGTCTTCGAGTGCTTCCGAAATCTACCCAACCAGTTTGACATGAGAGGCTGTTAAGACACAAGGCGAAAATGTCAAAAGGGTGCCTGTACGCTATAGGCAATTACGCCTATATTGTGCGATGTCCCAAAAATGTATGTACTGGGGTTAAAGTGTGCGTACAAAATGCATATATTAGTATGCAAAAATTAGGAACCTCTTTGCAAAAATTGTGCATGTTAGGCAAAGTGGCATACAAAATTAACACTAAGATGCCGGTGAATTTTCATCAGGACTTTTTTTTTTTTAATGCAAAGTGAAGTGGAAATGAAAGGAATGGAATTTAAGACTGGAAAAATGAGAAACTGAGGGGAGCCAGAATTGACCGATTCATCTCAATGACCTATTTGCAAATTAAGCCCCTACTGTCCGTCACCCCACCTCTGGTCTGAAAGCCCTCCCTTGCTGGACCTAAACAGGTCTTGGTCTGGTCAGTGGCTTGATAGAAAACTGCTAATGAAGCTCTTCAAGGGAAAGGGTCAAAGCTCACTGGAGGAGCATCTGCTTGGCATGAAGAAGGTCCCAGATTCAACCCCTGGCATCTCCAGGTAGGACCACAAGAACCCCCTTCCTGAAATCCTGGAGAGCCGCTGCCAGTCAGTGTGGGCAATACTGCACTCAGTGGACATAGTGCCCAACCCCTTCCTCAATGCCACTGAATCAGTTTCAAAATATTTTAGATCTGTAGTGTCCATGTGACCCAGGCGTGTCTGGGTAGCACATGTCTCACTTCTTACCAATGATGACCTCCTCCACTTTACTGGCTCCTAAAGATGCAGCATCTTCTGTTGGTTTTGTGGCAGCCTGACTGGGTCTTCTTCTCTCTTCCCTTTCTGCAGGTGAGCTACCTGATTCCACAGTCTCCAATCTGCCGTCTTTCACAGAGTCTTTCGTTATCCTTGTCGTTTCCTTGGGAGTTTTCACTTTGCCTCCTGGATCTTTCCCAGAGTCCCTTGCCACTGAATTTGGGCATGGAGCCATTTTGCATTTGACCTCTGCTCTCTCTTCGGTCTTCTTAAGCGGTGATGGAGGAGGAGGAGGAGGACCCATCAGTTTGGGCACCTGCTCAGATTGCTTATCCAAAGACTTTGCCCCTCTTGGTTCTTGGGCTGGATCAGCCCTGCTGTTCTTCGAGGGCTGCTTAGCTTTACAAGAGTCTGGCAAGCATTTTGTTCCTTCACCTTTTGAAAGCGGTGGGCAAATTGCTGGTGCTCCATTGCTGTTGCCTCCTTGGCTTCCAGCACCAGCTTCCTTCCCGTTCAACGCTTTGTCTTGAGAATCGCTCATTTCCATGTTGATCGAAAGCCTGCAGGGCAAACATTTTTCAGTTTCAGATGTTTCCTTGTGAACTTTTAGCTCCGTGGTTCCCAAACTTATTTGGGTCACTTCCCCCTTGGTTCCACAAACTCATCCTCAGTGCTCCCTATCCTGCCCCATTAAAAGCATTGTTCACAACTGCATTCTGCACAACCCACTAAAGAAGATAATACGACAATAAAATTCAAAGCAGTAACAATTAATTGCACATTTAGTCAAAATCCAATTAAAACTATTTAGTTTAATTAAATCAACCAAATGGATGAATTTGATGCCAGCTTTTCAAAGTCTGACGGTCATTTGCGCCTCCCTGTCGCCCCCTTGCCTCTTAGCGCCCCACCAAATAATCCCACTGCCCCCTTTGGGAGCCACTGTTTTAGCTGGCCCTAATGAAGGCATTGCCTTTGTGGATTTTATTCTTCCTACTGGAAATATGATTCAGAGCAGCTGTGCCAGCTGAGGCTGGTGGGATTTGTAGTTCCAAACACCTAGAGGTTGCGGAAGGCTGACCTACCCTAATTAAGTCTGCAGAATACTTCCTTCACTTAAGACTATTGCAAGGTGAAAACTTCAGCTTTTGCAGCATAACCAAGCTGATTGTAATTCAAGGTATTGCCTGATCCAAGGTTTCAACATGGTAGGAACACAAAGTAACCTGTTTGGTGCAATGCCTGTATTTCTAATACTGCCATCTGCTCGACACAACCTACGCAAACTTGTGGTCTCTTGTCTCTCCCCGCCCCCCTGCAACAGTCCAGAGCCTGCCACCCAGAGGCAATTGCTTCCCCTTGCCTCATGCGCAGGCTGTCCCTGGTTGCTGAATAGATTCACTTGTCAATAACATTGTTCCAAAAGCCTGCAGTGGAGGGTGTTTGTTTGTTTGTTTGTTTGTTTTAAGTATATAACCCTGGATCTAAAGAGCATCTTGTAGCATGAGCAATGCTCCTCCCTGGCCACATTTTGTATACAGCTTTTGTACTCTAGTTCAAGAGTGGCCAACATGGTGCCCTCCAGTCCAGATAAGAACATAAGAAGAACTTGCTGGATTAGGCCAATGACCCACCCAGCTCAGCATCTTATTCTCATGGCGGCCAACCGATTGCCCACAATGGGAAACCCACAAGCAAGACCCAAGCATGAGAGCACTCTCTCTCCTGTGTTTTCCAGCAACTGGTATTCAGAAGCATTTTACGAGAAAATAAGAGGCTATGCGAAAGGTGGGGAACCCGGTGTCCAGCCCTTCTGGACTTTCCCCAGGCCCCTTCCCCAAGTAATACCCCTCAGCTACCCCGCTCTGATCCCTCCCTTGAGAACCTTCGCCTGCTTAGAATGTGTCCTTCAACTACAATCACGCCCCTTGCTTGCCTGGGAGGAGAGACAGCCCTGTCTCTCAAAGACTCTGGCTTTTGCATGGTTGGAATGTAGCCTACCCTACAAAATTATGAGTCACCTCTGTTGCTCCACCCACTTTTATCCCTGACCACCACCACTAGCATGCAGTCCCTGGAAGCATTGTTTGCAAGGGAAATGCTGCCCTTTGGGCGAAAAAGCTTTGCCCACCTCTAGGCTATGCCATTACCTTGTCCGTATAACTTCACCACCAGGCTTAGAGGCCAATGACACAGTTTTCACTCCAAGCTGGGAAACGTCGTTTTCATTTCCCTTTGCTTTTGGATTGACATGTTTCTTAAGAGGATCTTCCAGGCCAGAGGCTTTGTCTGTCTTCTGGCATCCAGCTGGATTGCCGCTGCTTACGCAGGAGAGGCCATTGTTCTGGACCACGGCGCCGACACCGGCAGCGTCCTTTTGCTTTGGGCAACCTTTGGGGTCACCTGCCTGTCCCTGAGCTTCTTTGGTTTCCAACTGGGCCGCCTGCTGTTCCATAGGTGGACTGAAGTCAACTTTGGAAAGGACCGGACCAGCCATGTTCACCTTTTCACATGCTCCATCACCGCCATCCAACTTTTTCTCTCTTCTGTTTCCTAAGGAGAGAAATGATACCAACAGAGAAAACAATGGACAAACCATTAGTGTGGAAGGCAGTATATATGGGATGGAGGACCCACTTTGCAAAAGAAAAAAGATGGGAGAGCACGGGCTAAGGCTCCATCTGCACTGCACATTTAAAGCAGCACCACACCGTTTATAACAGTTATTACTTCTCCCATAGAATCTTAAAAATGATGTTCCCTGGGTCAGCTGCATGGAATGTGTATGTTGGTCCCAAATAAGACTAAGGCCAGTGTGGTATAGTGGTTAAGAGCGGTAGACTCGTAATCTGGGGAACCGGGTTTGTGTCTCCACTCCTCCACATGCAGCTGCTGGGTGACCTTGGGCTAGTCACACTTCTCTGAAGTCTCTCAGCCCCACTCACCTCACAGAGTGTTTGTTGTGGGGGAGGAAGGGAAAGGAGAATGTTAGCCGCTTTGAGACTCCTTCGGGTAGTGAAAAGCGGGGGAACAAATCCAAACTCTTCTCTTCTTCTTCACTGTAAAAACTTTGGGGATCCCTTTAATAAGGATGTATATTCTCTGGGGGGAAGTATTAGAATTTTAGAGTTGGAAGGGACCCTGCAATGCAGGAATCGAACCTGCAGCCTGGAAACTGTAGTTTGTTAAGGGTGCCGAGGGTTGTTTGGAGGCCCCCTATTTCCCCCTCAGAGCTACAATTGCCAGAGTTCCCTGGGAAGAGGGATCAACTGTTAAACCACCCTGAAAATTGTGGCTCTGGGAGGAAAGTAAGAGTCGCTGAACACTATTACCGTATATTCCGGCGTATAAGACGACTGGGCATGTAAGACGACCCCCAACTTTTCCAGTTAAAATATAGAGTTTGAGATATACTCGACCACAGATTCTCCACCCGGCGTATAAGACGACCCCAAACTTTTGAGAAGATTTTCCTGGATTAAAAAGTAGTCTTATACGCCAGAATATACAGTATTTTTTTTAAGAAAAACAGAAACAAATGCAGTTCCCAGGATTCTTTTGGAGCAGCTATTGTAAAGTGGTATCAGGAGTAGACTCTGGTCTTTCAAATTTCAGCAGTGCCCTGTGTGAGGCCAAAATTGGGTGTCACCACCATATCTTGCCTTCCATTCTGTGTGTGCAGTACATTATTTGTTGTTGTTGTTGTTGTTGCTATTATTATTATTTGTATACCACCCTATACCCACAGATCTCAGGGCAGTTCACAAGATAAAATCACAATAAAAACAAAAACAACCCAATAACTTCCCACCCACCCACACATTAAAAGGGCATTGGATGTTGATCAACCAAAGGCCTGGTTAAAGAGAAATGTGTTTTTGCCTGGCACCTAAAGGTGTATAACGAATACTTGAAATCAAGAAATAAAATCAACATTTAGCTCATTTGTTGCATTTCTTATCTTATTAAGACCCACAACTCGAGTGAAGGTCCTGATATTGGCCAAAGTGCCAGGAAATTTCTCAGCAATGGACCCTGTGCCCGCTCTGCAAATCTGTTCACTGTGATGCATTTGTAGATACCTTTCAAGGAGTACTTGCCTTCTGCCTGGATTCCTTTGCTGCTAGGTGCATGCTTCCCTTTTGCACCTTTTTCTTCTGGTTTATCTTTAGTCTAAAAGGGGGGACAGGGAAAGTCCGGTCAATGTAAGAAGAGCCTGCTGGATCAGGGCCAATGGCCCATCTAGTCCAATATTCTGTTCTCACAGGGGCCAACCAGCTGCCTCAATGGGAAGCCTGCAAGCAAGCAATGAGGGCAAGAGCAGGACTAGCAGCTCTTGACAAGTCTTAGCCTTCATGAGTTTGTCTTATCCCTCCCTCCCGCAAGCCATGCAAGTCGGTGGCCGCCCCAAAATCTTGTAGTCAGGGATGAGCAAAGGAACAGTAGAAGAACTCTGCCTACAAGAAGCCCACAAACAACACCTGAGGGCATCTGCACTCTCCCCATTTGTGATTCCCAGCCACTGGATATTCAGAGGGATCCTTCATCCAATAATGGAGGGGGAACATAGCCATTGCGGCTAATTGCCACCCACTTGCCATGGTTAACTTGCAAAGGTTATAATGAACTTTAAAAAGTGTTGAAAACACATTTACTAAGAAACCAGAGGCCTTTCTGCTGGGCATGACCAATCATGAAATTCCCAACAAAGATAGAATATTTTTTATGTATGTCACAACAGCTGCTAGGATTCTAATTGCTAAAAGATGAAAAACTGAAGAGCTACCAACAGTCGAAGAATGGCAAATGAAGTTCATTGAGTATATGGAACTCGTAGAACTGACCGCGAAACTCCGAGACCAGAGGGAGGAGAAGGTGCAAGAAGATTGGAAGAAATTTAAAGAATATTTGAAACGACGTGAAAAGTTAGATATTTGAAATTGAAATCAGAGGACATTTTAGGCAATAGTAATAAAATGTTAGGAGAAAGTAGGATGTAAGAAGTTAGAATGGTGTTATGTTTATTTTGTTAGGAATAAGTTTATGGACATATGATGATAGAAAAGGATTGAGAATATTGGAGGAAGAGGAATCTAAAAATGTTATAAAGTTACTAGAGTATATTTGAAATGAACGCAGAAGAGAGGACGTGAGGAAGTCCCAAAATAAGATTATAAATAAGATAAGTATAGGTAAAAATGTCTTTTTTCCTTTTGTTAGGTTTTGTTTTTGTATTTCGGTTTTGTAGTGTATTGTAGTAGTGTTTTGTTTTGTGTTTTGTATTGTATGTTTACTCTTTTTTGTATTTTTCAAAAAATTAATAAATTCCTATTAAAAAATAAATAAATAACCTTTCCCCTCATTTACTTCCCTCAGTGTCATTTTCAGATTCGGGCTGGGAAGCGTTTGGTCAAAATGCCCTCGGTGCCCTTGCCACAGAAATCAAAGCTCCTTCCCTTGCCCTCTCCTCTGGACCCAATCCATATCACTGCACAGAAGGTAAGAGTTCCTTGGCCTCCTTGCTCCACCACTTTGGCGTGTGCAATGAATGTTTTTGCAAGGCTGTTTGTTCTGCCTGCATTCGGAGTTGCATCTTTCGGTGTGGCAGCACCAGTGCTTTGAAACTCCCTGCATGTTTAACGTTAGGCCGGAGGCGTACCTAGGGTCGCCCTTGTCAAGGAGTTGTGTCGGCAACACACAAACACACACATACACAAAAATCACTTTACTACACAATAGACACATTACAAACTACTACATTTTACATGGCCCAAGTACTCAAAGCATCCAGAGTGAGGCGAGGAGGAAGGGCGGAGGGGAAATGCACACCTTCGTGCCGTAGTGCCATGAGGACTAGAAGTTTCTCTTGCCGTTTGATCTCGCCACGACAGCTGCAGCACACATTGCCACACGCATATATGTCATGCACTCTATAGTCTCCAACAGTCTACCTTCATACCGCCTTGCCATTTCTCCTACTATTCAGTTCCCAGCTGTTGTCTAAACTCATGACCTTACATAGATAACTGGAGAAATATTTCTGGGGTGATTTTTGTGTGTGCACATGCACACCAGGCCTGCACCCCCTTGCTAATGCTGTTACACTTGATAATACTGACACCGTCTCCTGCTACAAATGAATCTCAACAGGTCTATCCAGACAAAAGAACTTAAGGAGAGATTGGCTGGATCAGAGGGGGAAACCATCTGGTCCAGCCCTCTTGGTGATGACTACTGAAATTTAGACAACACATAACAAAGGTAAAACAGATAAAATTACCGGTAACTGAAAACATAAACAAATACAATGAAACAGTGGTGCTATGTGTCAAGACAGCTCTTTTAGCAATTCATAAACAAGAGACAAAAAAAGAGTGTAAAGGCTTATAAAATATGTCTGCCTTAAAACTAAGAATAAATTTCTCTTTCAGGAAGGATAAGAGGAAAGGATGGGAGGAATACCATGACAGAGAGAATGCTAAACTTAGCATTGAATCCTACAGTTCCAGGGCACAAACAATTTTATTCAAAAACTATCAACATTACATCCAGTTTCTCTCAGTGGTCAGCCAGCTGCCCATGGGAAATATTAATCCAGCAAATATTGAAAATATGTTCCTTAGTTATGTATACTTGGTTTTCTATTTTAATATTTTCATATATATTTTTTACCACTTCAAGGTCCTGACTCATCTGTTGAAGACCAGTTTTCTGGAATATAAAATCATACACCGTGGGAGGGATCTAAAGCAGGATGGGGACCTGTAGTCCTTATATTGTTGGACCACAGCTCCCAACATCACTGGCCATTGACCATGCTAGCTGGGACTGATAGAAGTTAGAGGCCAACACCACCTGGAGGGCCATGGGTTCCCCATCCCTCTAAATAAATGTGATATGATTTCTACTAGTGTGGGAGGTCTTGAACAAGCACTGTGGGGAGAGGGGGACTCACCTCTTCTACGGTTTCAACCAGGCTCCCTTTCTGCCAAGGGACAACACCCTTCAGGATAAAATCCACAACCTTTGAGTTTTTGAAAGTCTCTCCCAAACATTTCACAACCTTGTCCACCGAGTCCACCACTTTCTCTATCTTCTCCAGCCTCTCCCTGTATTTTGAAGCATCTTGATGGGTCACTTTCATAAGCTTCAGGATCTCGGTGCATGTGCTTTGGGTGTCCATTTGGTGAACCCCATCTTCAAATTTCAGGCCCCTTTTTACTCCACCAATCTGGTCGGCAGGCGTCCGTGAGACAGTGAGCCTGTGAAGGCCTTTCCCCAAATCATCGATCCCTTGGTTAACCTTCTGAAGCTTTCCCGTCATGTCTTCTTGAAAATTCAGCAGTTTGTCTACCTTCTCGTTGAGAAGGTTCAGTTTTTTGTCCATTGTGCTTAAACTGTTTCCTTTCGTAACCCGTGACTTATTTACAAACTCTTCATCGGTCTCCTGGTTGCTTTCAGACATCGTGGCAAAAAAAAAAAAAAAAACCACACAAAATGATTAGGCAGGTGTCCCCATTACTTGTTGAATTTAGAGGACAGCTCTATGAAATTCCATCTTGAGTCGGAAAGGAAGGAAAATTCTAGAACACTTTGTGAGGGCGTCACTAATTAGCTGCTATGTAAGATATTCCTCCTGCAGGATTATAATGATGATCTTAACTTGGCGGTGGGCTTGAGGGGTCTCTCCCCCTCCTCTTGGCCTTCTGACGTCACAGAATCGTTTAAAATTCTTTCCTTGAGAGGCTGTTGATAACCAAGCATGTTGAGAATTGGCAATTGTCATGTAGCAGACATCCCCACCCAGAGAAGGGGGGGGCAAGAACGTTGTGCCGTTTCCCCCCTACTCCTTGGGGAAGGCCAGCGGTGTGCATTGAAACCACATAAAATGCTTTGCTTCGTCCCAAAAGGAAAGGATGGAATTGAGCTGGGTACAACACGGTATGGCCTAAAAGAAGCCGGCATTGTGAAAACAGAAACGCGCACACAATGATCAAAACACATGCATGCCTTCCGCGCCCAAGCTTGGCCGGCAGTTGGAATTTAAAAATAGACCGTCATGACAGCGATATGGAGTACATATCTACTGCCAGCATGCCTTTGTCAACTGAAACAACTCAAACTGAATTCTTCATTCGGTGCCAAGAGAGCCCCCAGTGTAAAAGAAAAAGGGGGGATTTCTGCAGAATGGCATGTCAACATTGTTTCCACAATTAACGGTAAAATATTTAGCCCTCAAAAATGATTCCCCCCCAAAAAAATAACTGAGGCTCTAACGCTGGAAATGTTTGCAGCACCTGAGTCGCGCTGAAATCATTGGGCCAGGCTAATTCTTACAAGCTTTTGATTATGCGTTTGTTTCAGTAGTTCCATCTGTGTAGAGAGGTGTGTGTGTGTGTGTGTGTGTCAGAGAGAGAGAGAGAGAGAGTCAGTATCTTCTTTCCATTAGCAGTAACTGGAGTATTTCCTGGAGGGGCAGGGACAACTCCCAGCCACCACACCAACCATGGGAATGGCTCCCTAAGCAGTCCCTTTTGATACCTGGGTCTCCCACAACCTTCCTCTCAGTGTGTGCTCTCTGGCACATGCTCACCTGCCAACTTAGATCTCCGTGACATTTTCATTTGACGTCAGTCGCACGTACAAAAATAATTTATCGGTTGAAGCTTAGGCTCGCCACTTCCACAACAACAGAGAGCCAAGGAAGCAGTAACAGCTTGAGCAGAGGAGCAGTCATGCCTGGCAACAGTAATACTTAGCTGTCAAGCATTCAAAGCACTACACATTGGTTCTCTTGAAGTTGTCACAAACCTCACAACGACCCTATGAGGTAGGCCAAGACTGCTGCAGGGGCGGGGGTCTGAGTCCTTGCAAGAAGAATATCCAGCGCATTCACAGCAGAGATGAAATTCAAAACAAGAACTCTTTAATTCACAGCTTAATTAATTTTTAAAAGCTGCTGGTATTTTGAGAAGTTGTATTTGGAACTTAATACTTTGCCAGTTGGTGCCTTGCAACATCTGGATTTGGCTAATCAGCTCTCAAGAACAATATGCCTGGCTCCTTCACTGTCTGCTGTAGGAAAGGCAATGAAGACTATTTTATTTACCACAGGGGTGCACAGAAGGTAGATCTGAATCTACTGGTAGATCTCTAAGTGATTTCTAGTAGAGCAGCAAGAGTTTCCGATCACTTAACCATAGTATTCATTCATTTGTTTATTTATATACTGCTTTTGGCCCAAACTACCCCCCCACAACATACAAGCGGGAAACCAATTAAAATAAATACAGGACATAACAGAAGTATAGTAAATGCAAGCGCAAACGCACAATAAATAAATACAATAAGTTAATACAAATGTAAAAGAGCAAAAACCACCAGATGCACCAGAGATACAGCTCCTCGGCATCTACCTCTCGTGTAGAAATCACGTTGACTCACATCTTTGCACCTGCTTCTCTCTATCACCCAGGAGCAAGCCCATCCTCAGAACCATCATCAAAGGGAATGTTCTCTGCCTCACCATTTCCCAAAGGAGATACCCAAAAGGGATAAACACTTTTGATGTCTTCCCTTTGGTGTCTCCCCACTTGGAGCCACATTACCAGGGGTGGTCTGCCAGCAGCAACTGACTACCTACAGAAGCCTCCAAATGAATCAACGTGCCCCTAAAAACAGCTACAGGCCTGGCAAAATCCCAGAGTTCCCTGCAAAGAGGGGTCGATTTTTAAACCACACTGGAGATTGTAGTTCTGTGCAGGGAACAGAGGTCTCCTAACAACTCTCAGCACCCTTAACAGACAACAGTTCCCACGGTTCTTTGAGGGAACCTATGACCATTTAAAGTCATATGAAGATACTTAAAATGTAACGTGCAGATGGGGCCCATGAGCCTGGGTTCAGAGTACATGTGGAGCAAAACTTTGGCTTAGCTCAGCATGATGTAGGAGTAAAAAGTTATGGAAGGAGCAATGCAGCTGCAAGTGACTCTCTAGGAAGCTGCATTCATGTGGTCCCAGGTAAACCATGGTTTGGTTTACCGTGGTGCACAAGTTAGGCCATTAATGGACCCTTCAGATTCCCTTTCTGTTGTGCATGCATGATTATTTGTAATGGGGCAGTTATACATGATGTGTTTTCTTTCTTTTTCTTTTTTAAATAATATTTATTAAATTTTCCATTTTAACAATCCTATAAAAACCACATTAAAACATTCCAAAGTATGATACAATCAAAAAAGCCAAATATTCAACGCCAAATTATATATCTTTTGGGTGACTTCCCATGCTCAGAAGTTTTCAATATTGTTGGCACCTGCAAAAATTTCATGGTAGACATACTGTTTCACTTCCAATCAACTCCTTGCCAAAATTCTGCAACTTTTTATACCACAAATATTCCTGTCTACTTTATTTCTTACCTACCCACAAGAGCCCTATCCCCTCCTGTGGTTTCCCGCAACTGGTAGTCAGAAGCATGGGTACCTCCAACAGTGGAGACAGAGCTGAGCCATTGTGGCTAGCAGCCATTGATAGCGTTGCCCTCCATGACTTTGTCCAACCCTCTTTTAAAGCCATCCAGGTTGCTGGCCATCTAACGATCAACACATTTGCTTGGAAATAAGCCAAACAAAGTATGATATATTTTCAAGGTGAAAACAGTAAGAGGAGCACCTGTGATTACCATAACATCTCTATTGTTGGCTGGTCGCCCGTCAATTATAAAATGATGGTGACGGAGACAACAGAAGGGAATTCTACGATACCAATGCCAAGTCAGGTGCTGATATGGAGCCTGTTTGCAACTGCCACACCATCTGCCTTTAACCGGGTGGTCATTTGTGGGTGGAGCAGGGTGGGGCTGTGGGGCCTAGAACTTCAGCACCAAGGTCCAGCCCCTAGCTGCATTACTGTTCTTCACTGAAAATAAATTGTGGGTTTAAGGCAGGCATAGGCAAACTCAGCCCTCCAGATGTTTTGGGACTACAACTCCCATCACCCCTAGCTAACAGGACCAGTGGTCAAGGATGATGGGAATTGTAGTCTCAAAACATCTGGAGAGCTGAGTTTGCCTATGCCTGATTTAAGGGATTAGAAAAAATTGTGGACAACTTTAGGCCTCCACTACAACTCTCACTTCTAGATTTCCTGGCTGTTTCTGATGAGTGATGGAGCTCAACAACATCTGGAGCATCACAAGGTCCCCAATCCCAGGATAAGAGGAATGCACATTTAAAAGCAAAGGTTTCTATCCTTTAAGTAAGCCATCAAGGTTATTACTCATTCCCCACCCCTCAAAAGCTCTCTCTCTCTCTCTCCCTGACATCTCTGATAAATGATTAAGTGACATACTCAGAGAAAAACTGGAAATGAAGAATCTAGCTATGTTGCTTTCTTGAAACTGAAGTTTTCAGCAGGAAACTCCTTGAAGTTCATCCCTCTCTTTGCATGATTTGTGACAGTTTTCCAGTTAAACCATTCCAGACCTTACCCCCAACCTCCAATGATGGTGTATTATTAACACATATAGGACAGGACAGAGGAGGAGAACAACAACAACACAATGGTGCTTAAGATTTAGAAGAAAAGCAGAACAAAATGAAAAAAATTAAATAGGATCCATCCTGGACAAACATACACACACACACACACACACAGAGAGAGAGAGAGAGAGAGAGAGAGATCCCTTGTTGTATTTATGACTGTTTATTCATTACTATCATAATCTGGTCCTCTCTTATGCCACTATTCATCAGACATGACTGCAGCGCAGCATGCATTAAAACGGCACACATCAATGAGATTTACAAAAAAAAAAAAAATGTAACATACAATTAAAACCAAAACCAGCACACATCTCTAGGTCAGCTGCAACAGCCTCAGCTAACTTGGAAAGGGTCTGGATATCCGAGACAAAATGCAACACGGCCAATTAGACCTTACATACAAGCAGTTTTATAAGTTACTTTTTTAAAATATATATATTTACAAATATATATATATTTGCTTACCGCAAACTTCTTTATGTAATCGGAAACGCAAGACCCTCCCATGCTCAAGCGAAGAGTCTTATGCAACGGGGATCCTTGATACAGCGTCCCCATTCCCTCCCCCTTTGGCCTTGTTGCTGGGCCAAACGACCAAGGCACCCTGCAGCTATTGACTGCATTCAGAATCAAAGCCTCTGTGGACATTGCCATAACAGGCATTCCGCTTTATCTGCCACTACACCAGGCATTTCAGCCACTTCCTTATCTCTGAAGCCCTGGCTTTTATCTGTAGTCCTACAGCTCATTTCCTGGGTCACTGATAAAGTCTGTGGGTGCAAAAACAGAGGATGCTGTTAATTTGAAGTCCCCCTAAGAGGACACGCTCCCCCCTCCACATTGTTACCCCCTTGTAATTTGCCTATTGGATGAGCAAAATAAAAACAAATGCCTATGAAACAAACTTTTGCCTATGAAACACAGTGCATAGGACTGAATAGGCTGGTTGACAATACAGTCATACCTCGGGTTACAGCCGCTTCAGGTTGCGCGATTTCGGGTTGCACACCGCGCTGAACCCGGAAGTAACAGAACGGGTTACTTCCGGTTTTTGGCACTCGCGCATGCGCATAAACACTAAATCATGCTTTGCGCATGCGCAGAAACACCAAATTGCATCACGCGCAGACACAGTGGCGCGGGTTGCGAACGCGCCTCCCGCACGGATCGCGTTCGCAACCCGAGCATCCACTGTACAAGTGCTCAACAGGAATTGCTATGAGGCCTCGAAACACAGGGAGGGCTGATTCTCCCCCACCCTACACGATGCCCCGAGTTGGGAGGTGGGGAGACTTACCTCAAACTACCCGGGGTGCTTGTCTCTGAGGCTGTTTTAATCCACTGGGCCAGGCTAGCTTGTTTGTCCTAGGGCAACTATGTCAATCTCAGTTTATCTTGGTATCTCATGTGCAACTCTTGCAGGAGGGCTATGTCAGTTTGGAAAGGTGTATTGTTTCGGAAAGTATGAACTCTGCAAGTGCACCATTAAATGAAAACCGAATTTAATTTCTCATAAGAAGAGCCTGCTGGATCAGGCCAAAGGCCCATGTAGTACAGCAACCCTGTTCACACAATAGCCAAGCAGATGCTTCCAAATGTGGAGGCAGAGCATAGCCATCATGGCTAGTAGCCATCGATAGCCCTCCCCACCCCCATGAACTATGGCTTGAGGACAACTTGTTTCCACTAACCATAGCTAAGAAGAACCCCTGTCTGATCGGTTGAGATTAAATGGCAAATAAATAAATAGAAACCTGAAGTGAACGTTCCCAGAAGGCTCCTCACAGCATGTCTAGCTAGTGCTGGGAAAGGCCCCTGTCTGAAACCATGGAGAGCCATTCCCTGTGAGTGTATCAGTGTTTCCTGAACTTGTGTCTCCAACTGTTTTTGGACTACAACTCCCATAACTCCAAGCTAGCAGGACCAGCAGGCAGGGATGATGGGTAGTGTAGTCCAAATGCAGCTGGAGACACAAGTTTGGGGAACCCTGGTTTAGATAGTACTGAACAAAAAGGAACAATGATCGGTTTTGCTACAAACCAGCTTCCTGTCGCTCTCAGCTGAAGCTATGTGCATCGGTCTCATCCCCTAGCGACAGAGGCAAAATTCAGACAGTGAACTTCCTGGGTCATAGATCTTAGCCATTACGCTCCACCCGCAGAGAAAAAGAGCTTATTGAAGGAAGTGATGCAAATGTGATAAACACCCATGTTTAAATAAAGGGCACTTGAGGCAAGTCAATATTTTTGTTTGCAAATAACATTATTATCCTGTGCTTTGCAGAGGGGAGACGTTCAGATAGCGGCAAATGCATGTAGAACTAGCGAGTGCCAAAGAAGAAAAAGGACAAGGCTTGCGTGATTGAGTGGGTCCCCGTTAGGAAATTTGGCAGCCAGGCTGGAACAAACAACACTCACCACCCTGCCACCCTCCATTAGCGGCTCTAAATAGAGAATGCTAGTGTAAAAGGACACCTCACCCGTCATGTGTGTGTGGTACAATCAATTCATGTCTTACATGCAATTCGAGGAGATAATTCCACTGATCGATCAGCTTCTCCGAGCCGTTCTGCTTGATCTTCTGCAGGCCAGAATATGTTGTTCCTTTTCATATTTGTCAGATTCAAAAAGAGGCAGGCAGGGAGAAAGCAAATGTGTTTGGGATTTGGGAGGAAAAGTCAAATGGCCAGCATGTTCTTCATTTGGCGTTACAAATCTGCTAACCCTCACTGCTCCCAAGAGAATATTGGAAGCGGGAACATGGCTGTGAGAGAACTGCTTCCAAGAGAGGTTTTGCAGCACAGATCATTTCAGATACTGAATTAAAAAAACAAAAAACCTTCTTATGCCGCCTACTCTAAAAAGAACGGTTCCCAAACACTAGACTTTAATAACATTTCAAAAATATGCACCAGCAAAGTCGAGCCATCAAATTCCCAAGACAAAGGCTAGCCCATAGTTTGGTGCTACACAAAGGTACCTGGAAGTCTAAAGCTCATACACAGCTTCCTTCTCCTTTTGTACTACTTCCTGGTTTGCGGCAAACCGTAGTTTGTCATTACATCTGAACTGCCAAGCTGTAGTTTACAACTGTCCTGCAAATCATAATTGCAAACTGGTGTCTGGTTACGGTTTGAAACCCATAGACTCGGATATCCAAACAAGAGTGCCCTTCCATTTGCAGAAGAGGCTGCAATATAGCAGAGACTTACACAAATATTTCACTGCTGCCTGCAGCCCCCTTGCCATTTTCCATAAAAATGGCTGTACCACACACACACACACACACACACACACACACACTGCACCCTTCCACTTGCAGGAGATGAAAGGACGCTGGCTCATGAGCAGACTTCCGTTTAGGGATCTCTGGACCCAACCCATAGTTTCCTGTTTCGACGTAACAACCAGCTATGGTTTTCTAAAACCCAGGAAGCAGCCAATTACTCTGAGGATGCAAGGGGAGGGATGTGCGTGCCTCTTTCAAGGCTTGCTTTCATAGCTCCAAGCTACATTTTGCCATTTTGTCTGCAGCTGCCAAGTAGCTGACAATTTTCAATGTTACGCGAGAGATCAAGAAAGCATAACAAGAAAAGGTGCACCCTTCCCACATGAGAACATACACTGCTCCTGTTACAATGAGACAGCGTGACAGATGAATTCAAAGAGTGGAACTAGATGGGAATAAGAGACACATGATTTGTGCTCACATTCAGGGCGGAGAGATGCAATCCCACTTTGCCTACTCTTTGCGCCTGCAAAAGTTCCAGGGTGGACAGGCTGCTTCATTTGTGTCCTATAACTTCCTGATGAAATCCTGTAACTTTTAATACTGCCCGTGTTCTGGAGTTATTGTTTTTCCTTCCACTTTTGTTGCCCTCCAGATGGCAATAATGCAACAACATTAAGGAGGTATTCCAAAACATTATATTGCGGTTGTTACTGATTTATTAATCGTATTCTAAGCCACCGCCACAAGGCGATTTACACATAAGACGGTTAAAAAGAGTTGCAAACACAGAAACAAATATATTTAAATCAAGACAGAAGAACCAACACTTTGGAACTCCCTGCCTATTGATACCAAACAGGCGCCTTCACTGTACTCCTATGAGCTCCTGCTGAAAGCATTTTTCTTTAGACAAGCCTACCAAGATAGTCAGAATGTTCATGCTTGTTTCAGTCTATTGCTGCTTTAAATTTGTTCAGTTGTTTTAAATTATTGTTGTTCGTTGTTTTTATTGAAAAAAATTATCATTTTATCCTTTTTGATCAAACTGCTTTTATCCTGGGAAAGATTGTCAGAACAAGCATGTCTTCAATTGTTTCCAGAAAGTGCAGATAGTGTGCACCTGTTGCATCTCGACAGGAAAGCAGCACGGTATGCGGATAGCCCGGGATAACTCCACCACTAATCCATTGCGATTGCATGTTGCAGGATGCAGCCACAGAAAAACACCAGCCTGGAAGGGGGCCCCAGGCTGCAACGTCACATTCATGATTCGCAAGAAATATGCCCGAAAGAGCCATAAATATAAAGAAAAGCCAGCATTGCCCATTCCACTGGTACCTACCCTTTCATTCGTCTTCCATCCGTGCACCAAAGCCGAATTGGATACCAGCATATAGCACTTCCGAGGAGCAGCAGCAGCAGGGGAGACGGAAGGAATGCAGCGCAACACTGAAAGCCTGGGAGATGGGCTGGGAGGGCAGAAGCCTTAAATGACAAAACGAAAGATGTAAAAGGACTGTTGCAAACTGTTATCGGGGAAAGGGGGGAAAGGGAAACAAAACACTTATGGATCTGTAAAGGTCTCCAGCAGAAGAGGCATCAGGCAGCAGCCCGAGCTACACTGACTGTCCTGCCTTGGCACAAGCATATTTCAATAGGGTGCTCCGCTCCAAATGGATTAGAGCGAAAGGTCAGGGAGCCACAAGGCGCTCTCCGCAGCTAATTAGTATCTATTTGTCTCCTGCATCTCTTAACACAGAGGGAGGAAATCCCCCCTGGACCAAAGGCGTTCCATTTTTAAACCTTCTCCCCAAAAGGCTGGTCACATACATATACATCCTGGTTGCCAGGGACAGGACACTTCTCCCGGCTGTTTCTCATTTTTGAGGTAGGATACGTGAGGCTGGGGGGAAAACCAGGGCTTGTTTCTTCTTTATAAAATGCAGTTTGCCAGCATAGGTTGCCCTCTGGAGACGAGTTAAGGCCATGGCCTCTTTTTAAAGAAAAAGAAAGTGTGTTTTTTTGTTTGTGTCTGTGCATTTATTACAGTGAGTAGAAAACAGAAAATTTAATTTATTAAAGCAAAACATGTTGGCTTCCACCTTCATTGGTTGCTCTAATAAAAATGATGCTGTTTCCAAGTGTTACAAGAAAATACTGCTCCTTTTCCCTTATGGTGTATCCAAGAGCCCGCACAGAGTCCTTAAGTAGGTTCTCTGTCCGTAGGAGAAAATAGCAGAGGCCAACCAGAGAATATTGAGAAGCAAAGCAGCTAGTAAGCATGGTCATTATTAAACTGTTGCAACAGGGCCCTCACTCACCACACGCAGGAGGGAGGAGAAGAACCCAGAACAATGGTGTGCAAGCTCTTATAGAGACTTTTGAAATTGCATCCCCCCCCCCCCCAGACCACCATCAGGATACTGCATTTGATAGCTATGGCATCCCAGAGTTCCTTAGGAAGACGGATTATTAAATCAGACTGGGAATTGTAGCTCCATAGGGGAATATGGTGCTATAAAAATTCTGTAAATGGGTCCGTCTCCAGAAGGGAGTCCATAACCCCGGGAAGAGCGCTATATTTTAAGAGCCCTTTCCGACAATGCAGTACAAAAGACAAAGACAATACCGAGTCTCCCAAAGCAAGGCCTTGTTTATTAGAAACTGCTGCAGCAGGGTGTTTTGCAAGCAAAAGACCTCGAACAAAGGCACGCAAGCTCCTATATAGACTTTTGAAATCGCCCCCCCTCCAGCTCAAGACCACTCCTCCATACATCATACATACATCACAGATACATCGGAACTTCATCACAAATTGGGAGGGTCTGGTAGCAGCGATCCGAGCATCCTGGGCCCTGCCCCCATGTCTCCTCTTGCCCTCCACCAAAACCCATCAAGTAAAACAAAAGAGATATTTACATTTCCTTGTTTCCCAGCCAAGGCAATCACACCCTTTTGTCTCCATCTGACCCTATCTTTGGAATGGCCACCCAGTTTGGCACTCAGGCAACAGGATGCCAGGGATTATCACTTTTAATTCCTGAGATAATGGGAAGGTACCCCAACCCTCCTTCCTTGCAGAGAAGCAGTTTATCAGTTTGGGAATGAAATTGGTGTGAGGCCTGTTTTTCCTGTGTTTGCATGGTAAATTAATAATATATTATATATATATATATAAAGAAAAGACCCCAAATTCTTACAACAATGGCGTATCCCAACAGATTTCAGCACCCTTTACAAATTACAGCTCCCAGTATGTAACTGTTTAAAGTAACATGATACTTCTTCTTTAAATGTATACAGGGGATGGCAGGGTTGGACCAGGAGCTGCCTGAGGCAAAACATAACATGCGGCCTCTCGGTGCTGTGGGCAGCCCCCTGCCCTGCCACCCCATGCAAGGGCACCAGCACTACGGTGGTTGTGACATGACAAAGTGGGTTATGGGGAAGATGACTGATCTCTGCTTGGTTGCAGGAGTTACCAGAAGTAGGTGTATAAGGTGCCATCCAACCACCCTAGGGACTCCACTCCAGATTTGTGCAGGGTTTACCCCCGAGGCTTTTCTTCTCCCAAAGATGTCCCACAAGGCAGCAGAGGTTTAGGACCGGAGCTTTCCTTCTCCTAGATGGGCTACCTTCCCAGGTGGACGAGCCCCACCTGCCCCCTCACTTCTCTCTTTATCATGTGCAAAAACCGCCTCCTTCACCCACTGGTCTCCTCCTATCTGCCAGAGGGGCACGCAGGGCATGTTTCTACTCGACACCACCACCACCAAGCCCCAGGGAGCCCACGTAGGCTTCACCGAAAAGAAGAGGAAATGCATAAGGAAAGGAGGCGTAAAACACTGGAGGGTTTCGAACCCAATGGCCACTTTTCCATGCAGGCAACCTTCCACAGTGATGGATGAGGTGTTTAAAAAACAAACAAAGCTCACCAGCATGGGCCTGGAGCACCCCAGCAGTAAAAGTATTGGGTGTGGGCCAGGAAGCAGTTTCAGCTGAAAGCATGTGGCACGGAAAGGGTTAGGCACAGCCTTCTTCATATTTCTCTGGTGCAAATCCCAGGCAGCAGTATGGCATGCCCTTTGCTTCTAATGGCCAAATAGCCATAGTACTGTACAGCAGTATACAGGGTGTGTTTTCTCTCTCTCTTGGGAATATACTGCCACCTAGCCGTAGAAGTTGCCATGAGATATCTTTTTTTAAAGTCAGGCTTTAAAGCAAGAGAATGTCGTGGGGCTCCCCCTCCAGGCCAGCCTGCTAAATGAGCAGCCGTCCTGATCTTGTTTGCATAAAGCTTATACAGAGGTTTGGGTTTTTTTATGCCTGGGATTTGACAAGCATTTGCTCCGATTTATTGTTAATCATGATATTTTTCTTTCCTGCGTGCATCTGGAATGTTGTCTGAAAGAATGCAAATCATGTACAAATCATTGAGCTGTGCAATTTTGCTTTCATCTCTGATTACTTTGAGCAAGAAGTAGAGAATGGGGAGAGAAGCAAAGCCTCTTTCCAATTTGGATTTTCAATAGGTGCCAAGCATGAATAACTGCTAGAGACAAAGCAAGTCCCAAATACATCCTCTAGACCAGCATTGATCCCGATTCACAGAGCATTGATCTATATTTTGTTGGCAGTGTGGTTTATGCAGCAATGTGCGTGCATCCCTTCTGAAAGGCTTGCAGGGTGTTTATTAGAGATGAGAGGATCAGTTAATCTTGGGTCTCTGTTTCTCATTCTTAAATTCTGTTTTCTACATTTTCCACCAATTCTATCTTCAAAAAGAAATCCTCATGAAAATTCATCAGTGCTTTATGGCAAATTTTTCCCAATAAACACTTTTTATATTGTTTTGACAAATAGGTTTGGAAGCTATTTTCCTGAATATACAGCATATTTGTATGTTATAGTCACTAATATTTTCATTTCCATGTGCGCTTTCACCTAATATGTGTATTTTTGTGAATGTTGGAGAACCTTGTTAGAAAATTCAGGTAAGTGCGAATTTCAAAGGATAGCTATGTTTCGGGTTGCGTATTTTCAAAAGGCAAATTTGATAGATTTGGATTTAAATGCATAGTCAGTTTTTTCCTCCATTCCTAGTTTCTGCATGTTTGTTAATTAGATGTTGACCTCACACTGGCTGAGGCTGATAGGGAGCTGGGAGTCCAACAACCACCTGGAAAGACACAAGCTTCACACCTATGGTGGCATGATCGGAAGTTCATAAAATTATGCATGGCATAAAAAAATGGATAGGAAAGTTTTTCTCCCTGTCTCATAACAGCAAAACTAGTTGGCATCCAATGAAGCTTTATGTTGGAAGATTCAAGACAGAGAAAAGCCCTTCTTCATGCAGCAGTTAAAATATGGATGCAGTGATAGCCACCAACCTAGATAGCTTTAGAAGACTGGAAAACATAATGGGAGAGAGGGCTATTGGTGGCTACTAGCCACAATGGCTAAGCCCTACCTCCACCGTCAGATACATCTTGCCTCCGAATACCACTTGCTGGGATACACAGCATCTGGCTGGTCACAGTGAGAACAGGATGCTGGGCTAGATGGATCACTGGCCTGATCCAGCAGGGCACTTCTTATGCTCTTACATTTCAAATTGCTGCTGTTCACAGACCAGAATGTAAATTAATACAATCTTGGTGCTTTTCCAAAGTTGTTCCGAGTTGTCCATATGGGTATTGGGCAGGTAGGGAGAGAGACATATCTTATTAGTTCTACAATCCTGTTTCCATAATTGCTCCTGACCTCAAGTACTTAAAGCAATGGCAAGATTGTCCGCTTGTTGTAAGTAAGCACCCGAAGCCCAGAGTCTAGATTGCAAAACTCCAGCTTTCAATGGCTCAAAGACAACTCAGCGCCAATGTTCTCCATGCACAACAAATCAAAAAAAGGAGAGGCACAGCCTACAATTTGAAGAGCTAGAGAACTGGGCAGGAAGGTAAAGGCGGGGAGAGAAACCACACAACAGAAACACAAGCTCCCCACAATGTTATAAATTATAGGCTTTGCTTGCAGGAAGTGAAATGATTTTCCAGTGAAGTCGAGAGTTATTTTTAATCGCATTCGAAATTAAAGAGGCAACAGCTTATTTTTCCCCTACGCAGAGGTTGGTTTCTTGAGAGGGTTTCCCAAAAGACAAGATATATGCTTTACCAAAGAAATTTGTTTCCATTTTTTAAAAGGAGATCTTCATATATATATATATATATTGCATTCCGAAAGATGTTGGGAACTTTGTTTTCTCCATTCGACTGTCAACAGCTTTTAGTGGGCTGTTCTGCTTATCCTCATTAGGAAGCCCTTCAAGGCAATCACTTAGCCCACTCAGTCGCAAGGGTCCACGATTGCCCCCTGGAAAAAAGGATTATCATCAGCATGCAAAAGGAAAGCATTTCAAGTAAGCTAAATGCACTGGCAGTACCAGGGTTGAACCAGTAGGTGGCTCACGGCCCAAACTCGGCCTCTGACAGAATTGTGGCGGCCCCAGGCTGTGGAGTCTCTGAGCATGCTCAGTGGCCATGGAATGACTGCTGGAAGGGGCAGGCATAAAATTAAGAGGGGATGTAACAGAGTGTCCTGGAAAAGGGCAGTGTGTCTGCTAGCCAGCTAGAAAGAGCACTCCATACTGGAGGCCCAGCTGGCTCCCTCTATTTTCAATGTTCAAGTACCGGTATGAGTGTCGTTGACTATGTATCCAAAATGGAACCACCTGCAGATAAGCTATAGAAATACTTCCATAAATGAAACAAACAAGGTTTGCACAAGTGCAAAGCATCTCTAGGGGGGAAAACCTAAAACAGAGCCCAACATGGAATCTATACAATCCCCTTCCTCAAGATTTCCTAGCAAGATTTCAGGTCTTCCCTGTTAAAAACCCTTTTAGTCTTATAGCAAAAGTATGGGTCGTCCCCTGCCCCCCCTTCAAAACTGCTGTTTTAGTCACATGTAGATGTATGCATATTTAATCAAACTAGTTTGATTCTGCAGCCGAGATTAAAGGGGTGACAGTCCAACACAAATGCATCAGTGCTTCTGGAAAAAAAGAGGAATAATTGATTTTCACTTTATTGCCCATATATCACACTTCTGCTCTGAGCACAAATGATCTGTACGCTAACTTAAGAAGCGTTTATTCAGACTTTCTTAAACCGGAAGTAAAAACACGCTATGGCTCCCAGATCAATTCAGCAGATTAATAAAAACAAACACCAGAATATTGATTTATTAAGAAGTTAGCTTAACTATGTACATATAAGCTTCAATACAGCTGCAAAATCTGAACTCTATGGTGATGTAAATTTAAATTAATTAAAACATTGCATTTAAATTGCAGAAGTGTTCAAAGGAACAGTTTTTAACAACTCTGTTGAGTTCTTCAAGATGCCACATTCTTCAGATTCTGATCTCCTCCTCCCCCCCCCCCCCAGCAAAGTACTGATCGTCTTCCTTCTTGATAGTTAGCTGGAACAAGAAGTCTGCATGATCCAAACAGCCACAGCAGAAGATCAGCAAGGAAAAAAGACATACAGCCTTCACTAAGGCAGGAAACGGCATTCCTTGCTGGAGAGGCCACCGACAGTTCGAAATCCACTGCCTGGCTTAAACACCATAGCATGCATAGGTCCTGGGCCAGACAATCACAGAATAAGCCTCTGGTTGATTATTTTTCTGTTTATTTCTGCCAAGGCCACGGAAAATACGAAAGCCTTTTCGTCAGATAGGTTTGCATACATGTCAACTTCTTTCTCTTGTTTCTCTGCAGAGAGAGAAAAGGCATTGCATGAGCCAAGTATTATTTCAGCTACTTTTAAAAAGTGGGAATTTGACACACAGAAGAACACTCTTTTTGCTGTTTTTGGTCTAAATATGAGCCACACTCCTGCCACGAAGAAAAACCGGCTTATATAAAAACCTGACAGCGGTCAATAATCACTCTGTTGATTTAAGCCATGCAATTAGGGCTGTGCACTTTGCCAATACGAAGATTATGAGAAGACAGATACCTTCCTATAAAAGAATGACCCTAGTTTAGGTCATTTCGGTTAATCTAGTTATATACAGCCGTGTCTCACAGAGACAAAATGAACAGATTGTGACTCAAATGTATACACCATGAAAAAGGAGGTTTTAACAGTTAATGTTATTAATGTGTCAGGTATTCTTTATTATGAAGTTAAAGTTTTGCAAGAACTGTGGCCACCAGGATCCTGCCCTGTGCCAATGCGACTTTGTATTGTGCCTCGTGTGAGGCCAGTGACAGTATCCTGCTCCCCTACCCCCTGACCTGCCCAATCCAAGTTTCAGTTACAGGCAGGTAGCTGTATTGGTCTGCCATAGTCAAAACAAAACAATTTTTTTTTTTACTTCCAGGAGCACCTTAGAGAACTACTAAGTTTGTTCTTGGTATAAGCTTTCGGGTGCATGCACACTTCTTCAGATATCTGAAAAAGTGTGCATGCACACGAAAGCTCATACCAAGAACAAACGTAGTTGGTCTCTAAGGTGCTCCTGGAAGGATTTTTTTATTTTGTTTTGTTTCAATCCATGTTTGACACTGGAAAAGGTGATGGGGTGTTTGCTGTTTTGACCTCTTCCATTCCCCACCCAGTGATAATCTCTGAAAGTAAGAGGCAGCCTCAAAAGCAAAGGCTGGGTAAGTTCACAAGGCAGCCCCATAAGCATAGCTTATAAAACAACTCTAATTTCCTCAGAAGGAAGGATGTTTGCCTTCCCTACCACAACAGTCCCCAGTCCGTTCGACCAAAATGAGGAAATCATCACAAAGGCAAAAACGAAGCTCTCCTCCCCTTCTTCCTAGTGTGTGTGGGAAAGAAACTCACACATCCTCACATGCTTGTGACTTCTACAGCATGCTAAGATCAGCAAGCAGCAGCTCTCTGCCATTTATACCTCTTTCCTCCTCGTGTTTTTTTGCTGAGGCCGTCTTTGGTCGCCCTCTTCCTCTTCTACTGTGATCCGAATGGCTGTTTGATCTGGATCTTCTCCTGTTTTCTAAGTCTTTATTTACCACGGAGTTTATCCTTTCTCTTGTGACTCTCTCTGTCCGTCTCCTCTTAGCTTCACTTCTGCTTTCTGTTTCAACACATTATCACCACCATTATTAGGATACTGTACATTTTAAGATCTGCTTCTCTAAGATCTGCTTCTCTGACATTGCTCAATGTGAGCCCTTTGACTCCACCATCGTGTTTATCTGCACCACCCCAGCCTCTTCACCCAGCTTTTTTAAAAGAGATATTATTCACAAAGCATAAATGTCAAAATGAAATTGCCTCTATAACCAGCAATGCTTTTCTTTCCAAATCCAATTCTTCCAAAGATCATGTAACAAAACAGATTCGCCTTTTTTCTTGCCAGAATCTGCACAATGAATAGTACCCAAATTGCTGAACCAGAAAGAAAACAGGAGCAGGGGTGTACAGGAAGTAAGAGCAGCTTTTGGCAAGCTGGTGGCGCCGTCCAAATGCTTAGAACTACAATTCCCATCAGAAGGCTGGTGGGAAATGCAGTCTAAAGCATCTGGAGGGCAACAGGTTGACGGAAACTGGTTAAAAATCAAAAGGCTGGTAAGAAAGAAAGAAAGAACTCATCAAACAGGCCTGAGTTGGCATAAATGAAAAGGAGTACAAGAGATACAGAAGAAAGTAGAGGAAGGAGGTAGGGAAAGGGTTGGGTAAACAAAGCCAGAGGCAAAAAACATTTCTGAACCTCTGTGTCAAAACAAAATCCACATTTTACCCAACTGATATGCCAGCAGCAGAATACCCATTACAGCACCTGGACAAAACAAATACTATATAGTAGAGATGTACAGCAGTCTTGGTCTGTGCCAGGAGCCAGCAGTGGAAGCTGGCACCCAAGGATACCCTGGGGGGTGGGGGCACTACTTAACCCTTCCCCTTCAGCTGTACTCTTTTAAAACCATGGCAATCTAAGCAAAGCCATCAAGTAGAGAAGTACCTGAGGACGGCAGCCTTTCAGAACGTTTAGCATGCAAGAGTTTTCGACTGATAAATATATAGCCGCACGGACAGGATTTGCATGCAACAGGAACCTGGAAGAGAGACAAAAGAGAAAAGGACTACATTTCAAAAGAACTGACAAATATCAGGTTAAAAACTGCCCCAGCCTGCACTGCTTTACACGGGAACATGAGAAGTTGCCTTACACGGAGTGAGGCCATGGGTCCATCTGTTGGAAAATCCATTACTGATCAAAGAAAGTACTTCTTCGCGCAACACTCACTCCCACAGGAGGCAGGGGCGGCCACCAACTTGGAGGGCTTCAAAAGAGGATTAGACAAATTCATGCAGCAAAAGGCTATTGATGGCTACCAGCTCATAATGACTGTGCTCTGCCCCCCACAGTAGCAGAAATGCTTCTGAATACAGTACCACTTGCTGGAAACCACGGGAGGGAAGGATGCTCTTGTGCTTAGTTCCTACTTGGTTGGCCACTGTGAGTACAGGATGTTGGACTAGATGGGCCATTGGCCTGATCCAGCAGCCTCTTAGGTCCTTATCTAGCACAGTCTTGTCTATATACTGACTGGCAGCAGCTCTCCGGGGATTCAGGCAGCCATATGCTAGGAATTGAACCCAGGATCTTTACCATGCAAGGATTATGCACTAGCACTGAGCTATAGCAATTTCCCCCATATATTTTAGACTGCAATTACCAGTATGTGTGGTCCAAATGCTTATTCCAGCCCCCCATTGACCATGACCACTGGCCATGCTGGCTGTGACTAATGAGAGCTTTCACCCAACAATATCTGGATTACAACAGTTTGGGGAGGCTGGCTGGTGGGGTGGGGGGAAGAGATAATCTGTTCTGGGTGAACACTCCAATGCTCAACTACCTTCTTTGGCTACACAGTCCAAGGAACAATTTTACAACATCATCTGTGGTTTGTGCAGAATACCGGTTGGTGGTACTGATACTTTGGGGAGTTCAAGGTTACAATTCCACTTTCCTAAGAGTAAGCCATACTGAACTCAGTGGGACTTCCTTCTGAGTAGACGTGGGCAAGGGCTGCGAGCACAGTGGCCAAGCATCCACTTTGAATGAAGGAGGCCCCAGGTTCAATCCCTGGCATCTCCATGTCCTCCATCTGAAACTCTGGACAGCTGTTGCTGCTACACAGTGTAGACCATCCTGAGCTAGATGGACTAATGGCCTGGTTCAATATATAAGGCCCCCATGTTCCCAGGCGTGGGATTGCACTGTAAATGATCTACTCAACTCATTCTAATTCATAATGTCATTATCTTAATGATAAACGAACTGTGCAATAAAGAGGTTGTGCCACTGGAAAAGTTAACAAAACAGCATCGTGGCAGAAGGAACTGCTGCCCAGTTATCACACCTGTTATTAACAGGCCAGGTATTGATTACGTGTTCTACGTCTGGCACAATGAGCACATCGCGAAACTAAGCCTGCCAGCTGCCATAGCATTCGTCATTGTGCCTGCCGTTAGTTTCGATAAATTTTAATTTTAATTATATTTATTTATACCGTGCCTTTTCTCCAGGCCGGGGCTGAAGGCGGCTTACAGGCAAAAAGTACAAAAACACAGATAAAATGGAAACCGCTGAAAACAAAGAAAAAGTAATTAAGCAGTAATGGATTTAAAACGATATATTAAGAATGTATATTAAAAAAATACATATTATATCAACAACAGTACCCCTTTCATTAAATACATGGTCTTTCAGATAGCTTTGCTAAAACAGCTTAGGACCCAGGCTAAATCAGAATGAAACCTTGAAGCTGTCCCAACCACACATGAGTTTCTTTTTCATGAGCTAATATTAAAAGAACTAATGGTACTCAGCCTTTGCATTTGTTTGAAAAGGGGCAAGAATATTCCTACTGTATGCATCACACCAGAGTAGGGTGCCACCAGAAGTAGGGCTCCATTTCCTGTGCAACCCTACATGCAGATGCAAGTTTACGAGCAGACGGCCTCATACAGCAGATTATTGCTCTTCCTGGGCCTTGCATTATCTGCCAAGGCTCTGCGTTATTCACAATGGACCCCATTCACGATGCACTTGGAGGTGATTAATTGGATCAAAAAAAAAACCCAAGGCAACCTTCATTGATAATCTCATTCACGTAATTTTATGAATAAGCCCATTTGAAAAACAAAAATGAGAAAGGCATTTTTCCAGAAAAACCACTCACACGCAATCTTAAGACTGCAGTGGTATTTATTACTGCTGCTTCCCTTGCAAGAGCCAGAAGTCATGGAGCTTCCACATCCAGTGAAGAAAACAGGAAGAAGCGTCCCACCCCCCACAACAATTTTCAGAAGCAGTTTCCGAGGCAGCACAAAGTTGCTATTCAGAGAAAGGAAGCAGTTCCATTGCTCATGAAGCGATCTATGCTTGCATACAAAAAGGCTCGCTTCAGTGGAAACACTGATTCCTTAATCAACAACCGTCTATTCTGCCATTTCCAGGAAAACGTCAGCAACCCCTTTTAAGTTAACACCCCACAGTTCTTTCGGTTGCACTGGCTAGTTTTGATTACAGCCTAGCATGCAGCTACGGTTAAGCGCCTGACTAATATTAAAGCTTCTGGCATCATACAGAAGACACAAAATACATTTGCCACTCTCTCAAGAGATCCCCACGCGTGAATGGCCGCCTGTGCACTTTGATGATGTGTAGAGGGGTTCTCTGTCTGAACCCACATTTTTTGGATGTGCCTTCTCACACCAGTGGGGTTGGCAATCAACCCGGTTAAATACGTGCAGCAGGGGTGAAGAGCCTGAGGCTCAGGGGATGGATGCGGCCCTCGTGTCTCTTAATCTGGCTCCCCTAGGCTTCACATCTCAAGAGTTTTTGCCTGGCTGGAATAGGTCCTTAAACTCCATCTCAGGCCTTGTCCGCATGGAAGAGACAGAGGGATGTGTGTGTGTCAGGTGTGTAGAAAGGTAAAATTCACATTTCTTGTTCCGCCCACTTTTGCCTCTGGCTCGGGCTACCACTGGCATATGGCCTTCAGAAAGTTGCCCAGAATGCAGTCTCCTCAGGGTAAGAAAAGTAAGTACAGGATTACAACCTGAGGAATGTGCTTTTTTACAGGTGGCGAAGGATTAAAAATGGGTGCTACTTTTGTTAACATTTCATCAGAGGCACTTTATTCAACAGCCAATTTATTTTCCTACCCAAGTCTGTGCGTCAGCATCTCATAGAGAACTCGTACAAATCAGACTTTTCTCACTTTGGTAAGGACCCTGAAAGTTTCCACCAATGAACTTGAGAAAAGACACACTGAGTGGCTGTAAATATTAACCTACAAATTCAAAATAATTAGTGACGGACCTTCTGAAAACAAATAAAACCCAAACTTCTCAATAACACATTTATGCAACAGTAGATGCTCTGTGATTTTTGCTTTCGTCCCAGGCCCAAAAGATGGGAATTTAACTTGTTTAGCTCAGGAAACTATGTCATGCTTAGTTGAACTTGTCAGTGTCAGCAAAGACCTGCAGATTTAAAGCATGGAAGAGGACAGGCCACAAAACCTAACTGCACAAAGCTAAAAAAAAGTAAAGGCACCACAGTACAATCCTAAACATGCTCATTCAGAAACAAGGACCTCTTCTTCCAGTGGGTCTTACACCTAGGCACGCCTGTTTAAGGTGGCAGTCTGAAAGATTTGCATTAGATCTGTTATTGTAAATGCCAATGTAGATGGGAAGCCTTCACTCAAAGCAGAGGCATGCTGAAATCAGCCTCGACATAAACACCTAATTATTGAAAAAACAAAATAAAAAATTAAAAAATTCCTTCCAGTAGCACACGAAAGCTCATACCAAGAACAAACTTATTGGTCTCTAAGGTGCTACTGGAAGGAATTTTTTTATTTTTTATTTTGTTTTGACTATGGCAGACCAACGCGGCTACCTACCTGTAACTGGACCTAATTATTGGAAATGCAAAGACTAGCAGCCTCCTCCAAACAGCAGCAGACTGTCAGAATTAAGAAGATGCACACAACTCCAGACACTCCTGGATGTAACTGTTAATCTGGACCTGTTTCAGCTCGGCCTAGTTTCAATACAGAAGCCATCCTGGACACCCTGACTGATGACTTCTTAACCAGCAGGACAGAGGGAGTGTGCCCTACCAATTTTCCTGGATCCCTCAGAGGCTTCTGATAACATCAGCCATGGCACCCTTCAGGATAGGCTCTCTGGTTTTCATCCAATATTAGTCCTACTAAGAGGAGACCTACTGAAATTAATCACAGAATCATAGAGTTGGAAAGGAGCACAAGAATAATCTAGTCCAACCCTCTGCAATGCAGGAATCTTTCACCCAACGTGGGGCTGGAACCCACTGCCCTGAGATTAAGAGTCTCATGTTCTACCAACTGAGCTACACTAACTTGCATTCACCAACTTCAATGGGCCTACTCCGAATATTACTCGGTTAGATTTGACCCTCAGGAAGCTGAAAGCACAGTGTTTGAGTGAGCTTCCACCTCTCTGGAGGGCCCATTTAGAATATGATACTAAAAGAATAGAGTTCAGCTCTGTGGCATTCCCCTCTCACTTTTTACAACCACAGAATGAGATGTCTTCTGAAGGTGGATGGCATTAATATGCTGATTATTTTCAGAATTGCCTCCCCTTTCTCTCACATTCATGTGAGGAAGTGCTGAGTCATTCTCATAATCAGTTGTGGACTGGATGTTGGCCAATAAACTAAGCTCAACCCTGAGAACGAAGAACATAAGAACAGTCTTCTGGATCAGGCCAATGGCCCATCTAGTCCAGCATCCTATTCTCATAGTGGTCAGCCAGGTGCCTCTTTTGGGAAACCCTCAAGCACACTCTCTTCCTGTTGTTTCCAGCAACTAGCCTTCAGGCGCATTACTGCTGCCAACTGTGGCAGCACGGCATCATGGCTAGTAGCCACTGAGAGCCCTCTTCTCCATGAATTTGCTTGGTCCTCTTTTAAAGCCATTCAAGGTTGTGGCCATCACCGCCTCCTGTGGGACTTCCATAGTTTAACTACGTGCTGCATGAAGAAGTACTTTCTTTTAGTATTTGTCCTGTCAAGAGATGGTTCATCTGTCCAACCTGCTTTCGATGGGGCTGCACTCCCGTCAAGGATCAGGAACGCAGTCTCTGATCCACCTTTGTTACTGAGGTCCTGGTGACATTGGGTACCTTTCACCAATCAAGTTGGTGCACCAGCTTGCAACCCCACCTGGACAGCAAAAGCCTGGCTACGGTTAGCCAAGGTCTGGCACTAACCTCCAGTTTAGGAGACCCTTATTCAACCTCACAGCTACAATTCCCTGGGGAGAAGGGGTGCTTCTTAAACCACTCTGAGAATTGTATCTCCATGAGGGCAATGGGGTCTCTCCTGTTAGGCAGGTTAGGCTAAGAGGTGCTGCTGCAAACCCTTTTATCAGGGCACTAACAGAATACAACATGTACGTAATATTAAAAAATTACAGCTGTGAAATGACTAAGCAGCAAGCTGGCCGGGTGGTGTGTTTAAATGCTAAAGATCAGAAGCAGTTTTAAAATAAGCTCTCTTTCTTTTTTTAGTTTCTGATTCTTCACAGCTGTGTGCCACTAGGCCTTGTGATGGGGGGAAACGGTCTATTTGGCACAACTCTGCCAGAGCACGATGACTACCTCCCTATTACACATTCAGCAAACCCCCTCAGAACATGAAAAAGTGTGATAAGAGTGAATGGAGCATATGGAAAGAACTGGAGCACAGGCAGAGACAGCAATAGCTATGCAGAATCCCCCACATTTGAGTCAGGCTCCTTCTTGGGCGGTAAGGACAGATTGCACAGAGCAAACTCCTTCCAAAGGCAATCTCTAGGATGGGAAAAAAGGAAACCGAGTTGGCCTGCTTTCACAAGGTTGAAGATCAAGACACAGACGCCAGACACAACTGCATAAACTCCAACATATCCAGAGACAGCTGTTTGCGATGCAGGAGTCTCAGAGGGTAAAATAAACTCTGAGCAGATTCTCACTGGGGTAAGTGAAACAAGGCCTTATAGGGCCACAAGACATCCCATAAGCTACTTACAAACTTGTACTCTCAGAATAACTTTTCCCTGCTGGGTAAAATACACCCATCTGACAAAATAGGAACGCTTGCTTTGAGAGGAACTGCGTAGCACTGAGAGGTTGCATCAGGAAAATGCCATAATTAAAAGCAGCTCCGCACTTTACATGGAAAATGTATCTGTTGCGTAAACGCTGGTGATTCCTAAAGAATACGCATAAACTGGGGGAGAGGGGGAGCATCTAGGAAACCTGACTGAGACGGGTTTCCCCAAAGGGAATAATGAGGCCTTCAAAGATGTGTCATCCACACTTTACATGTTTGCTACAGTAAACACCCAGTTTACATGCAGCAACATGTTTGTCACATGAAGTGTGGAGCTAAAGCTAGTTAAGTACAGTAGTTTCATACCCAGCTTAAAACCCATTTAGCATTGCAGGGAGACGAACTGAACCAACAGATTTGAACTTGAGTGATTCTGGGCCTACTCAGATCAACTAAATCAATTTGACTGCAAATACCGGTATCCATTTTTTGCAGATAGCAGACACCACAGCCCTGGAAGCCTAAAAGGCAAATGCAACCATAATCCAATCAACAGTAATTAATGTGCCAAACAGAGAAACCAGGGTGCCCCAAGTCCAAATCCCTACTGAGCCGTGGGTGAGCTTGGACCAGTCAGTCTCTCTCAGCATAACCTACTTCACAGGGTTGTTGTGAGGGTTAAATGTGTGTGTGGGGGGGGGGTGCTCACTGTACCCCTGAGCTCCTTGGGGGAAATGAAAGATTGAAATAAATAAATAAATAAATGGTCATATTGGCAGCAGCGTGTACCAGCTCTGTCCACACACATAACACTTCTGAGCGTCAACAACAGTATTCTGCTAGTATTGACCCCCCACCAAGGCAACTTCCGGTATTTTATAATCTGCTTTAAGGAGAAAATTGCAGTAAGAACCCCCTCAAACAAAACAGATTAAGGACAGAGGAAACTGACAATTAAATATAGCATTGGGAGATTGGAAAAATAAAAACACAGGCTTCTTTCTTCGATATAATTAAAGTTTCTGTGTTATTTCAACAAGGTATGAAACACACAATAATTTTTACCATACCAATGCTATAGGGTATATAATTATTTGAATTTCATGAACCTTTTCACCCAGCAGAATGAAAAACAGCCGATTCTCAACTGCAACACAAGGTGTCAAATGTAAGGATGTTTAGCCACTGAGTGACCTGGTCACAACAGTACCTGTGTGAATATATTTCCAGCTCAAAAACATACAATAAGTAGGGCAGCAGTGGGCTACATACAGTTTTAACACCTCAAAACCTCTGCTACATCTTTTGAAGGGAATAGCAGCAGAGTCAAACTTGACTGATATAATCACAAAACATGGGCAAGAACAAACACCATCATTAACAGGAAGTAGCACAGCAGTATTTTTAAAAGACTAAAATCAATATCTGAGTGTACATAAGTCTTCAGTCTCATTTTCAGCTACTAAGGCTGCAATCTTATACATACTTCCCTGGGAATATGCCCTGATTAAATCAGTAAGACATTCTTCGGAGTAGACATACATAGGAGTGCACTGCCAATCCCTAATCCTGTTCATCAGGAAATATTAATATTGCAAGTTCAACAGCCTTATTATTCTTCCATCTGTCACCTCTTCCAGATAACTCTTGAAGAGAACATACTGAATGTATTTACTGTATTCAGAACACTCGCAGCTCCACAAAATTATATAGGGCAGGGGCTAAAAGCACAGGGTTCCTTTATTTAAAGCTTCACAAGTCACCAATCCAAACCTCCTCTTGTTCTCTTGCCAAGGAACTGCAGCTGCCAACAACACAATGCAATGACATTTGCAGCAAATACTTTGGGGAGGTGTAAAGCAAAATATTTGTTTTTAAACGCATTCTACACATCTTAATGTAATAGAATTATTCAGTGCATGATTTCAGGCTAAGACGTCTGCGGGGGGGGGGGAGAGTGCCACCCACGTTCTCGACATGCCTATGTGGGCATGCAATGTAATGCAATGCAACACACCTGGATGCTTAAGGTAAGCTGTTAAACTCAGGATGGAGAAAAGGCACTTGGGGCATTTCGATAAGTCCTCCGTTACCCACAACCTGAGCCAGGGACGACGTAGTCCACGTTTTCGGGGCCTTATTCTCCTTATTCACACTACTAAAGCCTTACCTGCTGGTCGCACTCTGGGCAGGACTTGGTGGCCATCTTCACTTTCTTGGCCCTGCCTGCAGACATGCTCCTTGCCTGGTCTCGCGCACAGCAGCAGATGCTACTTACTGCTCAGCTTGCAAAGGAGACACAGAGAGACCGAGAGCGAGCCGCCCCTCCCACCTGGATGGAACTAAGCCCTCGCGCCAATCACAGCCAGCAGCAATTGCCGCCGCGCGCGCGCGCGCGCGCGCCTACCCACACTCACTCACCCCTCCCTGCCCTTCTGCGCGCGCGCGCGCGGGCCGGACCTCCAAAACTCCGCCGGAGGCCCGACCACTGCCAAACCCGGGACGCTCGTGCGGGTGTGTGTGTGTGCGCGCGCGCGCGGGCACAACAGAGGCTTTTCAAAGCCGAAACAGGAAACCGTTTTCCTACTGCCAAAAGCCACACCTCTTTATCAGTTGCGAGAGGTAACGGGGCGGAGCTTAAGAAATGACAAGGCTCGTTTTCACTCTGGGATTGGTGGAATTAGATATGAAAGACGGCGCTGAGGGTGGGGGCAAAGAGGGGAGGGCTGGAGAATCGCCTCAGTGACGGTTTGGGGGTTGATGGAGCAGAAGGGGAGGGGATACGCCTGAGGAGGAAAAGGCGGGAAATACATCAAATAAAAGAAGCAGGCACGGATTAGAAACGGGGGAAGAAGGGGACGACGACGACGACGACATTTTTTTTAAAAAAAAGTTAATACTCAATTTTGGTTTACAATATTTTTTTTCAAAATTCAAATATTTTCAGTAAACTTACATGGATCATACTTGTTCAAATCATATCAACACTGAATATACAAAGCAAAATAAAATAAAAAATTCCTTCCAGTGGCACCTTAGAGACCAACTAAGTTTGTTCTTGGTATGAGCTTTCGTGTGCATGCACACTTCTTCAGATACACGGAAACGGAAGTCACCAGACCCTTAAATAATCCCTCACTATATTTAAGGGTCTGGTGACTTCCGTTTCAGTGTATCTGAAGAAGTGTGCATGCACACGAAAGCTCATACCAAGAACAAACTTAGTTGGTCATACTGGAAGGAATTTTTTATTTTGTTTTGACTATGGCAGACCAACACGGCTACCTACCTGTAACTGAATATGCAATATCTTAAAAATAAAAAGAGTAACATCTATTTACAAAGGCAGCAAAGAAAAACATATGAAACATAATTCAACTTATTCTCTTATTTCTTTTCCAGTTAGCCGAAGCCTTCCACCCACAGATCTCTCAGATTCGTGCACATTACCAGTTAACAGCGCCATCCTAGGCATGCCTGCTCAGAAGCGTCCCATTTATCCATTATAAACACATTTTACTATTCATATTTTTATTATCATTAGGTGTATTTATAGACCGCTTAGTATCTGGAGGTCTCAATGTTGGAAAAAAGACAGGAGGAGCACACCTTTTTTTTTACACCCCTCAGTCATTCTGATTCTTTGTGTGGCAGGATAGCTAGGGGGTTTTCTTTTATTTTATTTTTAAAAAAGAGGTGCTTATTCAGTTTTCAAAAAGAACAACATACAAACAAGACATGACCACATGGAGTGCATTATTGAAGTTAGAATAAAATAAACAGAAGAGCCAGTCTACTCTTGAAAACATCACAATAAAATAGATTCTGCGAAGGGACATTTTTAAATAAGAGTCACATATTGATATGGTAAGCTTGCCACATAGAGACATGTTGTTGGGTGCCCAGGCAGCACCATATTTTTTTGTCTTAAAAACATACAAATGGAAACAATACAACATCAAAATGGTCTTGTTTCATAACTCAGGGAAGGCAATGCCACACACCCTCTCAAACCTAGGGATGTTAGGGGGTAACTAGTCCTTGCTGAGTGCCGTTAAAGACAAAACTTGAAAGCCTGGTGATTAAATTGTTATTGGTTCAACTCCTGCTCCCTTTGGGCAAGGTCCATAGCTCCATGGTAGGGGATCTGCACTGAATCCAGGATATCCCATTTTCAATCTTTGGCATCTCCAGGTTCAGTCAGGAATGTGAATGTCTCCTGTCTGAAACTGGAGAGCTGCTGCCAGTCAGAGTAGACAATACTGAGCTAGATGGCCGGACTCAATATAAGGCAGCTTCCTATGAATGCTGGGGGGGGGGGGTGCATGGCCTTTTGTACTGGCAATCCAGAGTGACTGTAATGGCAAGGTTTGTAGATGAACTCCTGCTGGAAACAGCACACTTCCAAAGCTTTAAGGGGAAAGGAAGTTATAAATTGGGTGATTCATCAAATATAGAACCATGGGGTTAATTTTATGGCTTTATCTATCTGAATCAAGGAGATACTCAACCACACACTGCAAAATATAGCATGTTACATAGGGCTGCCATATGTCCGGATTTCCCTGGACATTATAGGCATTTCAAAGGCAGAATTGACGTCTGAAGGGAATTTCCAAAAGGCGGCACTTTGTCCTGGATCTTGTTGTTGTTGTTCAGTCGTTCAGTCGTGTCTGACTCTTCGTGAGTCCATGGGACTCTCAAGAGTCTCCTCCAGCACCATAATTCAAAAGCATCAATTCTTCGGCGATCAGTTTTCTTTATGGTCCAGCTCTCACTTCCATACATTACTACTGGGAAAACCATAGCTTTAACTATACGGACCTTTGTCGCCAAGGTGATGTCTCTGCTTTTTAAGATGCTGTCCAGGTTTGTCCTGGATCTTAGGCAAGTCAATTTTCTACAACTTTCAGGTGTCCTGGTTTTTACATTTTGAAATATGGCATATTTCCACAAAATGGTATTCACAAAATCATATCATAATTGGTTCACACAGGACAGATTCCAAAGACTCGGAGCACAGACACTGTTCAAACAGGCTTCCAGCTCAAAGCAAAGGTTGTAAATAGGGATGGATGAACCTGTCACTTTTGTTTCTCTACATTTCTCATTTTTCCAGTCTTAAATCCAGTTCTTCACATTTCTGTTAACAATTAAAAAAAACCATGAAGTCAACATTTCAGGGCAAATTTCCACTAATAAACACATTTTTGTATAAAATAAAAAATTCCTTCCAGTAGCACGTTAGAGACCAACTAAGTTTGTTCTTGGTATGAGCTTTCGTGTGCATGCACACTTCTTCAGATACCTGATATCTGGTATCTGAAGAATACCTGGTATCTGAAGAAGTGTCCATGCACACGACAGCTCATACCAAGAACAAACTTAGTTGGTCTCTAACGTGCTACTGGAAGGAATTTTTTATTTTACTTTGTTTTGACTATGGCAGACCAACACAGCTACCTACCTGTAACATTTTTGTATGTAACTTTTGTAAACATTCTTGTAAACAATTTGCCCTAATATAAAGGATTTTTGTACAGTATGTTATTATCACTAGTGTGTTTTAAGTACATTACCCTCCAATCTATACATTTTTGTATATATTTTTTGGTTGGAGAACTGGATCACAAAATTTGGAGAAGTGTGAATTTTGAAGGATAGCTGTGTTTTGATTCATGCATTGGTTCAAGAAGTGTAAATTAGGTAGGTTCACTTTACAATGCAAAAGAAAAAGAAATTTTCCTCCATCCCTAGTTGTAACTTAATTTGAAAATATTTCTCAAAGACCCATGTTTTCTCATATGTATTCAACAGAGACATCCTTCTGCCTGGTATTTGCTATTGCCATATTCTTGTGCTCTTCAACATGAAGCATTTTAGTTTGCCGATGAAATAATATGGGTGAATGCCAATAGAAGTGAAGTCCTTCACTTAAAATGGAAAAAATAAACAGCTCAAGCAAAAACATCTGCCAAAGTAAAGCAAGTTTGATCTTGTCTCTTCTGTGTAGCTTCCAAATGATTTCCTCATACATTCAGGTACTATACTTGCTGCAGGGGCCTAGCAAAGAGGTTTTCTTCACAAGTCCTTGTAGCGAGGCTGTCTTCCTGATTTGTCTCTGAAAACAAACGTGGTGTTATTCAAGGACAATGACTTTTACACATTAACCACTTTCACAGCTGACTGCTTTTTAAAAATGCAAAGTGATCACAAAAATAAAGGAAATTAAGGAGGCACTTTAAACTTTAGGACAGAGATGAGTAACAAATATGATTGTGATAGAATTCTGATAACCTCTGTTGTTTTCATAAAACAAGCAGACCTTCTAGTCTACATAACTGAGTAAAAAAATCAGAATCCATCACCTCTCTTCCCACAAGATAATGAATCAAGGCAAAAGAAGCATTTAATGGGCAAAACAGCCATATCTGAGGATTATAAACCTGTGTTTGTCATGTCTGGTTCCACCATTTGTTTTAAATTCCTCTCCCATTTTTTCAAGGTTAAATACTATTATTTTGTTAACAGATATTTTAAAATTCCTACATATTACATCTTTCCCACAGCCTGCCTGGGTAGCTCAGTTGGTTAGAGTGTGCTGCTGAAAACTCCAGGGTTGTAGATTTGATCCCTGTATGGAATAGCTGCACATTTCTGCATTGCAGGGGGCTACTAGATGATCCTCAGTGTCCCTTCCAACTCTAAAATTCTATTGTTGTAATACTTTCCCGCAGAGAATATATGGTACATCTTTATTAAGCCCCCCCCCCAAAGATTTTACAATGAAGGCACACCTATTAAACCTTAGTCATATTTGGGAACAACCAACTAATTCCATGCACCTGACACAGGGAACATCATATTTCAGAGGAGATTCCAACTTACAATTATGCAATGTTCTTATTTTGAAAAAAATGTTAATTCCTTTATTCTCATTCTGTTTCCACACTTTGATTTCATAATGCATATAGGAGGATGAGATCTCCGGGCAGGGAATCACTCTGAAGATTATTGCTTTAGACAGCCCATAGACCTGTCAACATTATTACAAAGATGTACTTGCAATGCTGTCTTTTCCTGTGTAGGCAGCATACAGTACAATAATCTTGGCTCTAGAAGTGATGTAACTCATAGGAGCTGCTTCCAGTGGCAGACTTCAGGCACCATTAAAGGACTGAAGACTTTTTGCTACTTAATGTATTAGTATATATTTATCATTAAGGAAAAACATAGCAAAGGTAAAGGGACCCCTGACCATTAGGTCCAGTCGTGTCCGACTCTGGGGTTGCTGTGCTCATCTCGCGTTACTGGCCAAGGGAGCCAGCGTACAGCTTCCGGGTCATGTGGCTAGCATGACTAAGCCACTTCTGGCGAACCAGAGCAGCGACGGAAAACGCCGTTTACCTTCCTGCCAGAGCAGTACCTATTTATCTACTTGCACTTTAACATGCTTTTGAACTGCTAGGTGGGCAGGAGCAGGGACCGAGCAACAGGAGCTCATCCCGTCGCAGGGATTTGAACCGCCGACCTTCTGATCAGCAAGCCCTAGGCTCTGTGGTTTAACCCACAGCGCCACCTGCATCCCCAGCACCACCCACATAAATTAGACTTTATACATTGGCACCAAAATACCGTATATTGGAAAGGCCCTTCCCATTACTTATTCAGTTACATAAAGTTATCCTTTCTTATGATCTAGTCATTTCTTGATCACTGTCTAATTTTACTGTGCCAGCATTAGTATCTTATTTTCTTTTTATCATTTTTAAACTTAGTAACGTTTCAGAAATATTGTCAGAGGCAGTACCTAATAATTTCAGCTATCCTCTTTGAACTTATATATAGCCTTCATTTATAGATCTTGCTTGAACTTAACTCTCCATCCTAGATGGGAAAGCAAAAAACAAGGGTATAGTTTGTCCACACCTGCAGGATGCTAAATGCTTATTATTTGCACAATGCATTTATTAAGTTCTATAGTGCTTTCACAGTGCAGACAGTACAGAAGAGCAGTATTTTGCTGCTGAAGGTTTTGCTAACTACAGCTGTTTGAGAACATAGGTGCAAATGCACCCTGAATAATATTCACAAATGGCTTGCCTTCAGATTAAAAATGAGATGCTAAGGCTAAGAAATGTGGCATATTATATAAAGCCATCTAGGAAGTTCCCATATGAGCTGAGGGTTGGACCAGGGACCTTGCAATGCATGTCTTTTAATAAAGAACACTCCAATTATGCACCTAGTTACTGAGATAATTAATCTCTATTTTTAGGGCATATCAACTTTTCTCCCTTTTGTTCGGAATAATACAGGCTGTAGCATGTTATTCAAACATTCTTCCTCCTTGATATATACATTGTAGCCAAAAAAATTTTTTTTAAAAAACTCACATACAAAGTGAGTTAAATTCCTGAACAAAAACTAGACTCAGTGGGTAGCAGTCAACTAAGTTTTACTCAGAGTAGACCAACTGAAATTAATGGACCTAACTAAGTCATGTTCATTAATTTCAGTTATTTACTCTGAGTAAAATTTACTATATAATACCAACCAATGAAACAGTCATCCCTTGGGGTATTAGTTAAATGAGGCCTGGAATGTTGTTAGTTTTCTTTTTAATTTAATGAAGCACCAAATCCAAAGTACTTGTTTGATCATACTAAATTTCTCCGAACCAAGAAGGCAACAACACATTGCACATTTACTTAATTAACTTGACACATACATGTTATTTGTGCGACAGTCAGAATTTTAAGTAAACGTAAAAACTGGTGAAGACGGTATTTACATCATTATTTTACGAAGGTCATAGTTCTGACAATAGTTCTCATGAAAAATCAAAGATTACCAACATGCACAACAACAAGAATATCCAGTAGCTTTTTCTTAATGATAAAGATGACATTGTTGTGTCACAGCCTACAGTGCTGCATACTGAGACATGTACAACTGATGAATTGAAGATTTTGGAAATTCATTTTAAATCAAAGTACTTCTGTGTAAATGGCTTGTGAATCAGACTTACAGGTAGTGCAGCTTGTAATAGCTTGTAACACTGACGAACGATCCTATACCTGCATACACAGAAGGCACATTGAATTTAATGTGACTTACTCCCAGACAACTGGGTATAGGATTGCTGCCTATGGTTGCAATTCTGTACATGATTACCTGGAAATAAATCCCACTGAAATCACTAGGACTCGTTTCTGAGTAGACACGACTCGGATTTTGCTGTTACTCCTGTGTAGGTATGCATGGGCCTGCTCTACATACAGTATTGCTAAATCAGCCTTTAAATTTGTTGGCATCTGTGGCGGAATAAGGCCTGGTTCATCATGGGTTAACCTATCACTCCCATGTTAAGTAGGTGTTCCCTGGGAGGCGGAGCTAGTTGGCATTCTAAAAGGAGGGGGAACAACCTTGAAAGGCAGTTGGGGGTTTGGCAGTTGGGTGTGGAGGTTTAGAAAGAGAAACTGCGAGGTTAGGCTTTGGGGAATGGGAGGAAAGGTCATTACCATTGCTAACGGGATGCAGGAAAGATTATAACTGAGCTGAATTATATAAGAAGATTTGTACCAGTAATAACTCAAGACATCCATGTTTTCAAGTTACCTTAATAAAGTTAAAAGTGTTTAAATGTTCGCTGACTGTGGCAGTGCGTCAGTGCCTCAAGAGGTGTGGCTGAGGGGAAAAGCACTAAGGGTTTCCTGTGATAGAGGGAACGGGTGGCTTATTTTCCTGGCATACAGAGGACTGGGCAGGGAAGCCAAAGGTGCCACGCAGTTGCCTAAAGTGAAGGCAAGCTGCAGTAGTTTGGGAACCCAGGGCGGGAGATCCCAAAGGTGGCAAGAGTTGTTTCGAACGTAAAGCACTGAGGTACCCCAGAGACACTCCCATATAACCACTGAAGGATTCATCCTAGTGGACAGTGAAACTTAGGGAGAGTCACGGTTGGGGAAGAATCGGAAAGGGGAGGGAATAGGATCCCTCACAGCATCCATCTATCTTGGGAGAGAATAGAAGAATGCTCCTGGAGGTAAAATCAAACCACTGGAGAGTTAATGTGCCTGCGCTGGCTGTAGAGATCAATGCAGGAGAGACATGTTTTATTGCAGGTGGGGCAGATGTAGGCATCTGGTTTTGCTTCTACAGGTGCACCATGGCATTTCTTCTCTTTGCACTCCTCCCGGGAGTCATTCCTGCTTTGGATACACAAATTGACTGTCTCCAGGCAAGGGATTCCCATAAGGCAGGGCTGATGTTGCCAACACCTTTTGCAGACATCTTTGTAACATAGAGTTTTTCTGCCTACAAGCCCATCATCTAAAGCCAGCTCCCCATAGAGTATGTCCTTGGGGATCCTGCCATCTACCATTCTGTGTAGATGAGCTTTAAATGGTTCAGAAATTTTCAATTCCCCTTAAAATCATTTTTTCCATTAAAAAGAAAGCAGTGTGTATATGCATGCATTCAAATTAATTATACACCCTCTTCTCAAGCATGCACACTGGATTTTATAAGAGATGCCAATTAAATGCGTCCTGAAGGGCTGTCATATGAAAGCATGTGCTAGATTTGGTTATTCTCTATGTAAAGCCTTATGTGCCATGTGCTGTAGATTAGTACACACAACTATCATTCATAGTGAATAGAACAGCATTGTTGTCAATTATTATTTCCTTGTTGGCCACACAAATGTATGGACCTATGTAATACCCATGATGGCTATGCTCTGCCTCCACAATTGGAGGCAGCAATGCCTCTGAATACCAATTGCTGGAAAACACAGGAGGGAGAGGGCTCTTGTGCTCAAATCTTGTTTGCTGGTTTGCTACAGGCATTTGAATAGCCACTATGAGAACAGCATACTGGACCAGATGGGACTTTTGACCTGATCCAGCAGGTTCTTCTTATGTTCAATATACACTTACCTGGGAGCAAGACCCATTGCTCTCAAATTTGCATATAAAGTAATCAGACTGCATAGTTATTTTCCATGTCAAAAAGGTAAGCCTCATTAGTGGAAAAACACTGTTGCTGAACAGGCCCAATTAATTGTGCAACAGTTCAGTGCTGTTCTCTTATCGTTGCTGGTGGCTTATATTGAGTCATAAATGCTCTTCCTTGTACAAAAGTATTTGTACTCCCACTTTTTATTTCTTTGCTTTAGCCTTAGGCCTTAATCCTAGGCACATTTACTAGAGAGGAACTTCCTTTGAATATCTGTTTTGAGAATAGGACAAGGCACTCACATCTTGTGCAAGCTTCTAGCCAGTTGATAGATTTTTACGTATAAGCCGGTTTTACGTATAAGCTAAACAAGCTATAGCTTAGGGCCCCACTCTCTTGGGGGCCCCAAAAAAATTTAAAGGGGAAAAAACTTGATGTACATTTCCAAAATATAAGATAAAAAAACAAATAAAATAAAACCTACATACAGCAACATGCAAATGGCTTTAGATACCTAATAGGTCCATAAATTACCATATAGCATATATTCAACACAAAAAACCAGCAACAATTTGTTGTTGACAAATGACAGCTGGACATATAAAGGGCCCCATTACCTTCAGTAGCTTAGGGCCTCATCAAACCTAAATCTGGCCCTGCACAAGATGAAGCAACATGAAGATTTAAACTTGTCCGGCTGTAGGTAATAATATTAACAATCTTATTTTTCACTGCTGAAAGTTTCTGAGCAACATCCAGAGATTTCATTGTGGGGAGGGGGGAGTTGGACAAATTTATGGATAAGGCTACCAATGGCTACTAACCATGATACATATGCTCTGGCTCCAAAGAATCATAGGACTGAAGAGTTGGAAGGGACCACAAGGGTCATCTAGTCTGACCCCCTGCAATGCAGGAACCTTTTGCGCAATGTGCGGCTCGAACTCACAACCTTGAGATCCATGATTGGAGGCAGTAATGTTTCTGAATACCAGTTGCTGGAAACTGTAGGCTGTTGAGCTCAGGCCTTGTTTGCAAGCTTCCAACAGGCACTTGGCTGGCCATTGTGAGAACAGGATTGTGGACTAGGCAGACCATTGGCCTGATCCGGCAGGCTCTTCTTATATCTTTATGGGTGAGTTTTACAGTGCAGCCAAGGCACTTTACAGTTTTTATCTTAAACAAGTTTATCTGGATGTCACATCCAGCTCAGTGGAGCTGCATCCCTAGAAATTGTGCTTAAGCATGCCTGCAAAAGAATGTTGCAGTATAGCTGCACCTGTACAGTGTGTTGCTAGCCATGCCCCTTATTAGGATACTCCATTCCATCCCCAAGCCCTGTACTCTGTGACCACTAAGCCTGTTGAGTTTTCATTGGGTTGTATTTTGAGAAAGGTTCTCCCTTTGTTTTTCTCTCTGTGAGAGATTTTTTACTGGTGTATACTTTGGCGTTTCCTGCAGCTGGTTCCATTGTCGCTGCACAACAATCTGCACACGGAAAATGACCTCGCTAATATTTATAGTATGCACAGGACACGATTGGATTGTAGCCTTTATCACGGGTTTTGAAATCGCAGGCGCATTTCTTTTCCAATTTCTCTTAGTTGCGCGACCTAGGGAGCCTCCTTGAATCTGGAACTGCACCGCCGTGGGGGAAAGAATAATTACGCCAACGTTTCTCAAATAGCCTCGTCTTTTAAAATTAAAAGCAAGCAAACTACACAAGCTACTATTTAGGGAGATCGCATTTTAGATGTGGCGTGATCGCCCCATTATTACCCACGCAGCCAACTCCATCCCACATCCTCGCAAGCACAATGACAAAATACAAGCATTCGGCTTCGTTGCCGAGGAGGGGATTCTGGGCGTGGTAGTTTCATATGTCACCACCTGGTGTTACTGGGTTGGCTCAGCCAGAGGGAAGCAGGACTACAAGACCCACCAGGCAGCGCGGCTGACAGTACTGGCTGGTGCAATCTCTTATCTCCACAGGCGGTAGCGGGGAAAAGAGGGTCTTGGAGGGACGGGCTTGCAGTTGGGGGTGTCTCGGGTCTTTGGCCGGATGGGATTTCCCTGGACTTTGCTCCTCTGCAGAGAATACAGATTTCGACTGCGAGGACCTAATCCTTGCAGTGCTGGGAGTCATCCTCCTCATTGGTTGAGAGCATAACTGCTCTTTCTTGTAAAGACCCAACTCTGCCCTCTTTCCGTCAAGTTGTTTGGAAGCTTGGAGGAAAAAAAGAACCTTGCCAAGCATGCACTTGTACCCGGGCAACGTTGATTTTATTTTATTTTAAAATTTTGCTCGTGAGGTCTTGTTGCATCTCTGCTGCGAAATAATAGCGGTTGTGTTGGGGGTTTTTTGGTTGTTGTTTTAGAGGTGGGTGTGATTGCTTCCCCCACCACCTCTGGAATTTGCACCCTCCAAGGGGGAGCATGCATCGCCTCTCGGGACTCGCGAAAGAAGCCGCTCGCCCGAGCAGCAAGAATGAAAGGACAGAGGCGGCCGTGCGCTTCGTCTCTTCGCTAGTGGCCGGCAACAAGCATCCAAGATCGGCCGCCCAGCCCCGCCGGCCGCCGGGGAAAGACGGTCCGTTGGCGCGCTGGAACAGCGCTGCCAAGGCCTCTGCGATACCGATCAAGGAGAAGCAGACCCGGGAAAAGATCCTCACGCTCGAATCCATGAACCCCCAGGTCAAAGCGGTGGAGTACGCCGTGCGGGGGCCCATCGTCTTGAAAGCGGGCGAGATCGAGAACGAGCTGCGGAAGGTAAGGGCGTGGGGGAGCGGCGGGTTTTGGCTGCCTGAATGAATTAGCTTTGTTGCAAGGGGGAGGGGAGGATGGTGGTCTGCTCAGAAAAAAGACACCCCCTATTTGCATGCGGCGAATGACACCCCCCCCCCGTCCCGGAAATATGTTCCTAATGGCTCTGGCAGTAGAAGTGTCATAGGCATAACAGCTGGTACCTGGCCGGTTTCAACGAAGAGAGAGGTTGCTTTTGTTCCTTTCCCTTTCACGCCTCCCCCTCCCCCTCCGCCGCTTGCAGCTCTTCTCGCCGCCGGCCTGGGCCGCCGCCCCCGGGCCACTCCTCCGCCGCTGCGGCTCTTGATTGGGGCAGCCGAGGGAGGCCTGCCAGCCCGCATGGAGCGAAGGAGGCACGCTGCTTTTTGCATCAACAACCAGGACAGAGTTTGGCCCAGAGAGGGAACGCGGCGGGAGGCTAGTAGTGGACAACATCTCGGAACGGCATTAATTCTGTTTTACGCACACACTTCAAGGGTTGGGAATGGCCCTGTGTAACTTTCCAAGCTTCTGGCTTTACTAATTAATACAGTAGTTACTGGACAATTGCATTATATAGGACAATTGTCCCGGGGAGGGGAGGCAAGAAGCGCAAATCCCCGTCCCAAAAATGGCTGGCTTGGTTCTGATTAAACATGCTTAGGATTGTCCTGCAGGTCTTGTCCATTATACTACCAGGCGTATGTAAATAGAACTTCTCTAGGGTTAATCCTTGAACCTAACTTTCCATGCTTTGAATAAAATGGCACTTAACACCATTTTAAAATAACAGCCATGTTCAAATACTGGTTTCAGTAGAATAAAAGCTTTCCTACAGAGTGATCCTATGTGTGCTTACTCAGAAGTAAATCTAGTGGGGTTTACTGAGTGTTTTAAGGATTGCAACCTTAATTTTACGCAGTATATAGAGCCTACAATTTGCACTGAAGTAAGTTCAGTGGATTTCAGCAGATCTTGTTTCCAAATAAATAGGTTTGTGACCATGGAAATAAAGTTTTGCTGGGAAAAATATCTTTGAGATAATCATGTTAGCATACATTTACCGGTATTTTTCAGTAATATTTTCTAAGGTAGTTTTTGAGAAGCTTCACTTTGTTTTCTTACCACACTAAAAAGTTGGGTCTACTTTCAATTAGACCTTTTTTGGGATGGGTGATCTACAGGAACGTAAAACTGACATCAGGAAAGAACAGTAAAAAGCTGCTTTGTTTTAAAGAATTAAGAAACTAGAATGGTGAGCTTCAAGCTGCATATCATATCCATTTTGATTTTTTTACAGCCTAATATTTTTGCTAGGCAATCACTCAGAAATCTTTTTTTTAAAAGCCAACCAAAAAAGCAAATACCCCCCTCCCACAATCTGTGTCATTCAATTGCGTCAGTTTGTGATCAGATACTTTATAAATTAATATTTACTTTTCTTCTGCCCTCTGATGTAATCAATGACTCCTTTGTCTTATGTAAAGGGGTAATAGATAACTGGTCAGTTTTTCAGAAGATCAGCCATGGTAAGTCTGTTCCAACAAACCCTGACACCACAATAAATGTATTAAGATTTAAAGGCGCAATGAGACTCTTTGTTCGGATTTGCCATTCAGTGTTTCATTTGCAGATTCTTTAGAGCAGGGGTCAGCAAACTTTTTCAGCAGGGGGCTGGTCCACTATCCCTCGGACCTTGTTGGGGGTCGGATAATAATAATAATAATAATAATAATAATAATAATAATAATAATAAATTATATTTATATTTATTTATTTATCTATCTATCGCCCACCTGGCTGGGCTTCCCCAGCCGCTCTGGGTGGCTTCCAAGAAAATATTAAAATACAAGAATCCATCAAACATTAAAAGCTTCCCTAAACAGGACTATATATTTTTTTTGGGGGGGGGAAATGAACGAATTCCTATGCCCCACAAATAACCCAGAGATGCATTTTAAATAAAAGGACACATTCTACTCATGTAAAAATACACTGATTCCCGGACCGTACGTGGGCCGGATTTAGAAGGCTATTGGGCCGGATCTGGCCCCCGGGCCTTAGTTTGGCTACCCATGCTTTAGAGTTAACCTGGAGTCAGTTCCTGTTGCAGAAAGAAACCACTATAAATTAAACTCTTCCACTGCACCTCTCACTTCTGAATCCCTTTCTCCGGCTCATATGTTTTATGTTTTCTCAGATTGTTTCGAATCAATAGTCCTTTCTGAATAATGTTAAAATATTTTTATTTGTATAATACTTCAAAGTATTCAGCTGTTTCACAAGGCTCATTTTGTTGCCTTACCTCATATGGTTGTCTAAATCGGTAACATCCCACTTATTGCAGATGGAGAGATTGAGGAGAACAGAGAGGTTTGCCTGACTTTGTGATTCATACCTAGGTTGTTTGGCCCTTTGCTTGGCAATGTTTGGATCCTAGCTCAGAGAAATTGTATTCCCTTAATCCCCAAAGCATTGGGAAACCAGCAACAATGGAACATATCCCTATAGTAACTGTCAGAATTGACCTTGGGTTGGGCCCAGGTACTTTTCGTCTTAATACCTTGGGGTTTTTTTCATTAGTTTAAGTGGCTATTAAAACAACGTTTGCTATTTTAGAAACTATTCAGAAGCTATTGTTCCCACTGAGCTAGAGAACACTGCTAATTAAGATAATTTCATTTTAGTGCATTGTTAAGACCTGTTTCAGGGATTAAGAAACTTGGTGCATTTCCAGATGTTGCTGGACTATAACTCCCATCAACCCCAGCCAGCATGGTCAGTGGTTAGGGACGATGTGGTTCAAAATATTTGGAAAGCCACAGGTTCCCCTTACATAGCGTAGTTCTCAGTTGGGTGACTAAACTGCATGTGAGCCTCCACAGCTACCATGCACTGAAGGAGGCTAGGCTTAGAACCTTTCCAAACATGCTAGACTTATTTGTACAGAGATTTTGTTGTTGTTGTTGTTCTTGTTCTTGTTGTTGTTGTTGTTAGTAAAGAGGAAAGTTTAATAATGTGCATGAGCCTGAAGCTGCATTCTTCAGGCACAAGTTCATCAACTCTGAGCTAATGCTTTTTTCAGATTCAGTTTACTTTAGTTGTTTTGCATTTTACTCAGGCTTTAGGGCTATGAGTCTTGATGCATGTTTGCACATGACCCAATAATTCACCAGGCGCATACACTGCCAAGATGGGGGAAGAGTAACTTTTGGGGAACTTTTGTTTTGGTTCAGTTTATTTCTATTTAGAAACATAAAACTGGCTGTTTGGAGAAAGGTGGTGTAAAAATGTTTTTACTGCGCTCCTCTTAAGATCAACCTACCAAGGTGCTATTACCAGCAATTCATATTTAGGCTCCCTGTGCACATGTAATTGAAACAAAATAATAATAAAAAAATTCCTTCCAGTAGCACCTTAGAGACCAACTAAGTTTGTTATTGGTATGAGCTTTCGTGTGCATGCACACATGTAAGACAAATAAAATGTGCCACCCACATGGAGTGTTGGTGTGAAGGGGTGAGTAAATGCACCTGTAACAATTCCTTGGGTGGTATTCAGTGTTAGCCCTACTCAGAATAGTTCCATTGAAGTTAATGGACATGACTAACTTCATTGGTTCATTCATATATGAATAGGCCTTACTTGAATATAACCATAAGTATGAAATGAGGTCTCTGTAGCAGATATCGTATTTCCTCAAATCTAATGCTCACATTTTTGGGCCAAATTACATTGCAAAAATTAAGATGCGCATTAGATTCAATGACATATTTAAATTTGCCAGCAAATACTTTTTTGGGTTTCAAGGTTCTGACAATTGAGGTGCGCGTTAGATTCAATGACGCATTAGACTTGAGTCAATACGGTACTTAGTCACTGCTCTGGTTATTTGACCCTTCATGACCTGAGACTAAATTTTTATGCAGCACAATTTGTACCGGTAAATGTTGCACTGCTTTTCCTTAATTGCAGTTGCAGGTATGGAAATCCTCTCCATCCAGTATGCATAGCACATGGCTGTCTGCAAACAGAGAAGGAAGTCATTCATAGCTGTAAAAAAACCCAAGTGTTTCTAAAGCCTCATGCTGGGTCTATATTTAATCTAAAACATCACCAGGAACTTGGAGACCCTTAACTCAGTTCCATTCTTTACCACTATCACCCTCCCTCAGACACACACACAAAATCTAAGTGTTACCCAGTGTAGTGATTCCTAGATGTCACCGTGCCAAATTGTGAATAGCCAAGACCAGATAATTATAACTAATTTCATACACCCAAGGGGGCTTTTAGTTTGTTGTTCTCAAACAGAAACCCAAAAGTTTCCCCACTTCCTAAAGATGTGTGATTGGCAGGTGGGTAGCCCTCCCCACTTGTCAAATTTGGCCAATGGTCTACTTCTATGACAAGGATCTGGCTTGTAGAGCCAAAAAGGTCCAACAGCTCAATGCATTCCTATACATGTCCACGCGGAAGTTAGCCTCACCACTGTATAATGATGGATCGTGATACAGCATGGAACCAGGTTTTCAAAGAGCACAATCAAAAGTTCCTCTGGATATGCTCCAAGCCTGGAAGCAGGCTGACATAATGTTGGACCCCCTGTTGGGCTCTATCAAATTGACTGAGGCCCCGAAAGACTTATTGGCCCCACTCCTTGTGAGCTGCCATCTGTGACACGTGTACCATATTTGACTTGCTGAGGTGCAGAGCCCTTTCTTGAGCACACCTGAAAAATGCTTTGGATCTATGCCAGCGCAGAGGGAATATGAGTTGAGCATCTGTGTTTTGTCATAACTCTTGTCCAATTTGCGTACAACATCAACGAGGAAGGAGCTTTGTTGGCATCGCTTAAGTGACTTCGAGCCTCTCCCAACGAAACGTTGCTTTAAATAAAAGAGAGAGGGAAGGAATCATAGATGGAAGTGTGCCAAGGACACGACTCAACAAGAATCCGGGATCCTGTACCTGGATCCATACCAGAAAAACAAAGTGATATCCGGATCTGGCCTATGCCATGTTTATTTGTGCACAGCCTACCCTTAAAGAAGACTGATTGCCGAAGAATTGATGCTTTTTAATTATGGTGCTGGAGGAGACTCTTGAGAGTCCCATGGACTGCAAAAAGATCAAACTTATCCATCCTTAAAGAAATCAGCCCTGAGTGCTCACTGGAAGGGCAGATCCTGAAGTTGAGGCTCCAGTACTTTGGCCACCTCATGAGAAGAGAAGACTCCCTAGAAAAGACCCTGATGTTGGGAAAGATGGAGGGCACAAGGAGAAGGGGACGACAGAGGATGAGATGGTTGGACAGTGTTCTCGAAGTGACTGGCATGAGTTTGGCCAAACTGCGGGAGGCAGTGGAGGATAGGGGTGCCTGGCGTGCTCTGGTCCATGGGGTCACGAAGAGTCGGACACGACTGAACGACTGAACAACAACAACAACCCTTAAAAAGCCCTGCTCATTCCTCCTGCTCCTTACAGTGTAGTGACCAGGTACTCTTGCCTCCTCTCTGTACAAGGGATGCAGTTTGATGGAGTGGTTTGCATGACTGACTAAGTCCAGAAAGGTCTAAGTTCAAATCCCTACTTGGCTGGTCTTGAGCAAGTCACTCTATCTCATCTAACCTACCTCAAAAGGGAGTAGGGGGGGAAAACCATGTATACCACATTGAGCTCCTTGGAGGTAGAGGCTGGACGGTATAAAAAGGCAATGAGGACACTGTAGTGTGTCCTTCCTGTATCAGTTTAGATCAGGCATCCCCAACCTTTGGCCCTCCAGATGTTTTTGCCTACAACTCCCATGATCCCTAGCTAACAGGACTAGTGGTCAGGGATGATGGGAATTGTAGTCCAAAACATCTGGAGGGCCGAAGGTTGGGAATGCCTGGTTTAGATTGTAAGCTCCTTGTGGGCTTGTTGTTGTTATCTTTTTATATTTTTGTAAACTGCTTAGAGGCGTTTTTGCAATCAAGAGGTATAACAACTTTATTAAATAAATAAAATGAATTGTTTGCCAGTTGAGTTAGGGGAGAATTGGAACTGGAAAGATACGTCGCAAGCAGATGTATGAATTGTGGCAGCTCCTGGTGGGATAGGGAACACCGAACGTTCCCCCCTCCTCAGTTTTGCACTGAAGGGTACAAAACCCTGCAATGTGCTTGTAATGATGGATATTAGATTCTGTATCTTAGACCCTCCAAGTGTCCCTATTTTCCAGAGACAGTCCTGGATTTACAGAAGTCATCCCACTTTCTGATTTGATCCAGAAATTTCCTGCTTTTCCTGAGAACACCCCTATTTTTATTGCAGAAATGTTGGAAGGTATGGAGTTATGCAAAGGAGATAAGTAATTACTGTATACAACCTTTAGAAGACATCTAAAGGCTGCCCTGTATAGGGAAGCTTTTAAATTTTTAATGTTTTATTATGTTTTTATATATGTTGGAAGCTGCCGAGTTTGGTGGGGGCAACCCAGTCAGATGGATGGGGCATTATTTATTTATTTATATAGGGCGTCCCTATTTTCATTGGAGAAATGTTGGAGGGTATGGTATATATACTAAGTGCTGATAGTAATGTGTTGTACATCATAAGCCTGCAGCATGTTTCCCCATGCTAAATTCAAGACTGAGCCATTGGTTTTACAAGGTAATGCAACATTACAGGAGAATTGCAGCCTAAAAGACCTGAGGCTTTCCTTCCCCTGCCCTAATTTTATTTTCTTACAAATTATTCCAAATTGACCACTCTCCTTTCAGGGTTCCCTTAATATGAGGAGTAATGTACAGTGACATCCTCTGTTTTGTTAGAGGTTTTACTTACAATTAAGCAGTATATACATTTTCTTAGATAAAGACATACAAATAATAACGTTAAAACAAGGTTATTCATCAGAAAAGCACATTCACACTTATACTGCTAAGGCATAGCAATATACTTCAGTTCCTTCTAGTTACATCACCCCTTTCTAGGGAGCCGTAAGGCTCATCAAACAATCCGGTGCCACTTGAGGTCACTATCAGGACTGTTTAGCCTCCCCCTTCAGCTACAGCTCTTGTCAGCTTCAATTACACCAAAATGACACCAGCCCAGAGTAAAGCTGGTTTGACAAGCAGGACAGTTGCATCTGCGGTGAACCTGTTGGATAACAGGAGATTGCATAGGCCCCTGTAGGATTGCACCATCAGAGGTTAGCCCCACTGAGCTCAATGGGGCTTACCCCCAGACAAGTGTGTACAGTACAGGCTGGCCCTGTTAGACTGAACTTAGCGGGACTTACTTCGGAGTAGATGCATGCAAGATCGCACTGCCAGCCTGCCAACATTTCGTGGTTGCTTAAGTGCCACAAGGACAGCCGAAGACAGTTTTAAAAGATGCATCGGTCTGTTATGAAGCTGAATTGACTCGTGCTTAAATTGGTTCTCTCTTACGGGAAAAGAACCTTGGTTGACAGCCCCGTCCTTTGCACATTTTCATGGAAGTTGAGTCCAGCTGAGTTTGCTGGAGCTTTATTCCCAAGTTTGCAGCCAGTTGCAGCAATGCTTTGCATAGTTGTTTGGACACAGGTTTCACACAGGTACTTCCCAATATAGTTTTGCGATATACTGTACTGTATATCAAAGGTGCTTAGTATTCAGAGACTCAGATTGCTATGTTTTACCTGCACTCTCAGAAGCAATGTGCCTCTGAATGGCAGTTGCTAGAAATCTCAAGAGTACTGTTGCACTCAGATCCTGTCTTTGGGCTTCCCATAGGCATCTGGTTGGCCACTACCCTCGTACTTACGGGACCGCCTCTCCTGGTATGTCCCGCAAAGGACCCTCAGGTCCACAGATAATAATAGCTTAAGGGTCCCAGCCTTAAAGAAGCCAGATTGTCCTCCACCAGGGCCAGGGCCTTTTCAGTGATGGCTCCGACCTGGTGGAATGCTCTGTCCCATGAGACTAGGGCCCTGCAGGACTTGATCTCCTTCCGCAGGTCCTGTAAGACAGAGCTATTCCACCTGGCCTTTAACTTAACCTGATCCTTCTTCCTTTTCCCTTTTCTATGAAGAAACCCTACTGAGACTCCACATTAGTTCCCCCTCACCCTGGTCTCCTTGCTGGCCCTAGCAGGATTAATCTGACCAGTTAGCCCTGGTGATGCCACATTTATGTTGTATTTATGCTGTTTTTAAGCGCGTTTTTAATCAATGTTTTTATGTTTGTTGTTAGCCGCCCTGAGCCTGGTTTTTATCGGGAAGGGCGGGGTATAAATTATTATTATTATTATTATTATAACAGGATTCTGGACAAGATGGGCTGTTGCCTTGATCCATTAGGCTTCTCTTATGTTCTTACTTGCGTTGCATGTAAAATATCCCAGATTCAATAGTCAACAGTATCCAGGTGAGAGCTGGGAGTGGCCTCTTGACAGAAATCCTGGAGAGCTGCTGCCAGTCAGAGTAGACAGTACTGAGCTAGATGAACATAATTTCCTGTGTTCCTATGAGTGCCTTTTTGGGGGGGTGAGGGGAGGGGAATTCCTCTCTATCCTGCCTTCTGACCTAGATGCCCTTTTCTCTATAATTCCAAATAAGTGGAGGGGCTGGTTTGTCACTTCTTAGAGGCGATGGGAAAGAGAGCCTGCAGATAAATGGCCAACTGACTCTTTTCCACAGCTGCTAGTTTTGAAGAGTTAGTAGAAATATAAGCATTCTACATGAAAACTAGGAATTGCACAAGCTACCCGGTAAGTCTTTTCTGGTATGGCAGGGAGGGAATATGCAACTGGATTTCTGCCTTGCGTACCCTGGATTTTTGCCAGGGGCCCTGCCAGTAGGAAGGTTTTCAGCCCTGCTGTGTTTCAGCAAATAGCCCCCTGGTATTTTTCATGTCAAGGAAGACCTTTTCTCTGAGATGCCCTGTGTAAATGAAATTAGATCTCTGCCCGGGGTGGTGGTTCTGTTTTTTTTTCTTTTTCAATTCACAGTCGGTTTCTGGACAGCCTTTCTACTTTTGTCAGTGCTTTTAATGGGACCAGGATGAGGACCTGAATTATTTCATCTGATACAACATATCCTCCCTTTCCTGAACCCCATGTCTCAAACCCCTCTAACCTTGTATCCATGACAGCCATTGCTTTAGTAACTATATCCAGGGGTTGCCTGATGTTTTTCTTTGGGAAAACAAAAACATTCCCTTAATTCCAAGCTTCGCAACTCTTGATGGGAGACTGAGAACAAGCTTGGCCTTTGTACATCTTTGCACATGCTGACTGAATATTGTAAATATATATGCTCAGCAAAGTGTTTTCAGCAGGGTTCTTCATTTTAACATAAAGAGAGCTTGATGGCAAGCCAGCGTTCATCAAATGTTCTCTTGGAAAGGTTTGTTCTCAGCACAAAAGAAAAGGAAAAGAAAACGCAGCAACACTGGAGCTGTAACTTGTAAGGATTAAGGGCCGTGGCGTACCTTTCAAATGTATTTCAATACTTTTAATATCAGAAGTCCTTGTACCAAGCACAGGGTGAAATTGAGATTGTAGAAACAAAAGAAATGGCAGCATAAACATGCAACAGACATGTCTAGTTAATCAGTGCTCAGCAATATGCTTGTAAAAGATTATCCCCCCCCCCCATTTTCTCTTTATAATTTTTGCAAGACATCCAAATCTTCCACTTGCTGTCTCTTATTTTTCTAGTTTTGGTCTCTGTCATTGCTTGTTCAAAATACGCCCAAAGTACATTCTTTCCCTTACATTGCCAGTATAGAGTTACCTTATACTTAGTTGGTCAGTATAGAGTTACACAGCAGAAAAGGGCCATGGCTCTCGTCTGCATCTGTTTTGCAGTGCAGAAGGATCCAGATTCAACCCCTTGCATCTCTCGGTAGGGCTGAGAGACCCCTGTCTTAAAGCCTGGGGAGCCACCGCCACTCAGCTTTGACAGAATTGTGCTAGGTGGACCAATGGTCTCCTTCAGTATATGACAGTTTCCTATGTTCCTGTGTTTTAGGTTCAGTCTAAAAGGAGATAATTTAAAATAACCCTCTGTCAAAGCATAGAGTCAGGACGGTTTCCCAAAAAGTCAATTTAGGTGACTAGCAAGATTGCATGTTTAGCCCAGAGACAGGGCGTCTCGATTTCCCATGGCAGGTTTGGGAAAGATCTTGTCAAGATACCATGGTGAACTTCTGCTGATTTGAACAGGCAGCATCTGTGAGACAAGCTATGGCTGGAGACAGTGGCTGTTCGTAGGTTCCATGTTTCCAATGCTACAAATTATGGTTCGGAGGATGGGAAGCAATCCCTGTGATTCATGTGTTCTTTCCTGGTTTGATCATTTGTTGTTTTAATTGGAAAACTGTCATTTGAGCAAGCTTATTTATTCATGATTGCACGCCACAGTTTGATCCTGAGTTGCAATCCTGGAAAGGAGGGTTTGATCAAACCATAGTTTGCTGTTTCCAACGTAACTGCAAACTGTGGTGTTAGTCATCCAGTGAGGCAGAGCTGCAGCAATAGTCTCCACGCACCAGCATCCCTGCTGCTTCCTTGGAGGGGTGAGGTGGCAGCATTGTTGGGGCTGCATGGGCACACTGGCAGAGCCAATCCTGCACTCCAGCCAGAATGTCCACACAGCCCCATCTTCATTCTAGTTTCACCCATGCCCCTCTCTGCCGTGATGCCAGCGCCAGCAGGCTACTGCTATAGTTCTGCCCTACCAGGTGAGATGTTTCCTCCATGCCTCTTCATACCAACTACTAGGAGAGAAAAACTGGAGAGAGTTATTGCCACTATGTTCTTGATTCTGGGCTTTTCAGAAACGGTAAGTTGGTCATGGTTGGAAACACAAGGCTGAGTAAGATGGACCTTTGGTCTGATCCTGCAAGACTCTTGTGGTTTGGTCAAGCCAGGATATTATTCATTAAACCAGGCCTGCAAGGGGTGAAGAGAATGTGTCAGCATAGGACATTTTACTGATCCTCCAAGCCATGATGTAGAGAACTGGAAATGTGATATCTGAATACACTCAGTGATTTACCTGCCCATGACCACCCAGCTTGCTCCTGGAATGAGCAGAGATTTGAATCCAAATCTTCCAGTTCAAATGTGACATTCCAACCACGTGTTTTTCCCAGGACTTGAAAATGGAAGTGGGAGTCTTAGGGTTGCTTCAGAGGTGACATTTGCCCTACTCTGAGATTATCTCTGTGTAAGGAGACACAAAGGGAATGCAGGTGGCACTCTGGTCTAAACCACAGAGCCTAGGGCTTGCCAATCAGAAGGTTGGCAGTTCGAATCCCCGTGACGGGGTGAGCTCCTGTTGTTCAGTCCCAGCTCCTGCCCCCCTAGCAGTTTGAAAGCACGTCAAGTGCAAGTAGATAAATAGGTACCGCTCCAGCGGGAAGGTAAATGGCATTTCCGTGCGCTGCTCTGGTTCGCCAGAAGCGGCTTAGTCATGCTGGCCACATGACCCGGAAGCTGTATGCTGGCTCCCTCGGCCAATAAAGTGAGATGAGCACCGCAACCCCAGAGTCTACCATCTTTTGAGAAAGGTGTTGCAAGGGTTTTTGTTTTGCTGCAAATGCGCAGCGTTTAAAGCCAGTGTTATGCCACCCTGCTGGGTTGACCCAAACACTCTTCTTTCTGGGCTTCCGCCTTTTTGTGAGGGGCCAGGTACAATTCCTTCTTTCACCCCTGATAGCAGTAGGCAAAACTTCAAGCTCCTTGATTCTCCGGAGAGCCTTCTGTTCTTCACCAGTGTCGTTTTGTTGCCGTCATCTAGTGAAAATGGTAATGCATGTAAAAAGCAATATAGTGTGCCTTTCCAATCTGCTGTATCTGAATAAAGCTTTGATGTACTGCTCATGTGCTTTCTTCTCTTAGGGGATCAAAAAGCCTTTCACGGAGGTCATCAAGGCCAACATTGGGGACGCACATGCCATGGGTCAACAGCCCATCACCTTCCTTCGTCAGGTACGATGGTCCTTGAGCCGTTGCAGACTTTCCCAGTGGTTGCTGGTGCCCATTGCAACTGGTAGGGCAGGAGGCAGGGCACCCCACAGCCAGTAGACTCACCAATGACAAGTAGAGCGAACTCAGAAGTAATGGAGGAAGGTTGAAAAATGATGTTTTAAAATAGAATAAGGAATGCTCAGTAGCAGTAAGGTTTTTTATGTTTGAAAACCAGTTTTTGTTGCTTTGTTTTTTCTCAACCATGTAGGTAGTTGCCCTTTGTACGTACCCAAACCTGTTGGACAGCCCAAGCTTCCCAGAGGACTCTAAGAAGAGAGCGAGACGGATCTTGCAGGGTTGCGGAGGGAACAGCTTAGGTACTCCTCTCATATTACTAACTTAATTTAAATTATAGATCTTCCACGGCATTGGTTTTAATTATGGGGTGTTAATATATAGCCATATTTCTTTGGGCTTCTTATCAATGTGCATGCCTTTTTTTACCCAAACTCTACAATCTGCACACCAGTTTTGGTAGTGTTGACAACTTTGTGTATTTTCTTTCCTGGGCCTCATTTGCACTATGCATTTAAATCAGTATTGTACTACTTTAAACAGCTGTGGCTCCCCCCCCCAAAGGATTGCTGGGAACTGTACTTGTTTAAGGGTGCTGAGAATTGTTAGGAGACCCTTATTCCCCCTTCACAGAATTCCCATTCCCAGAGTTCCCTGGGAGGGAAGATAAATTGTTAAGCCACTCTGGAAAGCGGCAGAATTACTTCTGAAAGCTTTGTGGGACACTACATAGTTGCATTATGTAGCCAACTCTTCTTTCCCGTTCTTTGTTTTCTTGCAGACCAAAAAGCCTTTTAGGCTCAAGCCATGTTCAGATTAATTAACTTTCCTGCAAACGGGAAAATCAGGCAAAACAGAATTCCCATTGCATAGAGTTTGCTCAAGCCTGTCCTTCTCAGGAATAGGGAGCCCAAGTAAATACGAGGCCAACAATACTGTCCTATGCACATCTCAATAGTGAGTCCTGCTGTGTTCAATGATGGCTCACTTTCAGAGCCTCACTCTAACATGGATTTAAGTTCTCGATCCCAGCCTGGTTTATTGGGAAGTAAGTCCCACTGGTTTCCACGTGACGTATTTCCAAACAGGTGTACATAAAATTGCAGCCTAATTTAACCCAGTGCCATAATTCTCTTTCTCCCCCCCCCCCCACAAAGAAAAGTTAAGAGAAATTGTGTTTATGCTGCTGTTATCTAGGTAGAGCTTTTGTTGTAGGGTATGACTAAGAACTACAGAATCTGACAGCCTTTATTACTTCTTTTCTAGGCAGGAAAAGAGAGTTATTGTGGCATGTCTAAAGGCATAATTAAAATAAAAGAGCTGTTGCCTAATTTTTTGTGATAAGTGCCTACTTGACATTTGGCAGGACCAATCAAAATCAATGGCGAGGGAAGTACCGTTACTTGCATTAGATAACATTCAGTGCTGCTCCCTGTTTCCTTTGAACATATTATATTGTTCCGAGGCTCAGCCACCTCCAACCTGGCGCCCTTTAAATGCTGTGAACTACAATTCCCATCATCCCCGACCAGCATGACCATTGCTTGGGGCTGGTGGGAGTTGAAGTCCAAAATTATCTGGGCAGCACCAGGTTGGAGCATCCTGTATGTTTGCCTCGCTTGTTCTTCTGGGTTGTGCTTGGCCTCGTTCCTTTCTGATGACTGCTTTCCTTTCATGAAATCACTTGCAGGCTTTTTGTGCATTAACAGACTGGGCTGTAGGAGCCAGCCAATCCAAAATCCATTCACAACCCGTGAAAAGCAACAAGCACAAAACAGAGTTGTCATTGAATAAAGGATACATTCACGCTTGGGTATTTCTGGTGTAAATGTGACTAGTTGCCCAATGTCTGTTTACACCATTGCCACCATTGACTCCTTTTACATACTGCGAAATCGGCACCAGCCCAAATTTGAGTTTTACCTGGATTGGGATGTGTGAACATACCCTTTCAGATTCTGTTCTCTTCAGAATTTCAACCTAGGTCTCTCATTTTTCAGATGGGAGCACGTGAAGTTCCTTTATACTGAATCTGACACATTGGCCCATCTGGCTCAGTATTGTCTACCAATTGGGAGAGGAGTTATGAGTTTTCAGACAGGGGACAACTCCCAGCTTCAGCTGGAGATGCTGGGATTGAACCTGGGACCTTGCATGCAACTAACTAACTAACTAACTAACTCTCTCTCTCTCTCTCTCTCTCTCTCTCTCTCTCTCTCACACACACACACACACACACACACCCCAACCACATACACAAGCCACTTTCCTGTGTGATCTCACATACTGGCCATATTCTCTCAAATACTGGAATCATGGGGAAGGTCAGTTGCATTTCCATCTGATCGTTGTCCAAATGGAGTACAAATGTAGGGTGGGAAAGACCCACGTCATTTGCCTCCACCAATTTGTTTCCAAGATTCACATGCATACTACAGTCAAATGAGATCACACCATAGGCAAGTGACTTTCTCACAGCTGTGTGTGGTGGTGGTGGTGGGGGGGGGGATTGAATTCTGACTATTTATTTATTTATTTAGCATTTCCCAGCGCCTTGATGGCCTTCAATGTATCTCACTACAAAAATATCTTTTTAAACCATTATAAAGGAATGTTAGCAGATTACAAGAGGCTCGCTTCTAATGGCTTCATTCCTGCCTGTTCTGAACATTGCTATTTTGTTTTTAAAAAAACCAAAACCAAAAGGACCATTTCCAGATCAGCACAGCCCCCATCCCACAGCGATTTTTGTTTTCAGTGAAGCAGAAACGACATTGCAGCTGCTGCTTTTTCCTGATGTAAATGCTTTGTGTGAGAGTCTACTTACTCCTGAATAATACCAGAGCAGAATGTAACATTTTTTGAAAGCACACTGATAAGCAGACATGTTGTGTCTTGATGACCAGGGTCTTGGCATTGGACAAGTGGTGAAGGTTCATACTGTAAGTTCTGTGTGGGTTTGTTTGTTTGTTTGTTTTGTCTTATCCCCCATGAGAGATAAGAGCCTGCTTCTAAGACAGCTACCTGTGTCTGGAGGATAACTGAACAGTAATTTCTTAATGAGGTCCAGCAAGAAAATTTAAAAGCTGCACGTTAAACACTCCCTGTTTCTCAACAGTAAATCTGAACTGCAATAACCTTGGCCAGCTGGCAGATAAAATCCCTTGCTGGGCTGATTTTAAGTAACCACGTAGCAAATCTGCCTGCCTTTGTGTTCTCTGTCCTTCCACTCCCACTCGTGCACAACTTCCTGGACCATAATGATGTGCCTAATATTGATTCAGTTTTGAAACTAGTTTAACTAGATCTACAAGGAAGTGCAACTGTGTGAGAGGGAAGCCAGCCAGTTCCCATCTCTCTTTGCTGTGTAATGAGGAGTCTCGTTGTCTGACCCGGGGGGGGGGGGAAGCAAAAGTTTACTTCACAAGGAAGTTTCTAGTCCCTGTGATGCTCGAAACTGGTAGGTAGCAGCATTAGCTCTGCTAGTATCACAGACACTACTTGATTTGCAGAGTCTCAATTAATTAGTTCCTGTTCGAAGCCATCCTAGTATCACAAGTATTGTGTGTGATAAGTGTTGTGCTTCGTACTAAAAAACAGTTCTTTTATCCTTGGCTGGCTCTACTCACAAAAGAAGGGAAAGACTTGCAGCCTCCTTGCAGATTAATTGAAGGTATTAGGACCCATGGTTGATGGAGAAGGAAGAGACAAGCGCACAACTTATTGAGTGCATTTTGCAAGGGAGACTGCAAGACCTTTTTAGCTATAAGTAGGCTGCTAGATGAGTTGATCTGCATCTCTCAGGCGTGTGCTCATAATTGACTTGGTAGTACAGTGGTACCTCGGGTTAAGTACTTAATTCATTCCGGAGGTCCGTTCTTGAACTGAAGTGTACTTAACCTGAAGCACCACTTTAGCTAATGGGACCTCCTGCTGCCGCTGCACCGCCAGAGCACGATTTCTGTTCTTAAGCGGAGTTCTTAACCTGAAGCGTACTTAACCCGAGGTACCACTGTAAAGGTAGCACAGAGTTAACACACAAGGGCCGTTGTTACAGCTCTTCCTACCAGGAAAACCCATCCATGCATTTGAAAACGGGTAAGCAGAAGGGCCACTTGCACAAGTGTGCTTAGGATTGCATCTGACTCTAAACATTTCAAAGGAAAAGAAACGGGTTGGCAGTAGGGATAGGCAAATCTGTCAATTTTTGGTTTTCTCATGGTTTTTAATTTCTCATTTTTCACACTTAAGTTCTCCACATTGCCATTATCAGTTTGTCTGTCTGTCTGTCTGTCTGTTTGTTTGGTTTTAAAGTCATCAGGGAAATTTGTCAGCATTTTCGGGCAAATCTTTCCTCGTATCCATTTTTGTATGCAGTTTTGCCTAATACCTTTTATTTATTTATTTGCAAGTAGTTTTTTTCTAAAATAACACACTTTGGTCTATTTTCACTAATATTTTTATGAGTGTTTGGTTTTTTTAGTACACACTACTTGGCTGAGGAGCTGCATTGCAAAATTCAGAGTGGATTTTGAAGGGTGGCTGAGTTTTGGTCTGGGCATCTCAGTGACAAACCTGTTCTGGGATTGCAAATGTTTCTGCTTGCCTGAGTGCATCATCTCTAATGATGACCCCATTTCCCTTACAGGTTCCTACAGTGCCAGCCAAGGGGTGAACTGTATCCGTGAAGATGTTGCAGCCTACATTGAGCGACGGGATGGAGGCGTTCCTGCAGATCCAGAGAACATATACCTGACGACGGGAGCTAGCGACGGTATCGCTGTATGTTTTGGTTTTTTAATATATTATCATTTTTATGATAGTGTGGTTCGGTGGTTAGTGTCAGACTAGGACCTGCGAGCCCAGGGTTCAGGTCCCCACTCAGCTATCAAGCTCCCTTGGTGACCTTGGGCCAGTCACTGTCTCTCAGCCTAACCTACCTCACAGGGTTGTTGTGGGGATTAAGTGGGAGGGGGAGAACCATTAACCCCATCTTCAGCTCCTTGCAGCAAAGGTGGGATAAAACTGCAGTAAAATTATTATATTTATATTATTTATATTTTTATTAATATTATGTATATTTATATCCCTTCTTTCCTCCAAGGAACTTGAGGTAGTATATATGTTTTATCAACATAACATGATAAATGATAGTCTGAGACTGGCCTGAGGTCACCCAGTGAGTTTCATATTTGAACCCTGGTGGTCAGGGCCCTAGCCCAGAAGTGGAGAACCTCAGGCCCAGAGGCTGAATGGGCTCTTCCAGGCACCTCTGTTTTGCCCTCAGAATTCTCCTCAGACTGCATGCTCTCTCCCATCATGCCCTCCTCAAGTACTGTATTTTTTTGCCTGGCTGGAATACGCTCTTGAACTCTGATAATGCCTCTTTCTTCCCTGGACAGAGGACAGAGAGGGGGGGGGTGAGTATGTGTAGACGCTAGCCTACTGTAGAAAGGAAAAATTTACATTCATTGCTCCCCCCATTTTTTTTGCCTCTGTCCCTGCTCAGCACTGGTATGTGGCCCTGGAAGGTTGCCCAGAAGGGACTGCATCCCTCAGGCTTAAAAAACATTTCTCTGTCCTAGTCCAGTCTCCTAACCCTACACCCCACTAGCTCTAGACATTAGGACCCCAAGCTGGGTGTACTCTGACAATATAAAACGCAAACCTATCACTTGGCATGAGCAGCGTAGGCTGATTGAATGTACATAAATTCCTAGGTTCCTAGAATTGTACAGTTGGAAGGGACCACAAGGGTCATCTGGTCCAACCCCCTGCAACGCAGGAATCTTTTGCCCAATATGGGTCTCAAACCCATGGCGCTGAGATTAATAGTCTCGTGCTCTACCGAGCGATACTTGGACAGCACAGGTTACTCTGGCAGCAACCTCTGAGCTTCTGCAGGGTTTGAAAATTTGTTTTGCAGTTGTCCAGAGAGAAAAGAGGAGATGAAGGGGGCAAGGAATATAGAAGCAGCCATGCAAGGGATGAGATGGGCAAAGAAATAGTCCTAGTTTTGAAATTTCTAGCTGCGACCTTTGTATGGCGCAGAAGTGGACAGGCGTTCTTCTCTCTGTTTATGATCTCTCTCTCCCCCCCCCCCCATATAATTGCTTCAGTTCTTTGTCTCTCTGGCCCTAGGCATTTCAAAGGAATGAAAGGCTTCTATGTCAGGACCTGTTCATGTGGAGGCCCTGCTTACAAGGTTTCTCTCCCTGGAAAACAAGGTCAAGGCCCTGTTTGTGTGTCAGTGGTCTGGCTTGATCTAACGACCAAAACGAGAACCCCTGGGGGGGGGGAACTGATTTTGTTCAGCACATTGAGAGGGAAATTCCTTTATTCTATAAACTAATGCTCTTCAACCTTGGGTCCCCCATCATTCCTGGCCATTGCCTAAGCTGTCTGCGGATGGTGTGAGTTGCATAGGGACGCATGGTTAAAGCACATAACGCATAGTTAAACATGCTGCAAGATCTCCTCCCCTAGACCTCGCTCCCTTTCCTCCCACTAACACTGGCAACCCAAGTGGGTGAAATAGTGCCAGTGCAATATTTGTTGACCTTCAGCAGGAAACCCACCTCGGCTTCAGTATATATAGGGTGGCGTAGGTTTGCTGCAAATTGGGGGGTGGGGGTGGGTTCCTGTCAATATGTAACTTTGAAATCCTACACCCCGCTTCCCCACTCCCCCATCCCCCTTATACATTCAGGCATTTTGGCTGCCTTGCAAAAAAACCTTAATGAAAATGCCATCGCCTGGCACAATTTGGTATTGCAGCACTGTTGGGCCCACAGTTTTATTGATTCGCCCAGTGTTCTTGGCCTCTGGGTTGGCAGCAGGTCAAGGTGGACGACTAGCTGCTTATGTAAAGCTTTGCGAGAAACGGCACGCATCTCCGTGGTTGGCTGGCCGCACTTGCTCATTTTCTTCTTGGAGAAGCAGGAATCGCTTCTTTAGATTCATTAGCCCTAAAAGCCAGCAATTAATCAAATTCAGCGGGAGCTCAGTGGTGGATCGTTATTTAGGAGGGTTTGGCATGGTCTGTGCCCATCCAAGCCAGCAAGAGAGTTCAAGGACTCACTCCAGCCAAGCAAAAACACTCCCAGGAGAGTGCAAAGGAGAGTCAGTAAGGGGCGTGTGGCTTGGGGAGTGTTCCGAGGGCCAGATAGTATTTCGCCCCTGGGGCTGAGGTTCCCCCATCTCTCTTCTGTGTTCCAAATATAAAAAGAACCTGGTTGGATCAGTCCAAAGTTCCACCTGTAACTTAGTGGGGGAGCATGTGGTTTGTAAGCAGAAGATCCCTGGTTCATTTACCAGGTGGGGCTGGGAGGAACCGCTGTCTTAAATCCTGGAGGGCTGCTGAAAGTCAGTGTAGACCAGGCTTCCTCAGACTCAGCCTTCCAGATGTTTTGACACTATCCCATCATCCTTGACCACTGGTCCTGCTAGCTAGGGATCCTGGGAGTTGTAGGCCAAAAACATCTGGAGGGCCGAGTTTGAGGAAGCCTGGTGTCGACAATGCCTAACTAGATGAACCACAGGGCTTATTACACTGCCCTTCCCCAAACACTCTTGGTTTTTCAAACACCCTCAAGAAGAAATTTAAGGACTTTTTAGAAAAGCCTGCAAAATATTGTTGTAATGTTGACGCTTTCTTTTATTTGTTTAGGGGAGAAATGGAACACAGTCTTGTTAAATAACCTTTCCCTTCCCCTCCAGACTATTCTAAAGATCCTTGTCTCAGGGGGTGGAAGATCCCGAACTGGAGTGATGATCCCAATCCCCCAGTATCCCTTGTATTCAGCCGCTATATCGGAATTGGATGCCATTCAGATCAACTATTACCTTGACGAAGAGAACTGTTGGGCGCTAGACGTCAATGAACTACGCCGCTCCTTGAATGAAGCCAAAACATACTGCAATCCCAAGGTCCTCTGCATCATCAATCCTGGAAATCCCACAGGTTTGCAGAACTCCTTTTTGTCTTCATGCTGTAATTCTCCTTCTCTAATGACTTTTCACCCACCTGCCCATCAAGTGACATCAGTGGTTATGTTAAGTGATGGGCAGGAGAACAGCTTTTCATTCTGCCTTTGCTGCCCTCCAAGGCAGCAGAATTAAATCCCTGCTCATCTGTTTGTGAGTGAGGGTTAAGACCCTTTGCAAAAGTGCTCTTTGAAGCAGCTGTTGTGCTTCTCTTTTAATGGAGGGGAGGGGGGGAGAAGCAAGGAGTCTCTCCTCCCCCATCACTTACTTAGAGAAGCATGGGGCTGCTTCTATGAGCATTTTTGCCAATGGCTTTAAAACAGAACCCCCCCCCTCTTTGTGTGTTCTGGGATTGAAAGATTACTGATTTATTGCTTACAGATTTTTATGAATCAGAGCTCTCTGTTTTCATCTCCCCCCCCCCTAATTTAGGTCAGGTTCAAAACAGAAAATGCATTGAAGATGTGATCCACTTTGCTTGGGAAGAGAAGTTGTTCCTTCTAGCTGATGAGGTAATAAAAGCATTAATTTTCAGGCCGCATCTTTTACTTCGTTCACAAACAAAGAAAGCATGTGCCTTTTTCTGCTGGTTACAGGTTTATCAAGATAATGTCTACTCGGAGAGCTGTCAGTTTCACTCCTTCAAAAAGATCCTTTATGAGATGGGACCAGATTACTGTAACAATGTGGAGCTTGCTTCTTTCCATTCTACCTCTAAAGGATACATGGGCGAGTAAGTTTTTGTAGTGCCTCCTTTTTTTCCCTTCACTGTGTCCTGGTTCTCGTATCTCAATAAGCCGGAGCTTGGTTTCTCTAGTCCACCCAAACGTGCTGATTCCCAGAGAGGAGTTGCTACCCGCTTTGCTCCCTGCTGGGCTATTGAGGTCAGTGCAGGATGGTGTCTTGCCAAATCAACTTCACCCTCCTCTCATGACACTAGAACTTCAGGGGTATTCAATGAAGCCGAATGTTCGGAGATTCGGGGCAGACAAAAGAAAGTACTCCTTCACGCAGCATCTTGGATGTTTCCCCCCACAAGTAGTGATGATGGCCACCAACTTGGATGGCTGAGGCTGTCAACAGCCATGTTCGTCCTCCACTGTTGAAGCCCCTGAATGCCAGTTGCCTAGGAATCACAAGCAGGTGGCATGTGCTTCCTGGCACCCTTTCAGACTACAGTTCCCAGGATACTTTGGGGCAGCCATGTGTGTTAAATGTATGGGGGTCTGCAGCTATGCACCTACATGTAAGGGACTTCACCCCCACCCCCACCCCCCACTTTATTCTGTTTACTCTCCCCCCTATCTTTTCAAAAAAGTAAAAATTGTGTTTTTATTTTTAAAAGGCTTGTCCATTTTACTGAGCTACAGTAAAAGATAGAGAGAGAAAATTCATAACACCTTTGGCTGTACAGACACCACTCCAGCTGCTTCATGACTGCCCAGTAAAGATGCTAATGACCTCCACATACCAATTAACATCTGCTGTACTCATGTTGCTGGGTTACAGCTCCCAGCATCCCTAGCCCATCAGCTGGGGCTGCTGGGAGTTGGGAGTCCAACAGCATCTCGAGGGCAGTGCATTGAGAGCCCCTTTGGCTCAAGATTTGTCCCTCTTGTGTTCTAAAAGTCAACGCTTCCTTGAGGCTTTATACTAGTGGACTGATTATATTTATTTAAAAAAATATTCTACCCTGCCTGTCAATCAAATAATGTTCAAGGTGCTGAGAAGCAACAGGTGGCAGGTAATACACACAATGCTATAATCATCCTGAGAGTTTCAGAATGTGTTGATTTTTCTCCTTTTCTTTTTCTATTCACTATCCCACTATCCCAGGTGTGGCTACAGAGGCGGCTACATGGAGGTGATTAACTTGCACCCAGATATTAAAGGGCAACTTGTGAAGCTTCTGTCAGTCCGTCTGTGTCCACCGGTCTCAGGTCAAGCAGCCATGGATATTGTCGTGAATCCTCCTGTACCTGGGGAGGAATCATATGCACAGTTCATCAAGGTGTGTGCGTCTACATCTACCTTGTGCAGCAATGACAAGAGAATCAGAAGCGTGACAAGCATGAGAGGGAAGCTAAAGTGATACCTGCATCTCCTGAATCCACACGCAGATTCTTATATTCAGTGCTGGGGTGCACAAACACTTCACCAAAGCTCCCTTTGCACACACCTGTCAAACGAAGGTGGTTTGTGTTGCTCGGCAGGGTGGGGTGGGAGGGTGATGACAGAAGGCCTAGGTAGGAAGTTTAGAAAGTGGAGGGCTCTGCTCAGAAGTTTTGAGAAGCACCACCCTATGGAAGAGAGGAACTGCAGGGCAACGCAAGCCATTTCTGTGGTACATAGTTCCTTTGCCTTTGGTGTGATGTTGCTGTGTGTTTCCGCTCAAATCAGGAAAAAGAGTTTGTCTTGAACAACCTCGCCAAGAAAGCCAAACTGACAGAAGACATGTTCAATCAAGTACCGGGGATCCACTGCAACCCTCTTCAGGGGGCCATGTATGCTTTCCCACGAATCTTCATCCCTTCCAAGGCCATTGAGGCAGCAAAGGTGAGACTTCTCCCCAACCGCTGCTATTACTTTTGCTGCACCTGTACAATTGTTGCCATTCCAGTTTTGGAGGAGCCATTCTCCAGGCCAGGGCAACTTTGATGCTTTTCTGGAGCCGCTGTACTGGTTTGGGGTGACATCAGTACTTTTTTTGCAGTAGCTATATAGAATTTTCCTGAAGCTGCGTTACTCAACAGAGGTGGGGTGTCCTGGATTTGCAAGATCTCATCTTGGGCTGTCTAGTATGATGATATTCCTGCTCTTTGATACTGGCCCTTTGACAATCAATAATAATGTTTATGGAAACGTCGTGGTGAACACACCACCCGTCTGATTCATGCCTGTCAAACAGCTTTTAAAGAAACACAGGGGCAAGTTGACAGTCCTTGGCGTGACCAACTTTATGGTCCAAGTGCAACAGCCATTGGGCCCTACAAAATGAGGGCACTTTCAGCTGTTGCAGAGAAGCTTTGCCAGACAGATGCACAGATAAAAGTATTTGGAAGCATCCTTTTTATAATGAAAGGAACTTAACTGCATAGTTGGACTAGGTGGCTGTGGAGGTCTCTCCTAGCTCTATGATTCTATGAAAATGGGACCTGCTATTCACTCTCTAGTTTCTAATTATTACATCATTTTTATCTCTGCAGGCTCATAAAATGGCTCCCGACATGTTCTACTGTATGAAACTTCTGGAGGAAACAGGGATCTGTGTTGTTCCTGGAAGTGGCTTTGGCCAAAGAGAAGGCACTTACCACTTTAGGTACAGGGTTGACAAAGCATGCTGCAGTGTCAGCAGCTGAATTAAATTTTCTTTCTTTTTGATGACATGGTCTCCATGTGTTATAAAGTCTTTTTATAATACTTTTTTTTTCCTGTTTCCCCAGGATGACCATTCTCCCTCCGGTAGAGAAGCTAAAGATCTTGCTGGAGAAAGTGAAAGACTTCCACATAAAGTTTCTCAAAGAGTATTCTTAAGCGAAATTAAGACTCTCTTCCGCTCTCACTCTCTCTTTCCAGAGTAAATCTGGGAAATCCAAACAAAGCTGTGAGGGGGAAATGTTCTGTGTCGTCTTTTAATCAAACAAATCCACACTAGAACGGCTAGAGCCAAGCTATGAAATTTGCGTACCTCCAGCCTGAGTGTGCACTGTGCTTTAATTTCATGGGAAGAAATGGAAATAATGGCAAGAATTGGGGGGGGGGGGAGAAGAGTGCAATTGTGTGCCTTGACTCAATTTTTATTTCTTAGCTTGTGTGGCTGGCTGGCCTGATGGGGGGAAAAAAGAGAGGGAATTTCTCGGTGAGAATTATTGGAACTATTACTATTTCAAAACAGCAACCCTACAAAATTTACCTTTGGTTTTAAATATGAAAGCAAACTTTAACTAAGCTGGCAACTGAGTGTCAATAAACACCCTTCTATAGATTTTTTTTTTTTAAAAAAACAACAACCTTACTTTGTGTACTTTAACAAGGCACCCATATTTTAAAAGCTGCATGCTTCCAGTAAATTGGGTAGAATATGGTTCGTGTGAACTGTTGCGCGGTTCTCCTTGGCCTAAGCAAGGCTGCAACAGATCCATTTTGTGGTGGGTGCCCTGTTCAGACTCATCATTTGAGCACTATGCCATGCTGTGGGCATTGGGTATGTCATCCCTTTTTGTTTCAGGATTTAAGCAATGGCCCAAATTTCTTCTCTGAGAACCCAGTGAACCCAGACTCGACTTGCCCCCCAGCATGTGAACTGATGCCAATCATGGTCTTTGCATGGAAAAGTATCACAAGTATGAGCTAAATAAATAAATAAAATTGGGAGCCTATAAGAGGGAGGCATGGAACTGATATAATCAGGACACAGAACTCTCCTCCTTTCACTTGGCTAGATGCTGCTTTAGAATGTAGGTACTGAGTAAATTAGCTAAGCAAAGGAGATGCTTCTTAGCTATGAATCGGAATGCGCCTCAGCATGGTAGCAAATAAATACAAGATGCCGATACCAGAGGGAGCATTTTCCTATGCGCGAAATGATCTGCCAGTTTTGTTCAACAAAGTACTTTGCAAAAAAAAAAAAAGCATATTTTGAGCACTGACCGATAATCATAACGTCCAACGTTGAAGGAACGTGGAAGCGTCACATTGAGAAAGGGTCCAATCTGGTAGTATAATCTTGCCTAAATATTCAGCCCCCTCTCAGGGCTACTATTTCAACCTGAACAGGCAACTGGAAGTTCTGTGAAAATTGCTATCCCGTGGCTGTTTCTTTTGTTTCTAGCCTCAGAAAGACAGGGATTTTCTCCAACGCGTGTCACATGGACCGAGTTTCTCTTCTAAGAAGTAGAAGTGAAAACGAGAGGGCAAGATGGCCAGTAGGCTATTTAGCATTGCTAACCAGAGTGGAGTGGACTGCCTGTCTGCTACCATCGCCCAGATTCGTGACACTTTGCTCTCCTACAGTAGATCTAAGAGTCTCCCGTGTTGGTCCAATGGGGCTTCATTTTACGATACAGTACAATTTCCTTCCCCATTAATCCATCTCAGTCTTGTACATAAATAGGGGTGCCAGCTTCAATACGGGGGGGGGGGGAGACAGGTAAGCCCTGCCATACATAATCACATGATGCAGCACATGCACATCATGTGAATGCCAATGCCTATCAACTTGGGGGGGGCTGGCCCCCTCAAATATTTTATTGGTGGGGGGGCAAAGGCCCCTCGGCCCCTAGGAGCTGACTCCTATGTACATAAACCTGGCTTAGCTTTTTTTGGAAATGCTGCTGTCGCTGACCCAAGTGTCCAGAATGTTCCAAGTGAACAAAGCAATTACGGCTGCAGATCACCCTGCGTACTTGACTGTATTGCTGAGTTGAATTCCAAAGGGGCAAACAAATTTATCTTACAGGCAGGGGCGGAGGAAGCCTCTTGGCCGCCCGGAGGCACCCCCCTGGGGGCGGGGCTAGGCTTGGGGAGTGGTGGGAGGGGCCGCCGAGTGTCACCCCCCCTCCCCTGGAACCCGGGGTGCCCTGACCCCATCGCCCATCCCTTGCTACGCCACTGCTTACGGGTGCCGTTAATTCTAAATGGACACATTGCCATCCGACAGCAGCAGAAACATTCTTTCGTCCTTTCTGCGTTTTTGTCCCCTTAAACCTACCATTTTACTGACACCGTGCAAGGATGGGGATATTGGAATTCTGAATGAACAGAACACTCAGCTTGCTGGCGCAACTGCTTGGCACGTTTTCCTAAACATTGATTACGTGAACTACTGAAAACTAGCATGTTTCGCTCTTGGAACACTGCAGTTTAAAGAAACAAAACAAAGGAATTGCACTTTCCCCCCTGAAATCTTGCTTCGGGCTCACTGCTTGGGAAGGGCCGTCCTATTGAACATACTAGTGCAAGATAATTCTGTGCACTACTCGTGGTTACTATATATTTTTATATACTTTTGTAAGTTTTTCTCCCCCGTTGGGTTTGGGGAGGGTTGGGAGGGGAGGGTAGTATTTGTAGTCTTAACAAGCCAGTGGGTTTTCTATTTACCTTGTGTTTACACCCAGTGTTCCTGAAAACGATGCAAGGTTTACATGTTTCTAAATAACTCTTTTTGCAGGGGATGTTTTAAAAGGTTTGCTTTTTCCTCCCACACCCGTTGCTTCCCGCCTTTTTAAAAATGGGAGCAGCAATCCTTAAGAGGTTTAGTGATTAAATCAAGGATGCTGACCTACTTTCCTTTGTGTTTTCTAAACACTGTTATGGTGCCTTTTGATTTCTGGTACGCTGAGGGAGAATGAATGGGTTTGTTGTTGTTGTTTCCTGCATCTTTTGAGAAATGGTACGATCCTTCCACAGTTGATTTGACACATCTGTAAGTACTGTGATGAGCTGCTAAAATTTAACTTGGTTGTCTTTGGGAATCTATTCCAGAGTGGACATCAGTGGATGCAATTTCCAAATAAACGGTTTAGAGATTGCAGGTGGAGAATGTTACTACACTGAATTTTTGTTCTCTCTTTTTAAAAAAAATGTACGTCCTTTAATGAGTAAGGCAATATCTAAACATTGTGATGCATGCTCGTAGGTTCACATTTCCTACAGGTGCTCCTCATGCTGTTCTTGGGATGACTTTTTAAACGTACCTACAAGTTCGAAAAATTAAATAAAAGAATGGTTGGAAACTTTTTTTTGTCGTGGTGCTTTCTAGAAGTTTTACAGAAAAAGGAAGCCTATGTTTTAATGAGTTTTCTAGAAGCCTTCTTTCTCACAGCTGACACTTAGGAACATAAGAAGGTAGCATATATAGAGTTAGAGAGTTGGCCTGATGCAGCAAGGCTCTTAGAGGAGGTTAAAATCTGTCACAGGTGTTTTTTTTAAAGCAACACAGCCCACTAGGATGCAAGGGAGAAAGCAAGCAAAAATGGCTACCTAGATTGCCAAGCAGCTTTTTGTCTTAGTCATTAGGCAAACAAAACTCTTGTAAAAAAATTGGACTGTGGCAAAACTACCCCAGGGTTGTGACCCTAGTTACTCTTGAGTAAACCCAACTGAATACAGCCATTTGTTCACACATACAACAATATCTACTCACTCCAGTGTCTTTTAACAACTGTGAAATTATCACTGTACCACCGTGCTGAGCTATCTAGGGAAAAGTAGGCATTAATGGAGGAAAACTAATCCAGGATTTGAGCCCCCCACTTTTTAAAAAAGCAAAGTTTGTTGTAAAAATACCCCTTCTTTCCATAAACCGGGAGAGTTCCATGCAGCTGATCCCTCCCTCCCCCCAGGGCTGATTTGACTTCTTTAGGGAAAGAGCGTGCCTTGCACCTGCGATCAGTCCCCCCACCCTCTTTCTCCAGGGTCCTAAGTGGGCGTGTCCACAGCCAGGGCGGGGAACTGCAATAAATCCACACACAAGAGAGATGCTTGCTTCTTTCTGAGCTTTCCCGGTTTGTGAGCTGGGAGCAAGATATGGCGCTAAGGAAACACCTTAACGAGGCGAAGAAGCGCAGCGCGGACTCCGGAGTGGAGTCGGATCGGAGCCTCTTGAGCAAGGAGCAGAGGGACCAGCGCATCAGTCTCTTTCTGCGGGATTTCCAACACCAGGGTGAGGTCTCGGGATGGAGGGGGGGGGTAGGCGGGCAAAACAGGTGGTCTGAGTGAGCAAATGTGAGCCAGCCTGGTGTAGTGGTAAGAGCCGCCTTTCTCAACCTTGGATCTCCGAATATCGTTGGGCTACAACTTACATCATCCCTAGCTAGCAGGGCCAGTAGTCAGGGATTATGGGAGTTGTAGTCCAACAACATTTGGCGACCCAAGGTTGAGGCATGATGCTGGGGCAGGACCTGGGAGACACCAGGGTTCAAAGCCCTGCTTAGCGTGAAGCTCCCTTGGGTCAATCAGCACCTTTCAGCCTAACCTACCGTACAGGGATGTTGTGGGGATTAAGTAAGGGGGGGGAACCATAAGCCACCTTGAGCTCCATGGATGAAAAATTGGTGCATAAATAAATGAATCTTGGAGAAGTGGAGTGAAAAGCAAGGATATTGGAATCATATAACTGTTGTAGACTTGAAAGGGACCTCCAAGGATCATCTACTCCAACACCCTGCAATGCAGGAGTCTCAACACTCAGTCCCCCATCCACATACCATTCTGGACCTTGCTTAGCTTTGCAAATGTGCCCACAATTTTGTTCCCCAAAGGATAGAAATGCCTTAATTCTAGCTGCTTCACTTGATTATTCATTTCAGGTTCTTGCAGTGCTGTGTTTCTGCCAAGGGCCAATATTGTCCAGTGGTTAGAGCATCTGTGTTGCGTGTAGAATGTCCCGGGTCCAACCGCTGGCATCTGCAGGTAGACCTGGGGAGGGAGAACACAGCCTGGAGAGCTGCTGCCAGTCAGTGTAGACAATACTGAGGTAGATAGACGAATGGACTGATTCAGCATAAGGCATGTTCCTCCGTCCTTCTCCCTTTCTCCAAGCAAAGGAAAACCTGCGAGATTTGAAGAAAGAGCTGGCTTCACTTCTGCAGACAGCTGAGAAGGCATTCCAGGTGGAGCTGCTGGCCATGCCGGTGGTCATGAGAAAAATGAGGAGGGAGGACTTGATTGGTGAGGCTGCTATCCCAACCCCACACCTGCTGGGAGTAAGACTTGTTGAATTCAGACAGATATACTTCTGAGTAGGCATGGTTAGAATTGTGTTGAGTGAATGGTCACGCAGATAGGTCCTCGTGGCCCCAATCGTGACTTTGCTCAGCCACTTTCTCAATGGGGCTTGCTGCCAACTAAGTCCCCATCTGTACTATACAGTTAAAGCAGTATCGCACCACTTTAGATAGTCAGGGCTTCCTCTAAAGAACTCTGGGAACTGTGGTTGGCTTAGGCTGCTCAGAGTTGGTAGGAGGTGCCTATTTCCCTCTCAGAACTACAATTCCCAGAGTTCCCTTGGATGAACGGTGGAGTGTTAAACGACTCTAAAATAGGTAGCCACTAATGTCAATTTTACCTTTGCACAGTAGGCTAGTTTCTGCAAACACTCGCACACCCATCTCGGCCCTCCACCCAGGCAAGCAGGAAGCACGATCAGTGCGCAAGGAGGGTGCAAAGCAAGGGCAGTGAGGGGTGTGGCCTAGGGAGAATCCTCAGTGCCAGGGAGAGAGACCTGGAATGCCCAACATCATTGGCCCCCATCATCTAATACATATTTTGAAAAGTGGTTTCCTGGTTTGTTTGTTGTGCATTCGGACACCTCTTAAGATATCCCAACCAAATTTTGCATGATGGGTCGGTCCTGAGATCAAGGAGCCGGTTTTCATTTATGTTTTGGATAAGATTGCTTGCCATTATCAATCGTGTCTGAGCCTTTAAAACCACACAAACTGAGAGTTTTTTGGTTACTTAAGACTTACTTGCAAAGTCAGATACAAGCCTGCTAGTAAAACATAAGTAGAACCTGCTGGACCAGGCCAGGGGCTCATCTAGTCCAGAATCCTGTTCCCACAGTGGCCAGCCAGAAGAGTTTTGGATTTGATATCCCACTTTATCACTACCCGAAGGAGTCTCAAAGCGGTAACATCCTCCTTTTCCTTCCTCCCCCACAACAAACGCTCTGTGAGGTGAGTGGGGCCCAAAGCCCCAAAGCAAGACCCTGGCGCAATTGCAGTCTTCCCCAGTGCAACTGCATTCTTCTCAATAGTGCTCCCCAGCAACTATATTCAGACAAATAATGCCCCTGATACTGGAAGCAATATCAAGCCATTGTCTTGTACCTGTTGATGGCCCTTCTCTCTATGAATTTGTCAAGCTCCCTTGTAAAGCCACCTTAGTTGGTGGTCATCAACAAACACCATAGCTTAACTATGTGCCGTTTCAATACCTTTCTTTTCGCCTTCCCACTTCTTAGTACCTTTTCATGCAGCACATTGTTAAACTGTGAAACTCCCTCCCACAGGATGACCACCAATTTAGATTAGGCAGATTTGTGGAGAAGAGCACGGATGGCTACCAGCCAGTACAACTATGTTCTGCTTCCATGGTCAGAAGCATTAATGCTTCCTTATACCAGTTGCTGGAAACTGCAGGAGGGAAGAATGCTCTTGTGCTCAGGTCCCGCTTACGGGCATCTGGTTGGCTGCTGTGAGAACAGGATGCTGGACTAGATGGGCCATTGGCCTGATCCAGCAGGCTCTTCCTGTGCTCATATTTTGCTCCAACCTTTATTATATAAAGAATGTGTGATTGATAAGAAGCTAGTCCCTTTGATTAATCGGCAACTGGCTGCCTTGGTATAATTGCCTGTCTCCGTACCACAGATCTTAAGGAAGAAGAAGCTGCCGCTGCCACAGTCATCGCCACCGCCATGGCAGTAAGTATGACCAAGTAACACGGAAATGCTTTTAAAAAACAGTAACAGATCCTTATGCCTCTTGAGCAATGCTGCTCCCAGGTTATGGCAGATTGGGGCAACTGCCCCAAGGCCTAGTGCAAAGTATTGCACTGTCCTTATTTTGTTACTGCCCCCACTCCTCCTCCGATTGCCCCCCCAATTAATAAAAGGGAGTCCTTTCTCAGAGCAAGGCATTCTGCGTGATATGACCCAGGAGAATGCAGGTGCCAGATCTGTGCCACCTTACCAGAATGCCTTACTTCGTAGATGTAAGCAGTGAGAAAGCAGTTTTAAATGGTGGGTGGGAGAGGCAGATTGGAGTAGAAGGGAGCCCCATTTGTCAAAGCTCTGGCAAACTCTGTGTGGTATGTGATATTTGTCCTAGGTCCTTTGGGGGAATAAAACTGCTAGCACATTTGCAAAGCTAAGCAAGGTCCAGAATGGTTTCAAAGTGGATGGATGGATGGGGGGCTGAGTGTTGATTTCTGCATTGCAGAGAGTTGACTTAAATGACCCCCCCCCCCGGGTCCCTTCCAACTCTACAATTCCTGGCGTCTCTAGGTAGGGCTGGGAAATATCTCCTGCCTGGTACCTTGGAGAACCGCTGTCAGTCAGTGTAGACAATACTGAGATAAATGGACCATTGGTCTGTCTCAGTATAAGTCAGCTTCCATCCCATGGGATGACTCTGCTCCAGAGGGAAGATTTTTCATAGGGGATTTTCACATGCGCCAGTCACCTGCCGCCTCTTACATTCGTCCATGTGTCCAAATCTTTGGATCCAGCAACCAAACCCACAACAGAGATTCTGGCCTGATAATGCAACCTCTTTCTCCTTCCTGTCCACAGAATGATTGCTGCGCAGCAGATATGCCAACTCCCAGGCTGGTGAGGACCAACAGCAAACGAGGTTAGCTGACCTTCCAAGCTTAACATTGCTTGGAGGGAGTGTTGCCCAGTTTCATGCAAGGGAGATCACTGCTGCTGCTGCTTCACAGTCCCTCTACAGCTGTGCCAAACCATGGTTTGGATTAGCCTATCCTCCAGATCAGGGCTTGTCGTTTATCTAACTACAGTTGTAGTAGCCAAGGTTTGTTTGGAGCAAAATAAACCCAAGAACCTGGATGTGGAGGATATGCTAAGCCAAACCACAGCTTAGCTCTCAGATGCAGAAGCAGAGGAGGAAAAAAACTGGGTGCAATCTCCTCTCTGGGAACGTGCTAAACTATGGTTTGAGAATGTTCATGCTTGGCCGTGGTTTGACTTGCTGTTCTATGCCAAGCAGGTCAGTGTTCGATGGCAGTGGTGCTGTCAGGGCTGGACTTTGGAGTAGACATCTGGGGCCCAAAATGCAGAAGAGCTGGCTTACCAGTTGTTCTGGAGGGTCATAAGAAACCTGCTGGATCAGGCCCAATGGCCCATCTTCTTCAGCCTCTTCTTCTCACAGTGGCAAACTAAGATCCCTGTGGGAACAGACTCCCCACACAAGAGCACACTTTCCCTCCTGTTGTTTCCAATAACTGGTATTCAGAAGCATTTACTGCCTCCGACCATGAAAGCAGACTATAGCCTTCATTGCTAGTAGTCTTTATTGCTAGTAGCCCTCGATAGCCCCCTCCTCCATGAATTTGTCCAATCCTCTTTTAAAGCCATTCACGTTGCTTGACTTCTCTGCCTCCTGTGGGATCAAGTTCCTTAATTTACCGTAACTATGCACTGCATGAATAAGTCTTTTTTTTCCTGTCCTGAATCTTCCACCATTCGGCTTAATAGGATGTCCACGACTTCTAGTGTTATGAGAGGAGACAAGTTTTTTTTCCTTATCTGCTTTCTCCATGCCATGCATAATTTCATAAGTGTCTATCATGCCATCTCTTTTACCTAAACTAATAAAAAACCCAGTGCTTCCATTTCGCCTCACAGTCGGATCGCTCCACATCCTTTTTGAGGTGAGGTAACCAGAACAGTACATAGAATTTCAGATGTGGTCACACCATAGATTTCTGGAATGGCATTATGCTATGAGCAGTCATTTTATTTTCATGAGCCCTTGGACGTGTTCTTTCTTCCCCATGGGACAGAAGAAGAGGAAAGTTAATGAGAGTGCAAAACCTGGTGCTGTTTGATCCAAGCCAGAGTATCCTGCCATAGCTTTGGAGAGACTGATGTAAGATGCATGCATAACATACCTATAATAACCCTTGACCAAATTGCCCCTTCTAGTTAAGGTCACAACGATTGTGGAATACAAGGGAGACGAAGAAGGGAGTGGAGCCCCGGCCAGGAAACTGTCTCGAAAGGTAAGTGGGGAATAGGATCCCGTATGTGCTCATAGCAAACTCATTCTCTTAAGTGTGGATCCTTCTGTAGCCAAAACAGTACTATCCACGTACAAGAGGGAGACGTTAGGTATCTCTGAGGAACCTGGAGATGTACCAATAAATAAATAAATAAAATACATAGATGGGGAAACCTTAAGAGGGTAGGGAGGACCTGAAGATAGCCCAGCGAGAACTGAGTACGCTGAATGGACATGCAGTGCTGAGTGCACTGGGAACAAAACTGAGGTTGGGAATGGAATGGAATATCCTGGGAAGGGGCTCAGCAGTCTAGAAACTTGCATGAGAGCACTCTCACTGTTTTGTTGCAGGTCCTATATGTAAGACACACTACACTTTTTTGCTGATTCAAAGCTACCCTCTTTAGCAGTGTGGCCTGGAGGGTTCTTTGTCTCTGCAACCCTGGAAATGGAGTGATCCTGGTGAGGTTGGATGTTCAGTGGCCCCCGAGATTGGCAGAGGGTCCATTTCCCCCCAAGGTTCTCTGTGCAAAGTCAGCATCAACAGAAGTCAGTGTGAGAATTTTGTGTGCATGGCAAGGTCAGACCCCGACAGGTGCAGGCTCTACCTGAAATCCCCTGCCCACCTCAATTCTGACACTAGCACCCAGGGCACAAAAGGTGTATGTGCTGATCTTATGCAGCATTCTATGTGTGAGGTTGTGCATGTGAGCTGGGAAATGCTTTGTGTGGTGTGCAAGAATGTTTGCTGGTGGCAGGAAACAGGCAAACAAGCACCACATTATTCAATATCCCATTGCCTATAAATCTGCAAAGTTAGATGGCTATTCCAAACAGTAGAGAATCGGGTGACTTTTAGGAATGCTAAACAACTTTGGTTTTTCGATGGACTACCTTTGTGGCCCTAAAACCCTGTTTTGCTGCTTAACTCTCCTGCAGGCATTTAAAACAAATTCTCTGGCTTCCTTGCCTTCTGCTGTAAAGGGCAAACAAGGGACTCCGTCCAGGTAAGAGTAACCATATATTCTTGCTACATTCATTCCTCTTGGTTCTTTTCTTGTGAGGCAGCAAAGTGCATCTGCTTTCAAAGAGAGCCAGTGTGGTGTAGTGGTTAAGAGTGGTAGACTCGTAATCTGGGGAACCGGGTTCGTGTCTCCACTCCCCCACATGCAGCTGCTGGGTGACCTTGGGCTAGTCACACTTCTCTGAAGTCTCTCAGCCCCACTCACCTCACAGAGTGTTTGTTGTGGGGGAGGAAGGGAAAGGAGAATGTGAGCCGCTTTGAGACTCCTTCGGGTAGTGCAAAGCGGGATATCAAATCCAAACTCTTCTTCAAAGGAGCAGCTCTGCCTATGGCACAAGAGACCCTATGCCATGGGTAGGCAAACTCAGGCCTGGGGTCCGGATCCAGCCCAATCGCCTTCTAAATCCGGCCCACGGACGGTCCGGGAATCAACATGTTTTTACATGAGTAGAATGTGTCCTTTTATTTAAAATGCATCTCTGGGTTATTTGTGGGCCATAGGAATTCGTTCATTATTATTATTATTATTATTTCAAAATATAGTCTGGCCCCCCACAAGGTCTGAGGGACAGTGGACTGGCCCCCTGCTGAAAATGTTTGCTGACCCCTGCCCTATGCCCTATCTAACACCCAGTAAACTATGGTGCTGTACAGCTAAAGACCAAGTTCTACATATTTTGATGGGGGAAGCTACAAGTGTGAAATCAATGGAGCTTTTAACTAGCTGGAAGCTGCCTCTGCTCCTTATAAGTGATGGCTGTTGATGGCCAATGCCTTCTGTTTTAAAAAGAGGCTTCGTGAAGAATACTCTTAGAAAAAGCAGGTTGCTAGCCCTCATGGTTGTACCAGAAAGCTTTGAAAAAGAACACCTGTCCATGTCCTCGGTCACGTAGCTCATGGCTGAGAAATCTCAGGCCTTGGGAACTGAATGTGGTTCTCCAGGCTTCTCTGTCTGCTTGCATAGTAGGTGGGTGGGACTTCTTGTCTCTGCTGCATTTCTGTGTTTTAAATCTGCTGGTAGCTATTATGTGCTATTAGTTATTATTAGGGTGAGGAGCAGGTAATAAAAAAGCAAATTAATAATAATGATAATATCTGCTATTATTTATCATCATCATCATTAGTTATTATGTGCTATTCTTATCTTCTAGTAGTTATGATCAGTGCTTTTTTTCCTAAAAAATGTTTAGGGGTACTCTCATTTTGATTCAAGATAATCACCATTTTATTGTTCAAATCGGGAAAAATAAATACAGTAAATGGACAAAAATACAAAGATTCACAAAATGTTTAGGGGTATGCGTACCCCTGCATCCCCCCAGAAAAAAAGCACGGGTTATTATATCTGTTAATTGGATTTATCTTGATGTCTAAGAGGATTTCGCCCCCTAATCATTCTGTTTTTGCTTTAAAATGTGGCATTACTTTGTACTTTTGATGTTTTTGTATTGATATGAACTACCTAAGAGTAGCATGAAGTGATCTAAGGACTACATGGGGAAGTCTCTGCAGCTGCAACAGCTCCACTGCTTGTGATCATTCTGTGGCTCTACCATTTGACCTCTCCTTGCAGAGGATTCTCGCAGGAGCAGGTATAGGAGGAACCGTTGCTGCAACCTTAAAATCCTGTAAATGCCCCCCTGTGTCCCATCAGGTCTGCATACGCCACTCCAAATGGGAGAACCATTGAGCGATCAACCTCGATGCGGGAACGGCCGGTGTCTGCTTCCAAGTGCATCGCGTTGGGCTCTAAAAGGCAAGCCATGCTGTTTTTAAGGATATGAATATTGTGGGATAATCAAGACTCGTACAGCCAACCTACTTAAGTCCAACGAATGCATGAATGGGTTAATACAATCAAGTAAGCTTCCTGCCAGGTTTAGTTATGCCCCCTTCCCCCACCTTGGGAGGAACTAGGTAATCAAGACTTTGTTCCCTTCCAGTCTACCTGAGAAGCTCAGTGTGGGAAGAGGTTTGAGCTGGTACTTCCTTTCCTCTGTCCCAAATCTCCCAACATTCAGTTTCATTGGATATTGCTAAATTATAATGTATTGTGAGAGAGGGAGAAAAACTTCTGTCCACTTTCTATGCACCGTGTGTAATTCCATGCACCTCTATCATGGCTCGCCTTAACTTTCCTTTAAAACAAACCTCCTCAAACATCGCCAAATGTCTGGACCCTCTCCTTATAGGGGTCTTGCGTCATCTCCTCAATCAGTTGTTTTGCTCTTTTCTGAACCGCCTTCCCTCTCCTCCACCCCTCTACCCCCACCCCTTTCTCGTGCCTAGATTTCCACAAAGGGGTCTCTCCAAAAGTGCATCTGCCTCAGAGAGAACACAGGCGGTGACGCTCCGGAGTATGTCGATGCCCCACGATAGCTCAGTTCCCTTTGTCAACATCCCTTTATCTGATGGAAAGGTACTGTATCAGCCGAGGAGGGCTGTGAATCTTTGATTTGCAAATACAAATGCATCCAGGTTGAGACATACATTCAAAAAATTAAGGACGTCTCCCCAACCCCTTTCATTGCTGCTTCCAGCCGTGAAGGCAGAGCATAGCCACCGTGGCTAAGTAGCCACCAGTAGCCCTCTCTGCCATGAATTTGTCTAATCAACTTTTATAACCATCCAGTTTGGTGGCCATCGCTTCTTCCGGTGGGAGAGTGTTCCATAGCTCAACTCTGCACTGCACGAATAAGTCCTAAGCCCTGACTCTTCCAACGTTCAGCTATATTGGATAACCATGTGTTCTAGCGTTGGGAAAGAGGGAGAGGAACTTCTCTCTGCCCACTTTCTCTATGCGGCATGAAGCAATAACATGCGTAATGGTGCACGCGCACGACCCATGCGGCTTGCAAACAGCAACTCTCTGCTCTTGTTCAGACTCTCTGCTCGGCTGGCGATGACCTCCAGAATGTCAATGTGGAATTATTGAATGAGGACACCGTCCAGCATATCCACAGCCTTGTGGTAAGTGTGCAGAACAAATAAACCTTGGAAATGGCTCTCTCCCCGCAGGGGGACTGGCAGGGTTCGTCATAACATGGTTGTCAGCTGTGCCAATCTGCACTGTTCCTTCTCGGGTCTGAAAAATCCATGCAAGTAGTTCTTAGAAATACTTCTGTGTAAGGCATTCCTTGCATAGAATCTGGAGTTTTGGTGGTTCGGAGGGATGTTTGGAGAGCTCCGTCAATTGCCCATGCTTTTTTTCTTTCCCCGCTTCCTTAGAACCAGTTGACAGTCCTTTGCGGAAAAGCAACGGTTAAGTGAAGTTGATGGACTCCATAAACAACCTTTTTCCATTCTTGGATCTGAATATCCATGATTCCTTATGTTTAAATATAGGCTTCTTCTTTTTTAAAGTACTATTAAACTTGTTATTTCTCTATGGAGGCTTGCTGGCATTATTTCAGGGTGAATGGTGTTTGCTGTAAAAGGGTGTCATACATGTGCTATACACATTCTACTCATGTAAAAACACGCTGATTCCCTGACCATCTGCGAGCCGGATTGAGAGGGCAATTGGGCTGCATCTGGCCCACGGGGCTTAGGTTGTGTACCCCTGTTGTAAAGTGTATTGTCTCTTCATCTGCTGAAACTTCCACTTCAATGAGGGATGGGGACCCCTGTGTGGTCCTCCAGACACAGTTGGGACTCCAGCTCCCATGAGAGCCAGCCAGCGGAGCATCATGTGAAGTCACCAACAGCTAGAAGTACAACCTTTTGTCTGTCCCAAATCTTCCACCATTCAGCTTCATTGGCTGTCACTGAACTCCAGTGTAAAGAGATGGAGACAAAAGCTTCACTCTATCCACTTTCTCCACACGTTGCATGATCTTGCATGGCTCTATAGTGTCACCTTTTACACCAACCTTAGGATATCCAATGTTGTAGTTTGTTTTTAGACCTGCACCAGTGATCTAACTTGCAGCAAGCTCCTAGCTAACAGCAGGTGCTGTGTTGCTCCCTGCGTTAAGTTACGGCTGTCTCAAAACAGTCTGGCTGAACTAAAACGGCTGGAGAAATATTCCAGAAGTGTAGCCTGGATGATTGCCAAGAACTTAATGGAAGTTTTGCAGCAGGGATATTTCCATGTTAAGTCCTGCTTTTGGATTAGGATTTTACCACTTGTAGTTCTAGGTCTCTTGCAACTAAGTCAGTGCTACGGTTGTCTTACAATTTAAACCACGGATGGCTTGCCAGTTGTTGGACTGCAACTGCTGACTAGTAGCTAGGTTCAACTCCTGGAGGACTACCCATCCCCAATGTAAGAGCTATCATCAGGGAGCAAAGCAATAAACACAGGGTTTGCAGGTCCTAATCCAGAGAGCAAGGTATGTTTTAACTTGAATGTTAGTGGGTCAGAAGTGGCTAAACAAATAAGTTTCCAATGGAGTTTAACATGGCTAACATCATGGGTAGGCAAACTAAAGCCCGGGGGCCAGATCCAGTCCAATTGCCTTCCAAATTCGGCCTGCGGGTGGTCTCGAAATCAGTGTGTTTTTGCATGTGTCCTTTTATCTAAAATGCATCTCTGGGTTATTTGTGGAGCATAGGAGTTCATTCATCCCCCCCCCAAGGTCCGAGGGACAGTGGACCGGCTCCCTGCTGAGTTTGCTGACCCCTGCTTTAAATTGTGGCTAGTATTTGACTAATGGTTTTTTTCGGGGGGGGGGGGGAGCGAAATCAGGCAAGACCTAGCTCAAGGGGTGCTTGCTGGCTGGGAAAATCTTGAGCAGTGTTGACCTTAGTTGAGTTTTTTCTCCAATGCTCCCTTGGAGTTTGACTCAAAGCCTTGTAGAATCATCTGTTGAACTAATATTGTTACTGCACATAAAATGGGTCAATCATTTCCCTCTGATTGAAGATGTTGTAGTTAAATACTCAGCAAAATAAAATGAGCAGACATCCTTTGATCTTATTTTTTGCTGGCCTGCCAGATGTGTAAAAGTTGTAGGAATCACAAAAGACATTGGCAACTGTTGGCATCTTCAATTACACCTTTAGCTGTGTAACTATGCTATTTCGTGTTTTCTCTAGTTGTAGGACTAATAATTTATCAGGAGGCCCTCAAAGCAAGTCATCTGGCCATCTGCCTTAAAGGATATGTTATGTTAGATGTACTTCCTAAAACACCAGTACCAAAATGTTACTTCTGCAATTATGACTAACTTTGAACAGTGGAAACAAAATAGAAAATTCTTTTCAGTAGCACCTTAGAGACCAACTGTGTTTGTTCTTGGTATGAGCTTTTGTGTGCATGCACACTTCTTCAGATACACTGAAACAGTGGTTCGTGATCACAAAGACATGAGAATAATGCATGTATCATGACCTCTGTATTGTTGGAAGGGCTGTTTCCACACTGCAGGTAAATAGACAAGACACATTCTAAGCTTTCAAAGAAAATATATTGGTTTGGTGCACTGCTAAATTGCTTAGTGGCAGCCAAAATGAGCAAAGGAAAGGGGCTGGAGGAACCTCCGGGGGGGGGGGGGGCTCAAAATGACCTACACCATGGATTGTAGGGTTTTATTTTGATCAGGTAAAACAGTATGCAGCCAGGTAATCATGAAGCACTTTTGTAGGTACTATTCCAACTTCCTGCAGTTGTGCTGAGATTTGCAATGTTTTACTGCAAAATGTTGCATTGCTTTTCTTAAGTTCCCTTTGATAAAATTTCTACTTACAAATTTAAGTGTATTACTATATTACAGGAGTGTGCACAGATCTTAACTGTTTCTGAGTTACTCTCTGCTTGAGGCTTCAAGCTATTCAAGATGGTCCACTGTCTGTTTCATCAGGGGTTTTAAAACTGAGGGGCACTGGCCAACAAAGTATTGAGCCCAGGAACCATACAACTGCCCACCCACCCCTTCTGAACCTTCAGTTTGAGAGGTTAATACTGGAGCTGGAAATGAAATAGATTTTTAAAGAGTAATTTTAGGTGTGAATTTATGGAAAGAAGAAGGTTACAAGAAGTATCATCATACACCAACGGCTTTTATTTAGTTTCAGAAACCTTTCACAAGATGGTAAAAAACTTTTACAACCACTTCTAATTTTCTCTCTCTCTTCCATGGTTCCACATCAGTTCTAACCCCACTGTGTGCCAAGTCCAATAACTTACCATGCATCTAAAGTGATAGATACAGGCTATGAAATTCTTTATTCTATTGTAGCAGCTTATGCAGGTGCAGCCAAATACCAAGCCTCGGGACAAAGTTTTACACAAAAACTTTACAATGTAGAATTTGAATTTTTAAAATATAGAACTTAAAATCTACACAAAAACTGGTAAAAATCAAGCACAAGTACAAGGACTGAAACTTAACCCAGGTGAAAAGGAGAGAATCTCATCTTCCTTTCAAGTGCCTTTATTCTGCTACAGAACAGTAGAAAAAAAAAGCTTTTTGTGTGGTTAGTTTAAATTATACACTCTGTAGATACTATGGACCAATTTAAAAGTTACACATATAGCAACAGATGTCCATCGGGTTCATGTGGATTGCTCACACAATCCAACTGGATTGCTGGAAACAAGTCAGGCAAAATTTGAAAAGAAAATTTCGTGTGTAACTTCCCCCCTCCCCCACCCCCAGACAAAACTTTTACTGATGGGCACACTGCACCCCAGGTCCATGGTGGCCACTTTCGTCATCAGAACTATCGTTGTAAGCTTCACGCCTCTGGCCGCCACCTGAACCGCGAGTGGTATCAAATTCTTGAAGTTCTACCTCCTCTGCATCACTAATTATGTTGGAGATTTCTGGTCTGGCAGGCAGAAGATCTTCAAGTTCCTAAAAAGAAAGTATTGGAGTGAGAGTGATGCAAAAATGTAGTACTAGCAGGAACACAAGTTCTAGCAGGCACCTTCTGCACCAACTTTGGAACATCTGCTGAAAGCTTTCCTATTCTACCAGGCCTATGCAGAAAATTAAGAAATCCTTCTACAATGGTTAACTGATGTCTGCTTTTATTTTATTTTTGTTTTATGTTTTATTTAAAGTTTCAAGCCATGGCTTGGACAGTACCCTTTCCTCCACTTATATATATAAAAAATGGGCTTTATAGCAATTGTACTAGGAAAAGGGCCCAGTGTAAGAGCTTGTGTTTTTATCACCATCCTTAAATCTATGCTTGTAGAATCAGGCCAGGTGTGTAGTCTAATCTAGCAGCCAATGTTGGACCTACTCAGAGTAGGCCCAATGAAATTAATGGAGTTAAGTCAATTTCACCTTCAATGAGTCTACTCCAAGCAGAGGAACACAGCTGGATAAAACTGTTTCCTATAATGATCAGATGTAATGGTGATGTACAGCTTCCCCATATTCTGCAGCTGGTGTGCAGAAGAGGTGAACATTTAGAGATACATCCTGGGGTACTCACCGTAAGCTTTTCTGGGCTAATCCAGTTGTTTTCAGGAAAATGCACGTCAAACTTTATATAAAGATCTCCCTTTTCAAAGGGATTGCGGTACTGTGGCATTCCTTCCCCCCGAACAACACGGACACAGCCTGCAGAAATGGACAAAGGCAATAGTTGTTAAGAGACAGTCTGTAGTTTTCCCCTCTGTGTAAAATCAAATGCATTAACAGGATAACAGGCTTCCAAACAGCTCCAAAAGCCCATGAGGTTTTTTAATGGTAAAGGGACCCCTGACAGTTAAGTCCAGCCGCAAATGACTGTGGGGTTGCGGCGCTCATCTCGCTTTACTGGCAGAGGGAGCCGACATTTGTCCGCAGACAGTTTTTCTGGGTCATGTGGCCAGCACGACTAAGCCACTCCTGGCAAAACCAGAGCAGTGCACGGAAATGCTGTTTACCTTCCCGTCGGAGCAGTACCTATTTATTTACTTGCACTTTGACATGCTTTCAAACAGCTAGGTTGGCAGGAGCTGGGACAGAGCAACGGGATCTCACCATTTTGCGGGGATTTGAACCACCAACCTTCTGATCGGCAAGCCCTAGGCTCAGTGGTTTAGACCACAGCGCGACCCGCGTCCCTATGACGTTTTCTTACCTGGTTCAATTACTTTTCCTGGAGGGTATTTCACCACAATTTGACGTCCGTCAAGGTGCTTAAATGTGAACTGAAAGCCACACAGTGCTTCAACAAGTCCTATTTTGTGCGTCATGTGCAAATCATTCCCATCTCTTTGAAACACCTTGGAAAAGGGAGGGAAAGTTTAGCGGCAAATGCATGAGCAGATGGGCTACCATAACAAAAAAACAAAAACAAAGCAACCCTCTCCTTTATGGTATTTCAAGTTCAGTGGTAAGGAGTGCTTTAGTTCCCTTCAGTCGTTTTACTTCCTCAGTTCCCAGATACCTGTTCAATGTCAAAATCCTCAGGAAAACTGGCATGCAGAAGTGCACAAGGGTCAACACAACAGATGCTGGGACACAGCTGTTTATGTAATGCCTACATGTTAGTCACAACCCTTGTAAGAAATGCAGACTGTCACTTGCATAGTCATTGCAATGTAGCCCCATGCCAGTTTCCTAGAAGAACTTCTCACTAGACCCCTTGAGAAGTTTGGAAAGTCTGCACGACTCTTGCATTTGGGACATATGCTTAAGATGCAGTGGGGAGCAGATGGAAGATGGCTGGAGAATATGCGTTGATACTCTGAGGACATGGGAGCTGAATCTGTCCTTGTGCCCAACCAAAACAAAACCTGAAAGCATGTCACTGTATTTTGTACATCCTCATCTTGTCACCTCAATTTCTCTTCTCGCTCCCTCTAATTTCCCTCATTCGTATGACTCAAAGCTCAGCAACCTCATTAGTCTGGAATGAAGAAGATAGGATTGTCTTCTGAGTAAGCACGAACTCCTCAGTGATGCTTCCTCCAAAGCCAGGCTGCACACATTCATAAGCTTTGCCCTCCCTATGGCTTGGGGCAGCCGCTGAAGCAAACAGCTCCTATTAAGAGTGTCTTTGCAACGACGGGACAAGTGGCAAAGAGCACTAGGGCAGCTTTCCCTCTCTCCTGGACAAGGCAGAGGGCAGGTGAGTTACAATCCTAGCCATAATCTCACTGAAATAATAAAATCTTCTGAACTTTATGGGACATCTGATGAACAGGACATTAATTGTATCTGTCACTTACAAAAATGACCCAAAACACAATATAAACAGTAAAACCCAATTGTAACAAAATCAATAAAAACCACAAATAAAATACATGTTTTACTAATCGTGGCCTACTAAAAAAAAGGAGAAAAAGAGGGCACAAATACGAGAAACCCTTCAAAATTTAGGGCCAAAAGCCTGGGTACAAAGACAAGTATTTGCCTGTCACCTAAAAATAGATAAAGATGGTGCCAGGCATGTCTCCCTGGGAAGAGCACTTCACAAGCAGAGAGCTACTAGTGAAAAGGCCCATTCTCGTCCCATGAAGGGGGCATACAGAGAAGCACTTCAGATGATAATGCAGAGTACAGACCAGGCTTTTTGTCTGTCTTGAGCTACGTAGGAACCATTGTGAGGGAAGGGAAAAAATGGGTGCTGGCCTCTAGCTAGATCATGAACTCCTAGTGCTTTGTGTTACACTGAAATCTCAAAGGTAGACAAAAGATATCACATACAGGAGTATCTTGAATTTACATATGACTACACTCCTATATATGAATTTTGAGACTAGAACTGGGGGGGGGGGGGGAAGAATAGTAGAAATTGCCTTGGCTATGACAACTCCAGGACTAGGATAACTCACAGAATTCAGTGGGGCCATCAGACTTAAGATTCATTAAAATGAACTCACTCAACTTAGTTAGACCAGTTTCATTTGTTTCAATGGGAATACTTTAAAACACGGCTTAGCTGGATGCAGCCCAGAGAGACTTGTTAGCAAAAATACAAAGCTTTGGGCTGAAAGGCTTTTGCTTTACTTCTGAACATTCAATTGTTTTTTGTTTAATTCTGAATAGCAGCCAAAGTGTATTTCAAATGGCTCAGGTCACAACAGCAAGGAGTTCACCACAATACATTTTACTGGGAAAGGTACGAGAACAAAAGCAACCATGTCTCAAATGGCCTCTGACCATTATGAAGAGTTGCCCATTGCTAGCTTCTCTGGTTTCCAGAATGCGTATTTAAAATAGCAGCAGGTTTGCTATGTTATCTTTCTCTAGTTGCGCATACGTAAAGCATGGAAACAAGCAACACAGACATACCTATTTTAATTGCTAGGTAACAATTAGGTGCCTAGAATGTACTAAATGCTGTACACAGATTTAAAAACATGATAGGCCCTGCTCACAGGCCTACATTTCTAAAAAAGATTAGACACGCAGGGAAAAAGAGAAGAGACTAATCACACACAGTAGCAGTTCATATAAATGACCAGGTTGAACAGAGGCTGGGCTGCTGATAGTTGGGGGCAAGCGGCACATGGTCCCTTGGCTGAATCTACTGGGTGGGGCCCCATTTCTCTCTCTGCTACTGTCAACTAATTTGTTCACACAAATTATCACAGGTTAAACTGGGGGAAGCCTGTGTCCCTCCTGACCCCTGGGCATGCTGGCTGGGGCTGACAGAATACAACAATATATGGGTCAGAATCTGGAGGTTCCCCACCCCTGGGTTAGATCCAAAAAAGTGCCCTTCTGCATATATGTTTCTTCTGCTCATGGGAGGTATGTTTTTACACCATGTGGCAAGACACCAAGTGCAAAAGGTGATTCTAACTCCCGGGATTATCTGCTCTTGCAAGAGATGGTGCAATATCTCCTGAAAAGCCGAAACACAAGAATTGCTCACTCTCTTGCACAAGCACAGGCAGAACAGCACCAGCAGCAATTTTCCTTTTGCTCATGGCTATCTAGTTCAACTCCATTATCACCCACGCATTTAATGGAGCACCACCACACACACCCCCAACCGCCGCAAGCCTCAGTATTCGAAAGGCTTCAAAAGGTCTGCAATAAAAAGACAGCTTTGCATTTCAGGCAACAAGTTACCTCATGCTCCTTTTCCTGAAGCAGGAGAACAATGTCACCTGGCTCCACTCCGGGGGCTTGATCGGCCTCTCCAGTAAAGGTGATTCTCTGCCCGTGCTTCATGCCTTTATCTACATGGACTTCAAGGATCTTCACTTCTTTGATCACCTTCTTCCCTTCACATTTTTTACAGCGATCTTTTTCATTAATTACTTCCCCTAGAAAAGAGAGACACACCCAGTTATGGCCCAGTTTCAAGGGGTGGAAAACATCTGCCATGTGGGACAAACACAGCCCTCCAGGCCTTTTTATCTGGCCCATGCGACTTTCCCCCAGACCACACTTCTCCACGGTCCTATTCTGCACCCTCCTGGAGTGCCTCTGCCTGGCTGGAATGTGCCCAAGTCTGATAACGCCTCTGGCTTGCCTGCATGGAGTGTGTGAAAGTGTGTATGAACATGCTTTGACTTGTGAAGTCAGAATGCAACCCCCTGTACAAAGACAGGGGTCACATCTGTTGCCACACCCATTTTCTGCCCCTGGCCACCATGTCACTCACACACGGCCCCTGGAAGGTTGCCCAAATGAGAATGTGGCCCTTTGAATCCCCCTGCGCTGATGGGATTCTGTTGCATGTTGAAGTCCCCTGTGTTTTCACAAACTTTTGGAGGCCATGCTTCAATTACCGTTAGCCCTGGTCTCAATCTTATTGATGCTTATTTTATTCCTGTGAGGTGAAACTCAAAAAATTAGAATATCGTGGAAAAGTCCATTTATGTAAGCAATTGTTTTCATTAGCTACTGGAGTTTAATATATGAGACAGACTCAAGACATGCAAAGCGAGATATATCAAGCCTTTATTTGTTATAATTGTGATGATTATGGCGTACAGCTGATGAGAATTCCAAATTCACAATTTCAACTTGGGGGTTTTCATCAGCTGTATGCCATAATCATCACAATTATAACAAACAAAGGCTTGAACTATCTCGCTTTGCATGTCATGAGTCTATCTCATATATTAGTTTCACCTTTTAAGTTGAATTACTGAAAGAAATGAACCTTTCCACGATATTCTAATTTTTCGAGTTTCACCTGTATGTTTAAACTGTATTTCACTGGTATCATTTTGTTTATTATGGAAACCCCTTTGGGTTTATGACAGAAAGCAATCTACAAGAATCACCCCCCACTCCAATCACTCCAATAATAAAATGGTTCCTTAGTCCTGCTCCATAGTTTGCTTCTTTACTAAGATGCAAGGCACACCTACCTACAAGCGCTGCTGGTGTCTCAATGTGGTTCGCTAAAACCAGGTCAGGAACTTCCCCATTCAAATGTGTGTCATTTAAAGCAGGAAGACAGGCTAAGGCTAAGATACCTGACCTCCCCACAGGAAGAGCCAACTCGCAACTATTCAGGAACAGCTGAGCTGCTGATCACCCATGACCATGCTGATCAGGTTATGAGGAATGTAGACCAGTTCCTTCCATGTCATTTCTTGCATATGCTTTCTATACTCCTACATTACTGGAACAACCACTGCACCACTCCTGCAATGTAGGAGTTAGGCCTAAGGTGTCATAATGCAATTGCCACTGGCGCATCTAGTAGATGACTAGTTGTATGTGTATCATCCTTAAGAGTTCTATATTCCCACTGCATTGACAAACCACACCAATGAAAGCAAGGCAAAGAGCAAACCATGTTGCCTATGTGTCTAAACAATTCAATGGGGAGCAGAGATTTATGAGCTTCTCATCTTGCTAACTTGCACCCTAGTTTTAGCTATCATAATGTATTGAAACTTAAGGGAGTTTTCTTGAGATGAGATGATTGTGGTGAATTGATTGGCTTACCTTCTCCATTGCAGTCGGAGCAGACAGATTGCATCTGCTGAACCATCCCAGGAGCCAGCTGCCTGATCATGATACGCACACCTCTGCCTCGGCAAGCCGCGCACTTCTGAACTGCTCCAGATTTACCCCCTTGGCTACATCAAAAATATGTTGATTTCGTATTATTATAAACTCAAAAAGAAAACATAGCTTTACATCTTTGGAGCCTGGGAACATCTAATCCTGTAGCAAGTCTTAAAGCTTAGGAGATGCAGGTCTTAGTGCTTTGGATGCCGGGCCACTTGAAAACTCGTATAAGCACTTAGCAAGGAAGAGCAGCATGCAGGCAACATGCACACAAGGGCATCTTGTTGCAAAGCTGAACGATATAACCCTACGAACAACTGAACCTTAGGTGGACATGGACGTTTTTGTTAGCAGTTATTTGATTCCAGCAATTTTAATTATATACCAACTGATTGTAGAAAAACCCCAAGCGATTTACAAAAAGATACCAATAAAATTATCAGTAAAAACAGCCATTTTAAAAAACTAAAATAACAATTTAAATCAGTGATAAGCTAAAACCAGATTAGAATGCATGTAAACATTCTACATATCTGGATAGGCTTGTCTAAACAAAAAATTATTTATATTTAATTTTCATTTTTAAATCTTTACTCAATTTTGCAAGGATCAAATCATTAATCTTTTGAAGACAGATGAATGCAAAAAACAAGCAAACAAAAAAACAACTCACCCGTTACATGAACTACAAAGAACATTCTTGCTAAGTTGTAGTTTGGTAGTCTTTCCATTATAAAGATCTTCTAAAGAAACTCTGAGTAAGGGAAAGGGATTGTGCTTTAGGTTTTGGTTCAAGTATCAGCAGAAGACAGAACACATTTTGTTTTAAAACATTTGCAGGCACAACTATTGAAAGGTTACATGAAGTAACAAAAACATATTCCAGACACTGAATATACACTGGTAAAAAATGTTAGCACTATTGTTTTTAGACCAGCCCAAGAGCTGGATGAGCTGCAATGTAGAAAAATTATGCCCATCAACTTGTTGCCATTATATGGTAGCTCTACTTTCTCTTACCAGGATTTCACATGTGCACCAAAGTATCCATACCCCATAGCAAAGCAATGCATCATTACTACAACATGCATACTCTATCTTCCTTCCAATGAACTCAACATACATGAGCCTTCCAATTCATCCTCACATAGCCGTGTGGGGCAATTAGCCTAAAACAAAGATACTCAACTTGGTGCCCTCTAAAGACTGTTTTGACTATAATTCCCATTGTCCCTGACCATTGCCATTGCGGCTGATAAAGGTTGTAGTCCAACAATATCTGGAGGGCACGGCATGGGCTAACCCTGGCCTGAGAACTAGCAATAGATCCAAGGTCACCCATTAATTCAGTGGAGATTTGAGCTTGGGTTTCTCCAGTCCTACCTCAGCACTCTCACCACAGCAAAGGCCTGTCTTACTCCTATCAAGGTCTTCAGTGGAGGCTGTGTTCTTGGTGCCTTCACCTTCAGGGAGAGGTTAAGGCAGGTGGCTACCAGGTGGCTCTGCAAGTAAGGAGTCTCGTGTGTATCTCTCAGATGTCTGTATTAGCATTTAAGCACCAGCTCAGTGTTCCTGTTCACACAGGCATACAACAATATCTTTCCTGACCTTCCCAATGGGGTTTCTCTTTTTATATTGTAATTTTATGTTATGAACCACCTTCAGACCTATGGGTATATGGCAGTATACTACTACTACTAATGTTTTCTGTTGAAGGGAATCTGGCAGCCTGAATGATTAAGTGTGGACTTTTTAATATATAATTATCTTGGTCTGGTGATTTGTAAGATATTTTAGTGATTCTATGTTCAAAAGACAGGCTACAAACATTTCAAATACCGGTACATGATTATGACAGCAAACCAAGGTGTTCCGTAAATCAAGAGGCTTCAGCTGTTTCAGGGAGATTTTTAATTCAAATTTTGACTAGAGGCATAGCCACTAGTTTTTATTGCTGTCCTCTTTCCCTTAATTGCTGCCCATCCTTTCTCAAGCAGCATAGCCAGGACTTTCACACTCAACACAGCAACCATTTTAGACCTACTTTCACAGCGCATGGTTGTTTTTCCTTTGTACCACTGCTTTTTCCAAGAGCAATGCAAAAATATGACAATACATACTGTAGCAACATAACCAGTAAAAGCCACCAGCTGACGAATAAAAAGGAAAGATTTTACAAACCACAGTTAAAAGCTGCAGCCAGTTTCTAGAGCCCTTTAGTGAAAAATACAGATTTTAAAGGCAGCAGATTCCAGTTTATGCTTTCAGCAAGAATAAATTCTCACTGAATTCCAGATGGAGACATTTTAATGGAAGATTTCACACATTATTTGTTTGAAAGATCTGTATATGACCCTTCAGCTTCCAGGGAGATTTAAAAAAAAACAACCCAATATAAAATACATAACATATTGAGAGAGAAAAACAGACATCAAAACACATTTAGAAGGCTGGGGAAACAAAAATATATTTTGTCGACACTGAAAGAATCACAATGTTGGCACTATCTGGGCCTGCCTGGGAAGGAACCTTCTTTAATATATTTTTCATACCAGTCAAGTACCCCCCCAAGGGCTTTTAATATCATTTAAGATTATTTACATTAATATTCTGATCTCTGCATTTCACTGTGGTTTAAGCTCAATGAAGATGTTTTGTGGTTTTGTATATTCAGTTTTAACATGACTATGGATGAAATTATGTTATCTGCTAAGACATGGCTGTTTCACATGACAAGATGTTGGTTTTCAAGTTAGAAGCAAAAAAAACCCAACAATGATCATCACCCTATAACTCTGTTAATGGGGCAACTCGTAAATGTGAGAAAATTCCACAAATGGAACACTGGCACTGAAAAGGCTCTTCCTGGTTAACTCCCAACCCATCTCAGGTGAAATTAAGGATTTTGTTTTGACTTGGGACACATTCATGGAATAAGAACTGCATGCTACAATTCTTCAGTACATTTGCTCTGTCAGAATGCAGCATTCTAAAGTAGAAGCAACACTTGGCTAGCTCCTGCTCAGGCTTGTGTATACTCCTCACTTTAAAATGAATCAAATAAACAAACCATTTCTGCACCAATGTAATCTGAATTTTGCAACTTGCATAATTAATGGAAGCAAATTGGCATTTTCTTAATTTTGCACCATTAATTCTGCTTCTGCTTTTTATTGCTTCAATTTTATATGCTGCCTTTCTGCACTTGGCACCCAATCAAGGCCTAGTTAAAGATTGGGGAAAGGAGCTATGCAGAACATTAAGCTCGCCTCCTGCCAATAAAATCCGACTCAGCACCACTCTAAGACAAATACACTAGGCATCTTACTAGCTGTAAAGGGTTTTTTGTTCTTTAAAAAATAAATTTCAGGTTATTCAATTCTGTACCCATCACTGCCTGCCTAGTCCACCTGCTGCATTAAACTAGAATTTCAGAATACCTGCCTCACTCCACCTACTCTTGTGAAGGCTTGCTTTCTCACTTGATCTGCTTGGAACAGTCTGCTGTTCCAACTTGTCTGCTTTTCATTGTGAACAACTTGAACTTCAATGTTTTTAATCACATTGACTTGGTAGAACGATAGCCTCAGGTTTACAGTGATCTATACACTAGGCTGTTAATAAGTGGTTTTGCTGCAATGATTAGTCCAACCCGTCTTGTAAATGTATCAAGTTACCTAAAGCATGGGTGAGGCTTTAATATTCCATTCACTGATGATTTAGTAGCTTGGCCTTATTTCTTTAGTAACTTACCTTGGCAGAAACAAACCAACACATAACCAGGTACCAGTTCCTTGGGATTATCTATTACAATGCTGGATTACTTTTTTGTGTTCAAGGCTAAACCCATAATTTTTTCTCTCTAGCGTTTTTTAAAACCCCATCTGAATTTTTAAAAAACCCATTTGATGAGAGAGAGAGAGAGAAGGCTCCGTGGAGAAGCAGGAAGAACATTAATCTCTTGTAAAGGTTTGGTGTGACAATGGAGGTATACCAAAGGGGCAACATTGGGCCCTATGGAGATCTCGTCCCACCTACACTCACAATGGAAGGGGTTATGCTAATCATTTGTGTTGAGTCAGGTGTTACACAAACTCTGCAGCTAAGGTTTCAGCCTTAAAAAAGTGAAGGGATTTTCTGCTGTGCTGCCACTCTACGTAAATTGCTTGCCAGGTGAGATGCACTAGACCATCACTGCATCCTTTCAGGTGCCTGGTGACAAAATGACTTTAAAGACAGCTTTTAAATGTTGCGGTGGCTTAAGTTGTGTATATTTTAATAACTGGATTTGTTTCGTTGGGTTTGGTATGGAATGTTGTGTGTACAATACTGTATTATTATTTAGTTGTCTTAAGTTTCCTTGGAAAATAAGGCAGGGTAGACTTAAAAAAACAAAACAAATAAATGCTGGATCACCAAGGCTATTTTGATATCAGGTAGCTTCAGATAACTTTAAATCATGTGTACTTGAAAGTCCTTCAGATTTTCATGAGAACTTCAGCCCACCAATAAAGCAGTTATGCATTCAGGACAGGAACTTCCCCCAGAGACAATAAGCCAGGTACTTACTTGAGTGGATGCATCATATCTTCACCTCTTCTTCTTCCGTTGCGACTTCTACTCTGACTACCCATGAAACTGAACAGTCCCCCACCAAATATGTGGGAGAAAATATCGTCCATTCCTCCACCTCCACCACTACCTTCTCGGAGGCCTTGTTCTCCATACCGGTCATACAATTCGCGTTTCTCGGGATTTGAGAGAACTTCATAGGCAAAGCTTATTTCTTTGAACTAAGGAGGTAAATGTAAATGAAATGAAATGCCCATTATTTGCATGTTTGGCAATATATGTACAATAGGAAGGGAAAGTGTTTCGGCAGATACACTTCTACTTCATTACAATGTTTTATAAGCAGATATATGCAAAATGCCAGTCCAGTCTGGACTCTGTCAACAGACAGGTGAGCAGACTCTGGGCACCCAACTCTCCTGCATTCGTTTACTGACCTATCTTCAAAGAACAGGCCTCTCCTTTGCTTCTGAGGAGGACCAGGTATATCCTTCTCTGCACAGCTGATCCATCCTTCTTCTGTGCATTGCTCTCAGGCATCTCAGTGATTCACTATACAAGCATGTCACATCTGTGTCATTCATGAACTTTCTCCATTACTCACATTGATTCGAACAAGCTGCTCTCTGCAGTCATGTGTCAAAGCACAGCTAATGGCAAGAAGGCAGCTTTGATTATCTTATAACATTCACATCACACTGCTTCTCCAAAGAGACAAGGTTAGTGCGCATGAATATTGTTCCTTTTTATTCTCACAACAGATCTGAGATAGAACGGGGCTGCTAAGTAAGTTTCACCACCGATCATGGATTTAAACAAACATTTCATTCAGTTAAAGCTGAGTACTACCTACACCTCACCGATGGCTACTCTTCCACCAGTGTGATCATTTTCGCATATTCTCCTCTTTTCAGTTCTTCTCAGACTACGTGTTCACAAGCTATTTTGGCCAGCATTGTGTCTTGTTCATCTTAAAATGCAACAATTTGCAGAAGAAGTCTTACCTTGTCACCTGCATTTGGATTCTTATCAGGGTGGTACTCCTTGGCAAGCTTCCGGTATGCCTAAATGGCAAAAGGAACCAATGTAACTAGTTAGTGGGGAAATGAATACAGATTTTGAGTTCAGCTTGTCCTTCCTCACTCCCAAAAAAGCCCCTGAAGTCAACTAGTGCTTGAAAAACCTATTTTTTATTTTTTAAAAATCCATTACAAGAACAAGCTTGCATATGAGCCCCCATTGAAATGAAACTAGATTACCAGTAAACAGCATTAGGTTATCAATCTGACGAGGCTTCAGAACAGTGCAGATGTATAATAACCTTATCAAAGCCCAACACATCTCAGATACATCCTCCTGAGGGAAAACTTTATACCTGTCTACAGTATTTCCATATGGGTTCATCATACCATTGCATCACTGCAGTGCAGTAAAAGACTGTCTGGTAGCTGTTAACCACATTATTGGTGGCAGATTAGAAAATTAAAATTATGCTTCCTCTTTTCTCAATCTCTTCCATGCACACAAATCCTATTCATATTTGCTGCTGCCATAAAAAAATCTGCCCTTAATAAAATGGTGTGAATTCTCAACTAATTCAATATTCATACTCTCCCTGTTTACATTAACAGCCACCACTACTTCTTCAATTAAATATGACATAGTGCTTTTAATATGTACTTTATAACTGTTTGTGTTTAACCTTGCAACCATCCCCTTAAGAAGATCACTACTAATGGTTTGATATGTGCTCAAAGTCCATATGCACAGAATGGAAATAGGGCCCACAAATAAAAAGTTAATTCTCAACAAGACACACTACTATTTCCTCAAAGTCAGCAAAAATCTCCAAAGATCAACAATGAGAACAATTTGGAGTTGGTTATAGTGAAGCTTCACTAAAAATCTGTGTGACTGATGCTAAGAAGTAATCCTGTAACATGACCAAGACTGAAAAGTATTTTCAGTGACTGCCCTGAGTTAATACTGTGTGCCAAACTATTGAAGTTGAGATGCTACTAGGATTACAAACATTGTCAGAAATATCAGCCATCCTGAACTGTTTCCATTAATGACATCACCATTGGTACCTATTTGAATGGACCATCTCTTTTTACAGTATTGTATCCCGATTCCCGAACACAACTATGCAATGAAGTAGCATTAAGATTTACAATGTTGCTCATCAGGACACAACTTCATATTTTAAGACCTAGGACCTATCTTTAACCCAAAGCTGTAAAAAGGCACAAACTAGCAATTGTTTCACTGAATTAATCTCTTCTCTCTAGTGACCAAAGAGGGACAGAAACTTTACATGTGCAAGTTGTTACATCAGAATTTTCTTATACATTAATTAAAAGTAATATATCTCTGCCCTCTACTTCAAGTCATCCTGAATTTTTAAGCTTTACTGTTTCCTTCCGAAAGAAAAATAATAAGCAAAATTATGGTAGTACTACTGGTGCAAACCAACATAGGCTGGAACGCAACCCACTTCCAGGTCCTAATCTACCAATTAAAGAATAACCTTTAAAGAGTCAAATGGCGTCTTCAGCCATCTGTTATAGCCAATGATTGCAATTCAGAGACCATCATTTTGTATGTACCAAAGCTTACAAACAAGCAGTGGGAATTTTGATTCCCACATAGGAGCCTTCCCATGCCACACTGTTAGCTGCCTTTGATATTTCCAGGGTTCAAAAACTGCTTGCTGTGATAAGCAATATGTGCATCTGTGAAAAGAAGGTTCTCTAGACTCTGCAATGTATTTCTCCAAAATATTTGCAAGTGCAACACAATCCCACTAGCAAGTCCAGTTAAATGTTTGCCTCTCACCTAGAAAGCATCTATTTGAGAAATATTAAAATGGCCACAGTTATTCAAAATTACACCCTAATTTGACTTTCTATTTTTTGAAAAGTTTAGATCATGCAAGTGGTTCAAAAACAAAAATCACATTTTAATGTAACTTTCAGGAAGTTTTCCTGGATATGTTCTATTTTTAAAGGGACATAGTCAAAAGGAATATCAGGGCATAGTTAATTTTGCTACTCACCTAAACTTTCATTTTAAAGGGATAAGACACTGCTAAATCTCAGCAGCCCTTAGTAAGCAATCACCTATCACTGTAGTGACCAAACACCACTTTAAAGGAGGAACATGTGTACAGAATATAAATAGGGTTTTTCTGAATCTACATGAAGGAACTTATTTATTTCTGTTAACCTCAGAACCATCTTATCACTCATGCTTCCTCCAAAATACCTGCTTCCATAACAACGAATACCCAGTCCAAACAAATTATGCTATTACACGCCCAAATGAAGAGGATCTATTCCCCAGTAGCACCACCCTTCCGTCACAAACAGGCAGGACATGGTTATTAACCAGCTGAAGGCTCTGATGTGGGATAGGGCTCTCAAAGACTAGATGAGGAAAGAAGTGGGTTGTGCCTTACAAAAACAAGTTAATGGCAATTAATCTTGAAAGGGTTAAGACGAAGGGGTTATGTTACCTAGGGACTTTTGACCTTTCCACCCCCACTCCCCTTTTTGAACAGCCAGGATGAGAAAGGATCACCTACAGAGGAATGAAGGCGAAGAATGAAGCTTGTGCTTTTGTAGACAGAAACAGATTGTGCCCGAATGAGATTCAGCATATGTGGAAGTAAAAAATCAAGAGAATATAGGTTGGGGCACCATTCTAAATACCCTCCCCATGAATGAAGTGGTGAAATGATCTCCAGGTTAAACCAATTCCCAGGAGGCATGGGATTGGGGCAGGCATGGCCAAACTTGGCCCTCCAGTTGTTTTGGGACTATAATTCCCATCATCCCTGACTACTGGTCCTGTTAGCTAGGGATGATGGGAGTTGTAGTCCCAAAACAGATGGAGGGCGAAGTTTGGCCATGCCTGGATTGGGGGTTGGTAATGGACAGAAGAGTAGAAAATGAAAGGGAAAAGAGCTAACCTCCAGATCTCCCTCACCATCATAAGAAACTCCTCAAGGTTACAGGAGATGGAGTGACAAGGGGAATAAAAAATGGTGAGATGTGGAGAGTGGAAACTGACAGGTCATCCGTGTTCTCACATGGCCAATCCAGAAAGGCACAAACTTGTGAGGAGAGGCTCTTGATACCATGCAGCAAGCCTCAACTGTGGGGAGGGAATAAGAATATTGGTGAGATAGGGTAGCAGTAAGGGAAAACAGACACTAAGTTTAACTTCCAAGGCACAAAGAAGTTTTTTATGGGGGGTGCAAGAAGGCGGCAAAGAAAAGATGGGGAGAGAAAAGGAAGACCAGTCTCTGGCTCACCCTTGCCACCATGAAGGAACACAGAATTTTGAAAAATGGGGGACCTAATACCCACGACTTTCTTCTTGCTATCCTAAAAATAACTCATCAGCCATATAAAATCTATGGGTGCTGTGGTTCTGGATAGAATGTTAGGTTTTAATGCTGAAATCCACCTTGGGACTTTAGGGTGAAGGTCAGGCAACAAATTAAATAATAAAGTCTGCAAAGGGTGGAAAGGATAAAGAGTGGAATTAACAAGAAAATATCCCTCCCCTCCTTGTGATCATTAAGTAAGTCTTAACTCACATCTATGGGAGGGGCACACAGGAAAGAAAATGGGGAAGGGGGCAGCATCCAGCTTTCCCTCACTGCCACTCGCACAAGAGCACCCCCCATGCCCAACAACTGTTATTCAAAAGCATCCACTTCGCCATTGTGGCTAGTAAACACCATCAGCTCTCTCCTCCACAAATTCGTCCAAGTAAGATGGGGCAGGGTGCATAAGCAACCCCCTCCCAAATGTATATTTTAATGGTGTCTAAAGAGAAGTGACCCTAGGATATAAACACAATCAATCCAACACAACGCATCCCACTATCAGCATCCACCTTCTCCTTCAGGGCCTACTTACCTTCCAGAGCCAACACACCCGCTCCCACCTCACCCGGTGGCCCTTCTCCTCCTCCACATAACACCCACCACTAACCGGCAAGGTGGGCGCGGAGGTGTGTGTTTGTGTGTGTGTGTATAGGTTGGATACAAACGCCATAAGCAAAACCATAAGCAAATTATATGTATTAAAAACACGGTCCACCATCCTGCCCCCCTTCTCTCACCTTCCAGGGCCAGCACACGCCGAGAGCTCACTCCCACCTCCCCCCCCCACCGCCAAGCGGCCTTCCCTTCCTCCTCCACATACATACACACACACAGACACCCTCTGCTACCCAACAAGTCTGGGCCTGACCCTGCACTTCTGCCGCCTCCCCCCACCCCGCAACCGGCCCCGAAGGCCCTATCCAGGCCTCCTCCTCCCCCCCCCCACCGCCCGACCCCCGGCTAGGCCTAGCCAGGCGAGGCCTGCTCCAACCCCGGGCGTCTCCAATGACCCCGGTCACAAGCCGGTCCGGCACCGGCGGCCTCCCTCCCGCCTGGGCCTCCCCCCCCCCCCAGCCAGGCAGACCTTCTTGAGCTCGTTATCCGAGGCCCCCGGCGGCACTCCGAGGATGTCGTACAGCTTCGTGTCGGCTACGTTCGCCATGGCGGCCGGCTGGGAGGCGGAGGGAAGGGCGCCGACGACGACGACGACGACGACGACGAAGCCGCCCGGGTAGGTTGCGGGGAGAAAGGCCGGGAGGAGGAGGAGGAGGAGGAGGCCGTGCGCGCGCCCGCGTGTGTGTGTGAGGGAAAGAAGGAAGGGAGGGAGGGGGGAAAAGAGGAGAGAGAGAGAGAGCGCGCGCGAGAGAGCGGGCGAGTGGAAGAAGGGGGAAGGCCCTCCGCCACGCACGCGCCGACGTCGTCACGTCGCGACGCACGCACCGCAGCGCAGCGCACACCCGGATGACAGGGGAGCGAGAGGGAGAGGGTTGGTGGGCGGGGAAAATGAGGAGGCCCCGCCCACTCGTACCGGTCTCACGGAAACGGAACGCCACGCCCCCGCTTTCTCTTCCGCGCGGAACTCCTGGAAGTGAAGGGGAGAAGGGAGGGAAACACCGGAGTGGAGTTGGACTGAAGGGATCGGGGTTCTTAGGAGTTTGTGCCGAACATTAGTTGTCGCCACTGCCGCCTTTTCCCCTAGGGAATGCTGGGAATTGTAGTTCTGGGCAGGGGCGGATTAAAGGCCTTTTAGAGGCCCCAGGCACTGAAAAGGTCACTGTGTTCCCCCGCATATATAATTCAAAATAAAACCAAGCTAATAAAGCCCAAATGGCATTATGTGCATTATTTTTATAGGTGTGTGTGTGTCATATAATTTTGCATATCACGTTTATATGTATACACACACACACACACACACACACACAGTATATGCCTGTGTGTTTGTATGTGAGGAAAAACAAATCCAGTATGCATAACTCAGAAAAAACTTATCAATAATAAAAACTTGGATTTATTGCAACACACAAGAGGATCTGAGTTCCTTGCATTATTTCAATCTACATTAGTAGGACGCCCCTTAGTATATTGAAAGAACAGGAAAAAATGGGGGAAAGGTGTGGAGCAGCGTGCAAAGAAATCTAACAAAGTTCCCAGGATGATGCCTTTGAGGCTTAACAAAAATCAAATGTAAAATTCTTAATAATAATAATAATAATAATAATAATAATAATAATAATAATAATAGCAATCAAGGGAAGTAATAGTAACACTATATTCCGCTCTGGTCAGACCTCACCTGGAATACTGTGTCCAGTTCTGGGCACCACAGTTCAAGAAGGATACTGACAAGCTGGAACGTGTCCAGAAGAGGGCAACCAAAATGGTCAAAGGCCTGGAAACGATGCCTTATGAGGAACGGCTTAGGGAGCTGGGTATGTTTAGCCTGGAGAAGAGAAGGTTAAGGGGTGATATGATAGCCATGTTCAAATATATAAAAGGATGTCATATAGAGGAGGGTGAAATGTTGTTTTCTGCTGCTCCAGAGAAGCGGACACGGAGCAATGGATTCAAACTACAAGAAAGAAGATTCCACCTAAACATTAGGAAGAACTTCCTGACAGTGAGAGCTGTTCGGCAGTGGAATTTGCTGCCAAGGAGTGTGGTGGAGTCTCCTTCTTTGGAGGTCTTTAAGCAGAGGCTTGACAGCCATCTGTCAGGAATGCTTTGATGGTGTTTCCTGCTTGGCAGGGGGTTGGACTGGATGGCCCTTGTGATCTCTTCCAACTCTATGATTCTATGATTCAATCCTCTCCACGCTCTTTTTTTGTGCCCCTGAATTGGCAGAGCATTCCACAGGATTGGGCTGATAGCACCAAAGGCTTGGGTCCTTTTTTGTCAAGGAGCCTCAGCAACTCTGGGAACGACCAGCAACACTCCTGCCGATTATCTCTGTGATCAAGCTGGGATGCCCCTGAGGTATCCTTGACCTTAGTTGTTCAGGGCTTTGTAAATTCATACAAGGAGCTTGAATCTAGCTCAGTAGTAGAGGGACAGCCATTGCAGCTGTTTTAATAATGGTGTCACATGTTCTCAACCAGAAGTTCCCCTTAGCAGTCTGGCTGCTGCATTATGCACCAGCTGGAGTTTCTGAACCAGACACATTGCAGTAATTTGTGCACGGGCAATGTGCGGGCCAAGTGGATTGTTCACGATAATAGTGACAAATACAGTAACTGGCCCCTAGGGATGTGAGAAGCCACTGTTTTCCAGTCCGTTCTGGTTCATCTATTATTTGTGTAATCGAACAGCCCTACTGGCCACAAATGCCGATGCTCTTGAAATTATGTAAATTATGTTGTCCTTGCATTATTACACCCCATTCATTTCAATGGAAAGGAAACACAGTGCAAAATGGACACACACACACACACACACACACACACACAAACACGTAATACATTATGTATCATTTGGAGACCGAAAGCAGAAACAACAAAATTGAATATGGAGGGCGTCTGCTGGATTACTTTCCACTCCAGACATGGGACCGATAAATGAACGCTGGCAATTTGTGCTCCTGTTTCCGTCAGAATTTTCCAGCATACCTACTGGCCACAGATGCTGATGCTCTTGAAGAATAATTTCATGGGGTCCAGAATGGGGTTGGACAACTCAATAACATCCCTGGCAAGTAGCACCTTAGAGACCAACTAAGTTTTTTCTTGGTATAAGCTTTCGTGTGCATGCACTCGGAAACTTATACCAAGAACAAACTTACCGGTAGTTGGTCTCTAAGGTGCTACTGGACAATTTTTTTTATTTTCCCCCCTATATTTCGACTGCGTCAGACCAACACGGCTACCTACCTGAATCTAGATCCATGGCAAAGCAGCATCCCCATTGCTGTATCTCAACCATTGTCTCTCAGCATCACCTACCTCACAGGGTTGTTGTGAATCTATAATAGAGGGCCCATGCACACTACCTTCAGCTTCCTAAAGGTCCTATTGTAGGTCAAGCTCCCCATCACAACTTCTGAAGAAGAGGCTATGAGGAAGAAGAACTAAGGTGTGCTGGCCCCAAGGGTTTGTCCATGAAGCGAGGTCCAAGTCCAGTCCTGGGTCTAGGGGTCCAAAGGAGGTCAGTCCGGCGGGGAGCGAGGCAGGGAGCAGGTCAAGGTCCAAGGCAGGTTCAGGCACAAGGTTGCAGGTTGAGCACACGCTTGCAACTATGTTGCTCACGCAACTTGGGCTGGGTCTGGCTGGCTTTTATCTGGCCCTATGCTTAGGGCCGCCCCGATCCTCTGGAGACTCGCCTCTCCTCCGGGCCTGGAGGCGAGCACTCCTCCTGCAGACACTTAACTCCCTTCGCCTCTCTGCCCTGAGCCTCTGTAGCTCAGGAGAGGCTGGTGGGTTACTGGACCCAGGGGATGCCTCAGCTTCCTCTGAAGAGGCTGGGGGTGGAGCACCTGCAGGCAATGGGTCCTCCCTCCCATCAGGAGCCAGAGCAGACTCTGCTGATGCCTGCACCTGGGGATCCAGCACAGGTGGGGATCCTTCAGGCTCAAGCCCTGGCCCCGGCTCAGCTGGTTCTGGAGGCGGGGAATCCTGTGCAGGCTGGGATCCCTCAGGTTCAGCATCAGAGTCTGACTCCCAGGCCATCACACCATCCCCCCTCCCAGGCCTCCCCCTCAACTGAGGGGCCGGACCAGGCTTGCTGGGGTAAGCTGCATGGAAATCACGGAGGCAGGCAGGTGCGTGGACGTTTCCCGCTGGTTCCCATGAACGATCCTCAGGCCCATACCCCTTCCAGTCGATGAGGTATTGGAGCTTCCCCCTGCGGTATCGTGAGTCGAGAATGCGCTCCACCTCGTACTCAGGCTCCCCCTCAACCAAAACTGGCTGCGGTCGTGGATTGTCTGGGTGGAACTCGTCGGGCGGGGCGACTGGACTAAGTAGGGACCGGTGGAATACTGGGTGAACCTTGAGTGATGGAGGTAACTGGAGGCGAAACGCCACCGGTGACACCTGCGCAGTGATGGTGAATGGGCCGGCAAACCGTGCATCCAGCTTTCGTGAGGGCCGAGAAGGATGCAGGTGACGGGTAGAGAGCCACACCCGATCGCCAACATGGAGTTCTGGCCCCTCCTGACGATGTCGGTCAGCTTGGGCCTTGTATGCGTCCTTGGCCTGGCGCAGTTGCTCCATCAATAATTGTTGCTGGGACTGAAGCTCCTGAAGCCAGTCTGTCACTGCGGGGACCGCGGAAGCTGGCAGCACGTCCGGGAACAAACGTGGATGGTAGCCGTAGGAGGCCTGGAACGGGGTCTGCTGGGTGGAGGCGTTCACTGCATTGTTGTAGGCGAACTCCGCCAATGGCAAGTGATCGACCCAGTCATCCTGCTGGAAGCTGCAGTAACACCGGAGGTACTGCTCCAGCACCGCATTTGCCCGTTCCGTCTGGCCATCGGTCTGCGGGTGGTGGGCCGAAGATAGACAGACCTCCGTCCCAAGGGTCTGGTGCAGGGCTCGCCAGAAGTGGGATGTGAACTGGACGCCGCGGTCAGAAACCACACGCTCGGGAAGGCCATGCAGGCGGAAGATGTGCTGCATGTACAGTTGAGCCGTCTCCTTAGCTGTGGGTATGGACGGGCAGGGGGCACAGTGCACCATCTTAGTGAAATGGTCCGTGAAAACCAGGAGGCAGGTACAGTGACGAGATGGGGGCAAGTCTACCACAAAGTCCAGTGAAACCGTGTGCCAGGGACGTGGTGGGACTGGTAATGGCTGGAGCAGACCGGGGGGTCGCCCAGTAGGACCCTTGGCCCGCCGGCAGACATTGCAACCAGCAACATAGCGTGCCACATCAGCCTTCAGGCGGGGCCACCAGAATTCCCGGCTTACCAGATGAGTGGTCCGGTACCGCCCAAAGTGCCCTGCTGCTGGGGCATCGTGGGACATCTGGAGAACCTCAGCCCGCAATGGTCCTGGTGGGATGTATAGACGACCCTGGTGCAGCAGTAGGCCCTGGTGCAGGGCCAGCCCTGGATATCGAGGGCATGACCCGTCAGACAGTTCCCGGAGCCGTTCCTGAGCCCAAGTGTCGACCCGTTGCTGTTCTCGCACCCGAGCCTGCAGTGGCTTGGCCTCCTGAGTGGCCAGGAATGTGGCTGGTGGTAAGATAGTCGTCGGTACTGCCTGCTGTACAGTGTCTGCGACGTCCTCGGGTTTCCGGGACAGGGCATCCGCTTTCCGGTTTTGGGAGCTAGGGATGTAGCGGATCCGGAACTGGAACCGGGAGAAAAACAGCGCCTACCGGATCTGCCTTTGGTTCAACTTGCGGGTGGTCTGGAGGTACTCCAGATTCCGGTGGTCCGTTCTCACTTCCACCGGGTGTCGTGCCCCCTCAAGATGATGGCGGCAGACCTCAAAGGCCACCTTGATGGCCAGTAGTTCCCGCTCCCACACGGTATAGTTACGCTCCGCCGGAAGGAGCTGCCGGGAGTAGTAGGCGCAGGGTAACAGCGGCGCATCGGGTCCGTGTTGCTGAGACAGGATGGCACCGAGAGCCGTACTGGAGGCATCAGTCTCCACCACGAAGGGACGAGAGGGATCAGGATGCTGTAAAATCGGCGCCCTCTGGAAACAGGCTTTCAACCCCTGAAATGCCACTTCAGCCTCCTCATCCCAGGAGAAGGGTGTCTTGGGGCGCAGCAGTCGAGTTAATGGGGTGGTGCGATGAGCATAATCTGCAATGAAGGTCCGGTAATAGTTGGCGAACCCTAGGAACCGCTGTAAGTCCTTGCGGTTCCGGGGCGCTGCCCACTCTCGAACCGCAGCCACCTTCCCAGGGTCCATCTGCACCCCGTCAGGGGAGAGTCGGTGTCCAAGGAAGTCCACTGACCGCTGGTGGAACTCGCACTTGCTGAGCTTGGCATACAGGCGGTGCTCCCGCAAGCGCTGCAACACGGACCGAACATGACTCTCGTGACGGGCTGGGTCACGGGAATAAATCAGAATATCATCTAGGTACACCACCACGTATTTGTCTAGCAAGTCCTGGAACACGTGGTTGATGTACCGTTGAAACACGGCGGGTGCGTTGCATAATCCGAACGGCATAACCAGGTATTCAAACTGCCCATACCGGGTCCCGAATGCCGTCTTCCACTCGTCCCCGGCACGGATCCGAATCAAGTTGTAGGCCCCTCGGAGGTCCAGTTTGGTGAACATCTGCGCCCCCTGCACCCGCTCCAGCAATTCTGCAATAAGGGGCAAGGGGTACCGGTCTGGGATGGTGATCTTGTTCAGGGCCCGGTAGTCATGGCAGAGGCGAAGCTCCCCACACTTCTTCTTAACGAAGAGTACAGGAGCGGCAGTGGGTGAGGTAGAGGGCCTAATGAACCCGCGTTCCAGGTTCTTGCGAAGGAAGTCCTGCAAGGCTTCACGCTCTGGCTCCGAAAGAGAATATAGGCGGCTTACAGGCAGGGGCGCCCCAGGCTGGAGGTCTATGCTGCAGTCGAAGGACCGATGAGGTGGCAGCTGGTCTGCTCCCTGTTCCTCGAACACGTCTAAATAGTCCTGGTACACGGCAGGGAGCGTTGACACAGCCTGCCCCATGGGGGCAGCTGCTACTAACTCGGACTGAGCATGGGAACCCGGGTCTGGGAAGCGTACAGTCCGATTGACCCAGTCGATCTGAACATTGTGCGACTCCAGCCAGTCCATCCCAAGCACCAGGGGAAACCGGGGCATGGTGGCAATGTCCAGGGTTCGCACCTCCCGGTGCTGCTGGTAGCACAGGACCAAGGGCTGGGTCTCCCGAGTAACCGCGCCCGAGCGTAGGAGCCGTCCGTCAATTGCCTCCACCTGTACTGGTTCCGGCTTGTTCTGAAGCGGCACCTGATGCTGAGTGGCGAAGGCAGAGTCCATATAGGAGCGGGTTGCCCCCGAATCCACCAGAGCGTGGGTGAGAATCCAGGGCCCACCGGGGGGGTATAGACGCACCGGTATCATGAGGTGTTGCAATTCCACTGGTGAGGGCCCATCATGCGATGCTTGGGGCCCCAGGTAGCCTGGGCCATCGGCTACTGGGGTTGGCCGTTTCACCTGCGGCTGGCGTTTCTCAGGGCAGGTTCGGGCGTAGTGTCCACTCCCACCGCAGTAGAGACACAGGTTCCCCTCCCGACGCCGAGTCTTTTCCGAGGGGGAGAGGCGAGGCCGCGCTGCCCCGAGCTGCATCGGCTCCTCCAATGACTCAGCTCTGGCCACGGAACTGCAGGGAAGCACCGGCGCTGGGAGCCCGGAGTGCCGGCGGCCCCGGGCCTGGCGACGGTCCTCCAACCGATCATCTATCTGCAGACTCCGTTGGATGAGGGCATCCAGTGTGGCAGGGCGATCCAACGTGGCCAGCTGATCCAGTACCTCGTCTGAAAGTCCCTCGAGATACTGGTCCCGCAGTGCAGAGTCGTTCCAGGTCAAGTCCTGCGCCAGCAGCCGAAATTCTGTGGCGTAGATGGCCACTGTGGACTTGCCCTGTTTCAACCGCCGAATTGCCCGATTGGCTTGACTCCCCTTCTGAGGGTTGGCAAACGTGGTTTCCAGAAGATTGCAAAACCCCGTATAGTCTGTCAGCAAGGGGGAGTCTTGCCGGAGCAGCGGCAACGCCCACTTGGCCGCCTGGTCCTTCAGCAAGCTGATCAGGAAGTGCACCTTGGTGCGGTCGTCGGGGAAATCCCGAGCTCGCCCCTGAATATACAGCTTGGCCTGGGCGAGAAACATGGGAAAGCTGGCTGGGGACCCATCAAATTTCTCTGGCAGGGCCACGGGGTACTTGCCAGGAGCTGGGGCGGCGGCCCCAGGAGCCGGTAAGGCATCCAAACGCTGCTGAAGCGCCGTAACCACATTGCTTAGCTGCTGCACGGTGTGGGTCAAGGCCTGGTTCTCCTGGGCCAATGCCACCAGCGCAGCCGCCTGGTCAGCCATGGCTATTAGTTCCTCCCGAACGCACCCCAGCGAAGGGGGAGTGCGGGTGTGGCGTGAGCAAACTGTGCTGGCCCCAAGGGTTTGTCCATGAAGCGAGGTCCAAGTCCAGTCCTGGGTCTAGGGGTCCAAAGGAGGTCAGTCCGGCGGGGAGCGAGGCAGGGAGCAGGTCAAGGTCCAAGGCAGGTTCAGGCACAAGGTTGCAGGTTGAGCACACGCTTGCAACTATGTTGCTCACGCAACTTGGGCTGTGTCTGGCTGGCTTTTATCTGGCCCTATGCTTAGGGCCGCCCCGATCCTCTGGAGACTCGCCTCTCCTCCGGGCCTGGAGGCGAGCACTCCTCCTGCAGACACTTAACTCCCTTCGCCTCTCTGCCCTGAGCCTCTGTAGCTCAGGAGAGGCTGGTGGGTTACTGGACCCAGGGGATGCCTCAGCTTCCTCTGAAGAGGCTGGGGGTGGAGCACCTGCAGGCAATGGGTCCTCCCTCCCATCAGGAGCCAGAGCAGACTCTGCTGATGCCTGCACCTGGGGATCCAGCACAGGTGGGGATCCTTCAGGCTCAAGCCCTGGCCCCGGCTCAGCTGGTTCTGGAGGCGGGGAATCCTGTGCAGGCTGGGATCCCTCAGGTTCAGCATCAGAGTCTGACTCCCAGGCCATCACATAAGGATTCACGTCAGCTTATATGGCCCTTGTGGGTTAACTGCTCCCAAGAGGTTTAAGGCCTTAAAGATCAAAAGCAGCACTTTGAGTTGTACCCATAAGCTGCAGTGGAACCCTGGGTTACGCACGTGATCCGTTCCGGGTCGCCGTGCATAACGCGGGCATGCATATCCCGAACGCACAAAAAAACCCTGAAAACCCGTAAGTAGCACGATTTGAGCACTTCTGCACATGCACGAAGTGCGCAGAAGCGTTCTGTTCATCCGGGGGTCGCACGTGGGTTGTGCACGCTCCGGAAACGCTTCTGGGTTGCAGGAGTTCTTAACTCGAACGTCCGCAACCCGGGGTGTGCGTAACCCGGGGTTCCACTGTATTTTCAAACATTTGGGAGATTTAGATGAGTGCTTTCCTTGAACTTTAAACTTCAACACTGCGATAGTAAGCAACAAAAGGGCAAGATCTTTGTAACACAGGACTTGGTTTGTCTTAGGTCATTATCACTTAAAAAAACAAAACAAAACAAAAAACAAACCCAGAGGGAATATCACACAAACAAATGATAGCGACATATTTTGCGGCTATGCTATTCTGGCAGAAAGGGTAACTCTTCAAAGTACCAGTATGTGATGTTCATTAAATTAAGGGACTTCTGTAAGGGATATAATAAAGAGCCTGTATAACCTGCAGCCATAAGGGATATAATGCTTCTTGCCTCCCTCTCCCCTCTCTCTTTCTCTCTTTCTTTCTGTCTCACAAACAAATTCCCAAAGTACTTTGTAAAATGTGCATGAACATGGATGCACATGCGTCTTTTATTATTTGGTTATTTGCACATGCGTCTTTTATATGCCACTTCTCCAAGGTGCTCAAAGCAGTCTACACAGCTCACCCACACTATTTTATCTCCAGTGTGAGGTAGGTTAGAGTGAGAGACAATGAGTGTCACAGATCTCATAGGAAACATCATAGACTAGCAGGGATTTTTAACCCTGGTCTTCCAGGTCTTAGTCTGACACTCTTAAGCCAGTATATCACACTGTCTCTCTGTGTGTGATTGTGTGTTTGTATAATATAATAAAACAGCACTTCATGTGAGCTGGCTCTGGATCCCTTTAAGGATTTCATTAATCAGAAAACAAGACATACATAACTGTGATTAACAAACAGAACTTTTTTTTTTATTTAGGTTGCAAAATGCTTCAGCTTTCACCTTCATCAGCTTCTCCAATAAAAATTAAATAAACGTGTTTATTTGTTTGTGTGTGTGTGTGGCAAACACACACATCACTAAATCTTACTAAACCTTCTCTGGGCTTTGAGGGGGCTATTTTAGAAATCCAGAAAACCATTACGGCTTAGAATCCACCCCTCGTCTTTTCTTCCAGACATGTTTCTGCTTGCATGGTGGTGGCAGCCTTTTGTAATTCCTTTTTGGAGAACCCAGAGAGAAAAGGGGATTCCATGTAGGCTACTGCATGTACGTTCCCAATAGGGCTTTAGAAAAAGATGAAGAGCAAGGTCCCTATATGCTTTAACTGGAAAGGAAGTCCAATTTTTTTACTTATAGTGACTGCAAGAACCAAGGTAAAAGAAAAATAAGAGGCCTCCTATGTGCTTTTTAATGATGTTCTCTGTTTCTAGGGAAGGGTGAGGGTGGACACAATTTTATCCTTTGACTCAGCTGGCAATGAAAGACAGTAAAAATCATTTTTAAAGGTCACACAGTCAATATATCTCCTCCAATATTAACATCTTTTGGTTCTTAGATCCGTCTGCTCTTTATTCTTCAGTGGTGGGTAGATGGGAGAGGATCAAATGTCATGTGGGTCAGAGAGGGGTCTGTCAGGAGGTTGAAGAGATAAAAAGGGTGACATTTGGCAATTGGCATTGGCAGGAGCAGGTCAAGGAACTGACTTTTTGCATGAGGCAAGATGGACTCATTGCTGAGGCAGGGCCTTCAGGTGGGCCCTTGGGGATGCAGTTCAGGGGCGGCAGCAAATACATGAGAGTTTAGCTCAAAATGTGCCGCTGTCCCTAGAAGCTGCTTAATCACATTGACTCCAGGAACAGTGATGGAGTAGGAAAGCGAAGGGGTTGAAGTGAGTTCAAGAGATGTATCTAGTCTGTGACAGAAACTCCCCTTTCTTTTCTGAGTAGAGGCAGATTTAGGGCATTGCCACCGCTTCCCCTGCACTGGCTATAACAACAAGTGGGATCGTTCCATGACAGATCCCCACACCTTTACAATGTCTGTGCTAGGCTCAACCTTTGGGATTGTTGAAACGACTCAAATTAGGCCTACTAGGCCCCAAATTTTGAAGCAATGTGGACTAATGCCACTCTGGCATTAGGGGTCCTGAAGCTTCGTTAGTTTCATAGTAGGTCTGTTCCTAGACCCAAGCCAGCACTGACAGCCGGGGGGGGGGCAGTATTAAATAGTATAGATAGCAGGATCCTATATAACTGCCCTGATACTATCATGAGCACAAATCATCATGGATATGCAATAAAAAGGATGCCTGCAAGAGACACTTGCTAGATAGACTTTCTGTCTCTGTCTGATCTAGCAAGGCTTTCCTGCAGTTCTTGTCTGATACATGTCACCAGCTTTTCGTCAATGTTGACAGCAGAGGGCGCTTTTGCTTGCGAAAGTTTTTCCCCACTCAACAATCTCGCTTATTTTTGAGGAGGGAAACCGAAGAAATTGCAAGGTTAGCAAGAAGGCGGCACCCCCCCCCCCCCCGGTAAGCTGTACAAAAGATGAAAAATGATTGCCACTGTAAATGTTGACATGCTTTCCATTTTTCAGATTGCATTAAAAGTGGCTATTCTGTTTCAGCTCAGGACAGAGAACCCATGCTTTGTACGCAGAATAAGGGTGGGCCACCTTTCTCAGTCTGAGGAACACATCCCCTTGCTGTCAATTTTCTGGGGGCTGGAGCTGGTGGCAAAAGTGAGTGGAGCAACAGAGGTGATGCTTCCCTTTGTAAGTGTAGGCTACATTTCAGCCATGCAATTCAAGGTTTCCATATTCCCACCCACCCCCACCTCTCTATCCATCCAAGTAAGCAGGAGGCATCATTTTTTTATATGTTATTTATTAGATTTCCATTTCCTCTTCCCTCCAAGGAGCCCAAGGTGGCAGCACACATGGTTTTCTTGCTCTCCATTCTGTCCAGAACTCAGAGTGGTTTAACCACCAGTCCCTCTTTCCAGGGAACTCTAGGAATTGCAGCTGTGGCAAGCAAATAAGGGCCTCTGTTTTGGCTTTCCCACATTGATGAAAAGTGGGTTATAAATACTAAGTGGAAATAGACTGAAACTGCAAAGGGGTCTCTTTAATTCTTCTAAACCTTGTCATTAGCACCTGGTGCATTTCTTTATAGGCTAACGTGGGTTATAAAAAAAAACCCAATCCAACTTTAATTTTTAAGGCAAATGTTGCTGACGTAGTCTAGTTAAGCAATATGTATTACTTTTCCTTTCTGCAGTTTGTCCAGGGACAGTGTTCAGGGGCTGAAAGACCAGAGCATGTGAACTGCCTGCTGGCATCTCAGCGCATCCTTGGTAAATGCACGATCAATCTTGCTGCATGCTGGACAGCAGGAGCAAAGGAGGGCACCATATGGTGGAATGCAAGGACCATATGGCTCTTTCCAAGGCTAAACTCGCTCCTGATGGAAACAGGTGTGACTCTCCTTGAAACTGCAGAGTTGTGATTGAGTAAGCCAGAGGCAAACGCTGCACTCAGAAGTGGCAGTCTGGCACGTTGAGTAAACCTGTGTTAAATCAGGATGCAACCCGGATGAGCGAGTGGAGTATCTTATCAGCATGTCCTTGAAGTATATCTGGTGAATGGATTCTGAATTATAGAGCTTGCAATTGAGGCTTTTATGAGTTTAATAATAATAATAATAATAATAATAATTTTCATTTAGAGAAAATGAGTGTATGTTTTTTTTTTGCATGTTTCCACACATTTATTTTAATTTATTATTAAATTTATATCCTTCCCAAAGGATCAGAAAAGGACCATCAAAATGATCAAGTGGATAAAGTGAGTCCTCTATGAGGAAAGGTTGCAGGGTTTGGGGCATTTTAGCTTAGAGAAAAGGTGAGTAAGAAGTGACATGATAAAAGTTTATAAAATTATGCACGAATTGGGGAAAGTGGAAAGAGAAATGTATCCCACTCTCTCCTGAAATGAGAACTCGTAGACATCAAGTGAAGCTGAATGTTGGAAGATTCAAGATGGACAAAAGGAAATACTTCCCCCTACGCAGCCCAGAGTTAAATTATGGAACTCGCTTCTGCAGGATGCAGTGATGACCACCAACCTGTTGTTGTTCAGTCCTTCAGTCGTGTCTGACTCTTCGTGACCTCATGGACCAGAGCACGCCAGGCACGCCTATCTTTCACTGCCTCCCACAATTTGGCCAAACTCATGCTAGTCGCTTCGAGAACACTGTCCAACCATCTCCTCCTCTGTCGTCCCCTTCTCCTTGTGCCCTCCATCTTTCCCAACATCAGGGTCTTTTCCAGGGAGTCTTCTTTTCTCATGAGGTGGCCAAAGTACTTGAGCCTCAGCTTCAGGATCTGTCCTTCCAGTGAGCACTCAGGGCTGATTTCCTTAAGAATGGATAGGTTTGATCTTCTTGCAATCCATGGGACTCTCAAGAGTCTCCTCCAGCACCATAATTCAAAAGCATCAATTCTTCGGCGATCAGCTCTCACTTCCATACATTACTACTGGGAAAACCATAGCTTTAACTATACGGACCTTTGTCGGCAAGGCGATGTCTCTGCTTCTTAAGATGCTGTCTAGGTTTGTCATTGCTTTCCTCCCAAGAAGCAGGCGTCTTCTAATTTCGTGACCACCAACCTAGATGGGTTTAAAAGAGCATTTGAGAAATTCATGGAGGAGCAGACTAATGCTTCTGAATACCCTTTTCTGGAAACCACAGGAGGGGAAAGTGCTCTTACGCCCGGGTTCTGCTTGAGGGTTCCCTACAGGCATCTGGGTAGCCACTTTGAGAACAGGATGCTGGACTAGATGGGCCTGTGGCCTGATCCATCATAAGCTTCTTTGGTTCTTATTATTCGTTTAGCAATTGGCAAAGCAAAGCAAAAGCAATTTGCCACATTTTCATGTGGAGGAAATAGCCAGGAAGCCCAACTAAAAGATACACGGAAGGATTGGGAAGCAGAGAGGGGTGAAGACTTCTGGAAGCTGAATCGTTCTAATGAAGAAGCAGAGGACATGCAGTGGCACTTGGAGTAGAAAGCCAGAGGATGATCAAGTCAGATTAGTCTGCAGACATTAATGCCTGCCTACACTACTGACGCCCCCAACGTAATAGGTATATCTGCCAAATGTGGGAGGGACCAAAGCTCAGTGGTAGAGCACATGCGCTGCATGCAGAAGGTCCAAAATGCAACCCTCAGCATCTCAAGCGAAAAGGATCCGGCAGTAAATGGTGCAAAATATCTCTGCTTAAGACCCTGGCAAGCTACTGCCAAACAGAGCAGGCAAACCTGGGCAAATAGTTTGACCGGTTGTAAGAACAGGTCACACATATATGTGCCACTAGCTCACACAAGCTATTTGCACTAGTTCTCCCCTACCCAGAAGGATGCTTAGGTTTTCCTATAGGAAAATGTCCCCACACGCATGACACACAGAAAGGATTGATATTGAAGTGATTCTGTAGCATTGCAAGACTATGATTAGAAAATCAAGTGCTAGCTATTAGGGCTTTCAAAAGCTTTCTTTTCCTTTTAAGAAAATGAACTATTGGAGTGAAATGCAAGGAATACAAACAGAACCAGAGACAACAATATGAAACATATATGCACAGCTGGATTCCTGAGTGTAGCTCTAGCCTCAGTAATAGAAAAGTGTTGTACATGAGTTTATTAAGACAGCCACATTTCATGTTGTACCATAGAAAGCGAGTCCTGTATATCTGAGTCTGAAGTATATGAGATAAACTTCCCCCCAGAACTGTACAGAACTGTTGTTGATTTTCCGTACCTTTGGAGATACTTAGTTTATGAGGTGCCCCCCCCTCCAAGCAATAACTAAAGTTCTCATATTTTTGTACTAGAGGGAGAGCTGCAGATCTTGTCATGATTTCCGTTTCTGGGCTACAGAAATCATAGCACCTGCTAGCATCCAAGTTAAAACTTCCTTAGAGTGAAAGTGTTTCATTTGATCATCCCAAAGCCATAATAAAGAAAGCTGCTGTGAAACCGGGATGGGCTGTTAGAGGATATTAGACTTTTCCTCGCAGACCACAGCAAAGGGGGCTTCTTAAGCAGTTCAAATATCTTTTCCCCAGAGGGAGTAAAATAGTCTTGTCAGTAGGTTCACAGAAATGACTGGCCAGCAACTTAAAAAAAAAAGTTATTTGATAGAAGTGCACCTAAAAGAAAGTCTCACCCCTTATATACCCAACTGATTGCATTCACTGCTGTCTGCAGGTGAGGGCCTCTTGCAGATACCATCTTATAAGGAGTTCCATTCTGCACCATAAAGGAATTGTGCCTTGAGTGTGGTGGTTTCAGCTATTAGGAATTCACTGTTTTAAAACAATAGAAAGGCACCGTCTCTTCTCTGTTCTACTGTAGACCTCCCTTCCTCTTCCGACATGCCCTTTAAACAGAGCTCTTGCCCAGTCTGCATATGTATTGTAACTTTGTCTTTAGACGGTTTTCAGACTTTTTCTTGCACTCTGGACTACTTGGTTTTGTTTTTACGGTATTTGCATTTTCAAAAACAGGAACAGAGAGCCAGAACCATAGCTAGGTGATCTTGCACCTATTTCTGTTTAAAGAAAGGAATTCACACAATTGCTCAGTATGTGGATGGCTTTGTGTCTTGGCAGAGCAAAGGGGACATTGATGCTGGTCAGGTGCAAAGCACTTGTGGAAGACTCCAGCATTGTGGATTTAACTTCCAACCCTCCCAGACAGCCTTTGTGTTGACAGCTATCTGGTTTTCCCCATGCACTTCCAAGGCTGTTCACCACCGAAACGAGCCCGGGAGCCTATACTGCTCCATTTATAATTATGAGTGTGTCAGGCACATTATTTGCAAGATGCGAAGCTCATGGAACAATAACCTCTCCCCGTGGAGTTCATTATCTTGATGGTGCAGCACATCCCCCCGTACGCTGCTCAGCGTTCCTGGGAGTGCGCGAGTAAAACAAACGCAATAAAGGAAGAAAGCAATAAAGGAAGCCTCCACTACAAAAATACACCAGGATGCTTGGGAATGTCTGTTGTCGGCATTGCTGAAAAATTGTGGGGCTAAATGATTACGTACATTGCCAGTAAGATCAGGACATAAGAAGAGTCTGCTGGATCAGGCCAATGGCTCATCTGGTTCAGCATCCTGTTCTCACAGTGGCCAACCAGATGCCTGTGGAAAACCAGCAAGCAGGATTCAAGCACTCTCCCCTCCTGTGGTTTCCAGCAACTGGTGTTCAGCAGCATTGCTGTCTCTGACCATGGAAGCAGAACATACATAGCTGTTGTGGCTGGTAGCCATCAATAGCTCGCTCCTCCATGAATTTGCCTAATCCCCTTTGAAACCTATTGAGGTTGGTGGCCATCGCTGCCTACTGTGGGAGTGAGTTCCATAGTTTAACTATGTGCTGTGTGAACGAGTACTTTCCTTTTGTCTTTCTTGAATTTTCCTGCATTCAGCATTCAGAATTTGGCCCCCTAGTATTACAAGACAATTTGTTCCAGGCTTACTGTTTTTGCTTGTGGACCAAGGCTCGGGCCTAATCATGGTGCTGGAATCTGGATCAGTTTTAGCACCTCTGCTTCCGGTGCCACAGGTCCAATGGATCTGGCTTGCCCTTCCTCATTTCTTTACTTCTTACATTAAATTATTTAATACTTTTGGAGTTATTTTTATTTTATACCAAACTGTGTTACAAAAGTAATATTAATTATTGTCAAAATGTAAACATAAATTGCCCCCCTCCCCCCCGAACAGTATTTTGAGAGTCAGGTTACTTTTCTTTAAAACACAATACAAGCTGCTAGCAGGATTAGGAATCTTCTGCTTAACATAATATTTCCTCTACTATAATATATAATACCTCCCCCCCCCCCATTTACAGCATCCACTGTTTTCTATGACCTACAAATGGCTCCATTAATTAGATCCACATTTCCTTTTCCTTAATTGATCTAACCCTTCTTCCATAAATCCTTTTAAAAAGACCAAGCCGTTTTATATGTAGCCGAAATTGAACTACCAGATACCTGGCTATTTATAAAATCAACAAACAAATGCTAGCGTGCCAAAAACCTGTCCGTTTTCCTTTGACCTTGAGGTTTGTGAGACAATCTTTCCAAAACAACTATTTGCCAAAGTTACTAATATTTAATATTATTTTCTAATATTTAGCTATTGTTGCTCTTGCTGGAAAAAAAGAGATGTGAGTAATCAGTTCATTTTCCTTCCAATTTTTATTATTATCCTCAAGTAAGTTCAACAAGTACAGGATAGGAACTGTTTTGATCCTTCATTTTACCCCTCCTCATTTGAGTGCTGCTTAGAGTGAGGGTCCTGAGGATCCACTTTACCTTATTCCTACTCTAAATGTGGACCTTTTCTAGCGTGACTCCAGTTTCAATTTAATGCACACAAGGGAGAAGTGTGCCCGAGAAGTTTGGGGAAATGTTACCGATCTTTTTAAGCTGCTCTTCACAAGCACGAGAGCTGTGGACATAGCTGTTTTGAAAACAGAAGCCAAGATCGTCAGCATCAAATTCCGAGTTAGATAACCTGCTCGTGCAGTGCATTAGCCATGTACAAAAACTTTTGTTTTAAACTAATACATTTATATTCACCTAAAACCTTGTTATGAAGGATGGACCAAGAGAGAAGCCTCACATTCGCCAAGATCAAAGATTGAGCTATACTGCCAAGAACTGGAGAACATAACATTTTTGAGTCACTCACCCTTTGAAGCGTGTGACAATGGAACATTATTTTCATCCCCACTCTGGAAAAGGTCAGCGAGTAGCCGAGGAATCTTTGTTTTAGTGTAATTGCAAAAAGAAACGAGAAATTTCTCTTCTCTCCCTACCCGCCATTTTGTTCCGATTCACTTTGTTGTTTCTTTGTGTACTTAAAGCAAAAATCTAATAATGGAACATTTTCCCCCCTGCAAAACAAATCAGAGCCAGCCCTAAGGATTTGTGATTTCCGCACCATCATTCCTTTAAGAGGCATCAAAGAAAATGAAAGGACAAAGTGAAAGGACAGCACGGCTACGCCAAGAGGCAGGTTCAGAAAAGGGCAAGAAAAATGGTCAAAGGAATGGAGAGACTCTCCTATGAAGTAAGCTTGCAGCATTTGGGACATTTTAGTTTAGAGAAAAGGTGAGTAAAAGGAGACATGATAGAAGATTATAGAAATATGCGTGGCATAAGGAAGGTGGCTAGAGAAAGGTTTTTCGCCCCCTCTTGTAACACTAGAACACATGGACAGCCAATGAAGCTGAACCTGAGCACAGCAACACTGTCGGGATAACCAGTTGCTGGGATAACCAGTCGTCTGAGAGCCTGCTCCGGCTGGTTATGAAGGTTCACTGGTTATGAGGGTTCTTGAAGGTCGTGAGGAGTTTCGGGAGTTGCAGAAGGTCCGAAGAGGATAGGATAGGCAGCAAGAAGCAAAGCAAAAGGTGTGGCCGAAGAAGCAGAAAGGAGGCCAAATAAAACAGACTGCAGTCGGTGGTTTCAAGTGCACTCAATGCGAGCGAGCTCTCTGTCTCTCTGTCGCTCTGTGGCTCTGTCGCCGAGCTAACAGAAGCAGGGGCTATTTATTGGCAAATTATACAGCGTCATCAAACAAGCATCAACCAATAATAATACAGCAATAACGAGTGTTTCCGGGCGGGAAACCAGCCTTGTGACCGTTACCAGGAGGTTTCCTGGCATGCTTTCGGGGAGGCGCGGAGGGATCCAGGCTCCAATCTCCGGCCGGATCTTCTTTCCTTCTGCGCGTTGCGCGGAAGGATTGGCAAAGCGCCTATCACGCGGGAAAACCCAAAACGTATTCCCACACAACACTTTTCTCTCCTGCAGTTTCCAGCATCTGGCATCCAGGAGCATTGCTGCCTTTGACTCTGGAGACAGAGCATAGCCATCAAAAATGGCGAGTAGCCATTGACAGTCATCTCCTCCATGAATTTGTTCAATACTCTTTTAAAGCCATCCAAGTTGATGGCCGTCACCGCCTCCTGCAGGGGTGAGTTCCAAAGTTTAATTATGCGCTGTGTGAACAAGGACTTTCTTTTGCCTCTCCTGAATCTTCAGACGCTCAGTTTATAGTGAGAGGGGGAGGAAAAACTTTTCTCAACACGCTTTCTCCATGGCTTGCATAATTTTATTGAATTTTATCATACCACCCCCAACTCTCCTGTTCTCTAAATCAAAAAGTCCCAAACGCTGCAACCTTTCCATATAGGGGAGCTGCTTGAGCTGTTGCTCATTTCCAGTTGGGAATCTGCCCCCTTTTAATCATTTGCCTCAGTTTAGATGGATAAATGCTTTGTATATTTATTCCCAGAGCTGCTTACTCGAGAATTTATGCTTGGTTTAAAAGCATCCCCTCAATTGTCATGGTAAGCGTTTTGAGGAGTTATAAATAACTCGGAGGAGGGATTGATAAACGACAAGCAGTGTTCACTTCACTTAATTTGTAACAGGGACTAATTAGCTAATTATAGAGAGGTCTCTGGCATTGGAATTTGAATTGGCCCGATGAGGAGCAAACTCTGTTTGAGAACCGGAGAATCAAAACATAGAAAGCAGGACACAGAGGACGGAAAAGATATTGCCAAGCAGTGTGTCTCTAAGACATATTAGTATATTGTGAAAAATAAATTTAACAGACCCATTCAGAGAGGGACTGACCACAGTGTCTCTGTATGGTTGTTCAAGGACTCCGGAGTCTTGCAGGAACAAGGGTGGGGATACAGAGAATGTCATGGAGGAGGAGAGGGGCTTCCCTACAGAACTGACCCCAGATTTCTTCACTGCCTTGGAAGATCACATGCAATCCCTGCCATCTCTGAGTAGGGCTGGGAATGTCCCCTGGCTGAAACCTTGGAGAGTCACTGCAATCTAGTGAAGGCAATACTGAACTGGATGGGCCAACGGTCTGACTCAGTAAAAGGCAGCTATCTTTGCCAGTGTGGTGTAGTGGTTAAGAGCGGTAAACTCGTAATCTGGTGAACGGGGTTCGCGTCTCCGTTCCTCCACATGCAGCTGCTGGGTGACCTTGGGCTAGTCACACTTCTTTGAAGTCTCTCAGCCCCACTCACCTCACAGAGTGTTTGTTGAGGGGGAGGAAGGGAAAGGAGAATGTTAGCCACTTTGAGACTCCTTCGGGTAGTGATAAAGCGGGATATCAAATCCAAACCCCTCCTCCTCCTCCTCCTCCTCCTCCTCCTCCTCCTCCTCCTCCTCCTCCTCTTCTTCTTCTACTTCTTCTTCTTCTTCCTATGTAAGAGAAGCCTGTGTTGTCAGCACCTCTCGGGCCCAATGAGATTGCACTGGCACCTCCAGAGTTTCAAGCAGAAGTCCTGGAAGAACTAAGGGCTCCCTGCAACTACTGAAGCAGGTGAGGCCCCTTTAAGAGAAGAGATAGACCCAGTGGCAGGTCAGGGTGAGGAATTCCTCTGTGGTTGAGCCTACTGTGTAACTCTCCAGCCCTAAGGGAGCTATCCAGGGTGCTACCCACCTGCACTTTGCTTTACTGGTTCCACAAACTTGTCCTCTTTTTCTTTTCTTTTTTTGACATCGTTTCTTTGGAATCTCAAGTCTTCCTTGCTTGACTCTACCTGCTTTCCTTTGACAGAACCTGAACTCATGCCTAGTCTCTCTTCCTACCTCCATGCTCTGCATTGGCCAAAAGTTCATTTGCGTTTTCACCGTCTTCAAAGGGGCATGGCCATGGGGCCCATCACAGAGAGCCCCTTTGCACTTTGAGGATATGCCACTACATCACAGCTCTGCAATGAACCATTGCTACAGTTTTGATCTGCTCCATAAAAGGCATACAAATTAAAACGTCTCGTAACGACAACAAGTCCGTGACAGCTCGCCGGTGGCTCAGAACTGCCGTGGCCAATTTGTTTGAGAGCTGAGTCGTGATCCAAAATGGGCTTAATCAATATGGCAAATGGTGACCCCTCCCTCCCCCATCTTAATGCTTCGTAAAAAGGATTAGCAGTATCTCAAAGCTGAGTCCGGGGCTCAGTGGATGGAAAATGATGATGCTCGGGTTTCTAATTAGTCAGCCTCTATCCTTCCATCACATCAGTTTGACATGCCCTCCACTTGTATTGGCTACACAGCTACTCCAGTGCTCCTTCCCCTCACCCCTTCCAAATATTTCAGTTGCCGAGGATACCAAAGCATAGCCTCCAAATGCACGTAGCCAGTTGCCTGAATACTTTATGGATCCCACACCAGTTCTTCAAAATCTTGTTAAGTATATCTTGAGCTCAGAATTAAAGGAAATTATAGTGGCTGGGAGACAGATAGGAAAGTGCCTTCTACTGAGTCAGACCATTGGTCTGTTTGGCTCAGCAATGTCTACACTGGCTGGCAGTGACTCCCCAGGGTTTTAGACAGGGAGTCTCTCCCATCCCTTCTTGGAGATGCCAGGGATCGAACCTGGGACCTTCTGCATACAAAGCAGATGCTTCAGCAATGAGACGAAGGCATCCAATTGTGCTGCTGCATATGCACCATGGCATTTCTTCTCCCTGGGAGGAGTTCAGAGGGAAGAGACACCATGGTGCATCGGCGGCAGCACATCTGGACGCCTTCATCTGCCCCAGCTGCAACAAAACATGTCTCTACAGCCACAGCAGGCACTGCAACCTTCCAACTGCTTGACCTCACCCCCAAAGGCACATTCCTCCACTGTCTCGCAAGACAGACAGATGCCAACAACAATACCATCCTTCCCACCTAGATGCCCATCTGCTCAGCTACTCTGTTCTCTGTGTGTTTTCCCCAACTCTTTGTGAGGCTGCCTCAAAGCAGCAGCAACAGAATATCCCTTAAGGAGGAAGGACATAAGAACCTGAGAAGAGCCTGCTGGATCAGGCCAGCGGCCCATCTAGTCCAGGATCATGTTCCCACAGTGGCCAGCCAGATGCCTGTGGGAAGTGGGGAAGCAGGTCATGAGTACTCCCCCTTCCTGCAATTCCCCGCAACTGAGATCCAGAAGCATTGCTGCCTCTGACTGTGGAGGGAGAGCAATGCCATCATGGTTAGCAGACATTGGTAGCCTTGTCCTCTGTGCAGGGGTGTCTTGCCCATAGAGGCAAGTGGCGCGGGGTGCAAGGGCACCAAGTTTGCGCCAAGTTCTGGAGGCCGCCTGGGAAGAGGCAGAGGCTGGACGCGGCACCCTCACCCGCCACGCTGAAGCAGCCCCGCGCCCGGAGCCTCTGCCTCTTCCCTGTCAGAGGAGCTGCCCTCCAGCCTCTGCCTGCCTCCTCCAGCCCTGCAAAGCTGCCGGCAGTGCTGTAAAAAGGTCAGCAACTCTGGAAAATGGGGGGGGGGGGCCCACCGGAGGGATCTTTGAACCATGGTGCCGGATACGCTTAAGACGGCCCTGCCTCTGTGCAGTGGCGAACGGAGCCGCTTGGCTGCCTGGAGCGGCAAACCGGGGGTGGGGTGTTGCTCCGCAGCGCGCATGCGTTGTGACGTCACGACGCACATGTCAGGATGAACGGTGCATGTGCGGGATGCCACACATGCGCAGTCTGTCCGTGCTGCTGCTCCCACGGCAACCTTACAAGCTGCCAAGCGAGCGGCAACTCGTAAGGCTTCTGGGCGTGACCGCCTGCCCCGTCCGTGCTGCTTTTCACGCGCAGCAGCAGCCTTACCTGTTGCCACTCGCTCAGCGGCTCGTAATGTTGCTGTGGGAGCAGGAGTGCCAGCACAGATGGACTGCGCATGTGCAGCACATGTGCTCCCGCAGCAACCTTACAAGTGGCAACTTGTAAGGCTGCCACGCGCGAACAGCAGCATGGACTGGCTGCGGCACCCCGTCTATGCTGCAGTTTGCGAGCGGCAGCCTTACGAGTTGCTGAGCGAGGTTTTACCGGGCGGCGGGGCTCAGCGTGGGAGTCGTGGGGGGAACACACCGAGTGTCACCCCCCTCTAGGATGGAACACGGGTCGTACCGCCCCAACACCCCCACTTTGCTCCACCCCCTGCCTCTGTGACTCTGTCTTTTAAAGCCATCTTCGTTTGATGGCCATCACTGCCTCCTGAAGAAGTTCTTTCTTTGGTCTGTCCTGATTCTTACCTTCCCGGGCAGCGATACTCGCATGCACGCCTCTCTCTCTTTCTCTCTTTCTCTCTCTCCCCATGCGCACATGCACACACGCATGCACACACACACACAATCCCCACTAGCACAGTTAATAGTATTAGTGGCAATGGTGGCAATGGGAGCATTCGCCCTCTAACACTAATTATTGCTGCCGCAGAAATCCTTGTGTTCATTCCGCAAATGGGCTCCTGGTCATCCTGGGTTTGCCCAATTATAAGCATTCAAACTGCAGCGGGGTCAGTCATCAAAATCTGCCCTTTTAATTCAGCCGCCTGATCCACTTCCTAATGATTTCTCTGCAAGAAAGTTGGTTTCAATTACTCAAGAGCTATTTCCCCCTTCGCCACGATTTTAATTTCCTTAATGTTCCCCGTAATCATATTATGGCTTACAAAGGTAATGGTATTAGACAGGCTGGTTTTGTGTGTGAATGTAACGATATAATTAAGACTGTATGTCCTTAGTAATTGAATCTTTCGGGAAGGCAGACGTCTCAAACGTTTCCAATGGGCCGGCAAGTAGCGCCAGGCCTCTGCGACTTCTCCACCTAGGGATGTTGACTTCTAGAAGGGACATATGGAGGGGGATATTTTGTTGTTATTTTTTTTTTTTTGCTATTTCCTCTCATTTATTATCTGTGAAATTTGTGTCACACTTTTTAAAGCATCTCTCAGCAGTCACAAAACATCATTTGCTAAGGGTGCTGAGACCCCTATCCACTCACGCAGCGTGGTTTAACTACGAATCCTGCTAAAACAACGAATCTGGAGTTCCCAGGCAACTCTGAAAATTGTATATCTGTGAAGGGAACAGGGTGCTGGTGGGGGTGTATCCTATCAAGTCTTGGCACCTTTAGCAAACTACAGTTCCCACAGTTCTTTGGGGCAGAACTTTCCAAACTTTCAATGTCGGTGACACACTTTTTAGACATGCATCATTTCGCGACACGGTAATTCAGTTTTACTAGCAAACCGGAGGTTAAACAAACCCCTTTCCAGCCCCGGGAGGAGCATGGGGAGTGTTCGCGCGACACACCTACACATCACAGCTGACACACTAACGTGTTGCGACACACAGTTTGGAAATCTCTACTTTGTGGTGAAAGCCATGACTGTTAAAAGTGGTATGATACGGCTTTAAATGTATGGTGCAGAGAGGGCCTTAATGCAGCTTTCTTTCTCTTCAAAGTCCTGGTGCCCAAATACTTAGTTCAGGCATAGGCAAACTCAGCCCTCCAGATGTTTTGGGACTACAATTCCCATCATCCCTGACCACTGGTCCTGTTAGCTAGGGATGAAAGGTCCGTATAGTTAAAGCTATGGTTTTCCCAGTAGTAATGTACGGAAGTGAGAGCTGGACCATAAAGAAGGCTGATCGCCAAAGAATTGATGCTTTTGAATTATGGTGCTGGAGGAGACTCTTGAGAGTCCCATGGACTCACGAAGAGTCAGACACGACTGAACGACTGAACAACAACAACAAGATCCAGGACAAAGTGCCGCCTTTTGGAAATTCCCTTCAGACGTCAATTCTGCCTTTGAAATGCCTATAATGTCCAGGGAAATCCGGACATATGGCAGCCCTATGTAACATGCTATATTTTGCAGTGTGTGGTTGAGTATCTCCTTGATTCAGATAGATAAAGCCATAAAATTAACCCCATGGTTCTATATTTGATGAATCACCCAATTTATAACTTCCTTTCCCCTTAAAGATTTGGAAGTGTGCTGTTTCCAGCAGGAGTTCATCTACAAACCTTGCCATTACAGTCACTCTGGATTGCCAGTACAAAAGGCCATGCACCCCCCCCCCCCAGCATTCATAGGAAGCTGCCTTATATTGAGTCCGGCCATCTAGCTCAGTATTGTCTACTCTGGCTGGCAGCAGCTCTCCAGTTTCAGACAGGAGACATTCACATTCCTGACTGAACTTGGAGATGCCAAAGATTGAAAATGGGATATCCTGGATTCAGTGCAGATCCCCTACCATGGACTGCAAGAAGATCAAACCTATCCATTCTTAAGGAAATCAGCCCTGAGTGCTCACTGGAAGGACAGATCCTGAAGTTGAGGCTCCAGTACTTTGGCCACTTCATGAGAAGAGAAGACTCCCTGGAAAAGACCCTGATGTTGGGAAAGATGGAGGGCACAAGGAGAAGGGGACGACAGAGGATGAGATGGTTGGACAGTGTTCTCAAAGCTACTAACATGAGTTTGGCCAAACTGCGAGAGGCAGTGAAGGATAGGCGTGCCTGGCGTGCTCTGGTCCATGGGGTCACGAAGAGTCGGACACGACTGAACGACTGAACAACAACAATGATGATTGGAAACCTTTATGGAAGCCTCTTTTGGATTACTTAAAGAAATACTATAGTATCGTGAACTCGCGAGCAGGAATCGAACTATGAGCAATTAGAGATTATTGTATTGTTGTTATGGTACAAAGGACAAAAGATAGGGTACAAATTGAAAAAAGACACGATGGAAAACAGGGTGGTAAGTAGATAAAACAAAAGAAAAAATCATAATGTATTGGAGTGTACACGTTGAATTTTTGAAAATTCAATTAAATATAATTATATCTGAAAAAAGGGAATGTCTCCCCGCACAGGCGACTTCACAGCAGTGCTAAAGACCTATTGCTTTCTGCAACTTTAAAAGCAGACCAGTTGACTACCACCAGTTGACTACCAGGAAGGGATATACGTAGCAGAGAGGCAGAGCACACACAAAAGTTTGTGACCAGTTTCTTTGTGAGATCACCTTGCCCCATATTTGCATACTTGACTGCTCCAGTCTGCAGAACTGGCAGTGTTGCATGTTGTTCCACAAAATACTTGTTCTGAATTTGTAAGAAACCCCATCTTTCAGTGCATCTTTGGAACTCCCCGCCTATTGACATCAGGCAGGCAGCTTCACTGTACTATTTTTGGTCCCTGCAAGTTGTGTAGAATGCTTCAATCTGTTTTTAGCTTATTGTTGATTTTAATTATTTTTTTAAAAAAGGTTTTAAACAATTGTTTTTAACAGATCATTGCATTGTTTTATTCTTTTTGTAAACTTTGTGGTTGGCTCTTCCCTCCTTAAAAAATAATAATAATCAAGCGGTATACAAATTTTATGAAATAAATAAAAACAAAACAAATATATACAGCTCCGGTTATATACAGCTCTTTTGGGCTGGAACACAGGCCTGAGCAGTTCTGAAAATGAACTAATGGCAGTGAAGACATCCCAGGGGAACACTGAATAAATTTGGCACAAAGAGATCTGCTGGATCCAACCCTCTTGCACTGCATGCTGGGTAATTTCATGTCTGGGGCTGAGGCTGTGCAGAGACAGCAGCCCCTTAGGACCCTCTGTCTGTCTACAGCTGTTCAGGAAATGCAATAAATAGCCGGCCGAGCTGCCAGTACAGCATCCTGAAATCAAAATGAAACATTGCTACTCAGGATTTGCAGTGTGCCTCTTCCTACCCCTCCAGAGATCTTAGGGTTGGTGTCACTGCTTTTATCCCACATCACCGCACTGCAACACTCTCTTTTGTAGATTTTGTTTGCTTTGATGAAATTCTCAACTGACTGGAGCTTGTGTGTTGTTTGCTAATACTTAGGAATGGGCTGCCTTTGCTCCTTTATTCTTGCCGCAATCCATGCTGTTATACTGACATTTTCATCAAAGCCACTCTGGTTTTCTCCAAACTGTTGGTTCCACCCACCTAGATTCTCTGTATCTTTTTCATTTGGAAACAGATGACTCAGGCTTACCTTTCAAGGATATACTGCTGCTGTTGTATTACATTACTGTCTTTTTAAAGGACATACCCCTTCCCTGCAGGGACTTGGGTGGCGCTGTGGTCTAAACCACTGAGCCTAGGGCTTGCTGATCGGAAGGTCGGTGGTTCAAATCCCAGCGATGGGGTGAGCTCCTGTTGTTCAGTCCCAGCTCCTGCCAACCTAGCAGTTCAAAAGCACATCAACGTGCAAGTAGATAAATAGGTACTGCTCCGGCGGGAAGGTAAATGCTGTTTCCATGTGCAGCTCTGGTTTCTCCAGAAGCGGCTTAGTCATGCTGGCCACATGACCCAGAAGCTGTCTGTGGACAAATCCAGCTCCCTCGGCCTGTAAAGCGAGATGAGCGCTGGGAAATATTTGTCGAAATTTATCTGTGGGGAGAATTTTGCCACACTCAGGGCACCACCTGTCCTATGCATTTAAAGCTCTGTGACACAGCTTTAACAGAGGCACTGCTTCCCCCAAAGAATCCTGGGAACTGTAGTTTGTTAAGGGTGCTGAGAGTTGCTAGGAGACCCCAATTCCCCCCCCCCCCCGAGCTGTAATTTTCTGGAGTGGCTTAACAAGCAATCCCTCCTCCCAGGGATCTCTGGGAACTGTAGCTCTGTGAGCAGTGTTTTTAAACCCAAATAAGGTTAAAAGTGTGGCACTTACTATAACAACTTCATGGTGAGTACCAGCACCTTAAAATAAAAAAGCAAAAAGCACTGTCTGTGAGGGAATTAGGGCTTCCCTAACAACTCCCAGCACACTTAACAAACTATAGTTCCCAGGATTCTTTGGGAGGGAAGCCATGACTATTTAAAAACGGTGTGATATTGCTTTAAATGTAGGGTGTGAATGGGTACCTGGTTGGTTAATGTGCTTTTTGCTATTTGGTAAGGAAAACTATGTTACTTTGTGAGTTTCTTTCATTATACTGGCAGCCAGAAAATTAAAAGCTAAATTTAGAGCTTAAGTCTGCACCTTCTTTCTTCTTTGTTATGGCTTACAGCTAAGGAAATAAAATTATTACCTACCTACTGTTGTATTATTTTGTTGTCTTTTTGAAAGCACAGATTCCCATCCCCTACTTTAACTCCAGGCTACCTTTTCTATTCTTTTAAACAGCATCTCTTAGGCTGTGAGCAAAGACACCAGCAGCTTCCCAGCCTTCTCCCCCCACCCCCTGGAAAACAGGTGGGGAAATATATTACCGGTATATCTCCCCCCCCCACACACCCCTGCTTCACTGCAGGTCTAACAGTAAGTTTGCGTGTGTCATCTGGCCTTATTTACATTACAGCTGTTCCTTTACATTACATTTCTTTACATTTACACCTGTTATAGGTGCCACCTAAAACCCTTTCTGCATTTGCAAGAAATCCATATTTTAGTGTGGCAGCTCCCACACTTTGGAACTCCCTGCCAATTGACATCAGGCAGGCGGCTTCCCAGCACTCTTTTCAGCACCTGCTGAAAAACATGTTTATTTTGTCTTGTCTACCCAGAAGTGTATGAGAATGTTGAGATGTAGGCTTTCATTTGCTTTCGGTGTAGCTTTGCTTTTAATTACTCTTCCAACTTTTTAAATGGCTTGTTTTTTATTGATAATTTTGCTGTTTTATTCTTTCTGTAAACTGCTTTGAGCATCCCCCCGTTAAAATGTATATAAAGTTTATGAAATAAAAAATGCATTATATTAACACCCATCCTTTCCCCTAAGGAGCTCAAGGTGGCAGAGATGGGTGAGAGGCAGGAACTGGCCCAAAGTGAGCATCATTGCCAAGTGAGGATTTGAACCCTGGTCTCCCAAATCCCTAGTCCAACACTCCAGCCACTGCACTACACTGCCCTCCTTCTGCTCTAGATATTGAAGGCAGTTCTTATCAGCATCACAGCATAACAACAGTTCTTTCAGAACATACAGTTTGGGCATGTCTGCGTTGGAATTATACTCCAGAGATGTCGAGCCAACACGCCTCTCTGCTGGGCTTGCAGAAAGTGTTTTGACACACATTGAATTGCCACAGGCTTCTGGTAGGGCTGGTTCAAACATTGGATCATATCTGCTATTGACAATGAGACTATTTATAGATCTGGCGGTTCTTCCTTTTTCTTGTATGCTTTTTTTCCCCAAACCACCACTTCCTTTTGAATATCTTCCCACACTATAGAAAAGCCTCTACAATACACTGACGCTTTTGAGCATGGCAGGAATAAAACATTCAAATAGATGCATTTATTTCTGGTAGCTCCTGTGATGTATGGGGGGGGGGTGTGCTGTTCAGTTAAGTTTGCAAAAAAGAAAAAAAAAAACCCAAACAAATGCTCAGGGTAGAAGGCGAAGATATTTGACATCAGCCACTAATAGCAGCTTCAATGACTCACAGAGGGCTTCCTTGAGGAAATCAATGAATACATCTAACCTTAGCGAGGTCGACTCGGTAATCAATGCGCTTGCTGACCTCGGCGTGTTGTCCTTCAAGGCAAACGTATAAAGTGGGTCTAATTGGTTTGGCAACCTTAGAACATGGGATGGCAAGAGACATTCTATACGACAAGGAAGGATGTGCCAACCCCCTCCCCAAGCAGCCTAGGACAGTGTTTTTCAACCTTTTTGGGGCAAAGGCACACTTGTTTCATGAAAAAAATCACGAGGCACACCACCATTAGAAAATGTTAAAAAATTTGACTCTGTGCCTATATTGACTATATATAAAGTAATTTTTCTATTTTTCCCACGGCACACCAGGCAACATCTCGCGGCACACTAGTGTGCCACGGAACAGTGGTTGAAAAACACTGGCCTAGGAAACGAGATACAAACACTTAGGGCTTGTCCAAACCCACTGTTTGCCACTGAATAATTTTTTCCTGTGGATTGACATTCGTTTTGATTCGGCGGTAAACATAAGGCTTCCCCGGGGAAAGTGTTGAGGTGTGTGGGTGACCCCTAAGGTAGATTGGGAAAGGAAACCTAAAAACGTTTCAAAATTGTGTAAGAAAATAAGAATGTTCAGGTTAAAAGTGGGGAGCTGAGCACCAGAGATCTACGCTCTGGAAGGTGCCCATGGCTTGTAGTTGATGCAGCACAGTTATCAGACTAATGCAGCTTCCTATGCTAACTGGTACAGATAATCCTAGCTCAACAGTCTCTATAGCATTTCATTGGTACAGAATATTTGAACTTGGCTACCTGCAACAAAGGCTGAGCTTTTTAACGTCAGCACCCCACCAATTATTCTCAGAGCTGGCCTATATTCCCCTTGGAGGCTTCTAAAGGCAGTTTGCAGACAGAAGAAAAAGGGAAGGAAATAGCTAAAAAATAGCCCTGGTGGGTTTTGATTTCTCCATTATGTACAAATAATGTCTCTTCTCTTTGTTCTACTGGATTTCTTGGCTTTTTCTGCCACAACAGCAAAGGAACACACAGGCGTATCAAATTCTGCAGGATTATTACAAAAAAAACAAACCAACAACCCATCCCTGTGTGCAATTACTATAGTCTCATCTGCCATAAAGAAAGAAGAGGTGTAAGAGGCTGAGGCTGCAATCCTTTGCTCTTACCTGAGAGTTGGTCCTCTTAAGTGGGACTTATTTCTGATTAAAAATTTATGGGGTTGTACTCCTTGAGATCTAGCAATGTTCTTTTCCGCTTTTGTACAAGTGTGATGTGGCAGAATACCGTATTTTAAGTAATTTTTAGTGCCCATCACAGTACAGGTATTTCAACTCAAAGTGTGTTGCTTTAATTACAATTGAATAAAGAAATTACTAGCTTCTAATAGTTTTAAAATGAGTGAGAACAGACAACAACTGGCTTTTTAATATCTGTTTGTGAAAGTGAAAAAAGAAAATGGAACTCTTTTGCTTAAACCAGAACGTGTTGATACATCAGGCATCATAAACATGTCAGGTGTGATATGGCCATATCAAAAAGGATAGTTTCTGACTGCTATAATTTAGTCAAAGCCTGTTCCCCATCTAAACTGGTACGAGCTCCAAATTGTGTTACTGTCAATATCTGGAATGTGGACCCTGTGACTGAAGTTTCAGAGTCAGCTGTAGCCATGAGCGCTACATGATTCATGAACAAGGTGATTATTCAACATTTACAACACTGGGACCTTCAAAAATGGCAAATGCTTCAGCTGATGCACTGATGTCTGGTCTCTGTGGGTGTTATTAGGGAGAAGTGTGTTATATCTGCATGTGTTGCGCTGTACTATGGACAAAACATTTGCAGAGGCTTGCTTAGAAAGTTACAGAGCAAAGTAATTAGTGTTGCCCACTTGGCCAAAACTCACTTCAGGCTGACTCCGAATGAGGCAAATAAAAACTTGGTTCAGATGGTAGATTGCTATGAGGCACAATTTAAGAGCGGATGACTTTCAGGAGGTTGGAAAGAGCCGTCGGGCAAATAAGTATAAAGGAAAACTGTTCCTATTGAGACACTCTTGAGAGAGAACTTAAATGGCTCAACATACATTTGAGTTCTCTTAATAAAATTCATTCTGCAGCTAGGGATTGAGTTTCTGATGTATCTCTTTCCAAGAGCCACACTACAAAAGCAGTACAGGTAGAGCGGGGTGGGGCGTGGGGAGAGTGTCCTGGAAGTTAACCAAAGGGGATCCTTTCAAAATTTATACAAAATAGCTTCTCATGAACTCGCGGCTATTGCATATTGAGATGGTTATTTCTATGCATTGTGAAACCGAAGCACAATCCTGACACCACTCATTGAGATGCCCAAGGAAACCGAGAACTCATGCAAGCCGAGATAAGAGTTTTGCGTTATGAGCACATAATACCAGGTAACCATGCGAATAAAAAGAATAAAAAAACAAGATAACCAACTTGGGGAAGGTCTCTGTCTCTTAATGACATGCATGTTGGCATTTTGTTACTGAGCAGGGTAGGCAGCCTTTCCTCTGGGAGCTAATCTGTTAGGAGCAGTGGTGGGAAGATTTGTGGATAAGACACACTATAGCTCTGCTCTGCCTCCACTGTTGGAGGAAGTACTGTATACATCTGAATGCTGATTGCTGGGACCACACATGAAGAGAGTGCCATCATGTTCATGTCTTGCTTTCGAGCGTCCCATAGGCATTTGGCTGGCCACTGTGAGAAGAGAATGCTAGATGGTTAGCCATTGGCCTGATCCAGCAGGTGGGCCCAAGGGGAAAATGGGGAGGGGTCAGTCACAGCTCAGCAGGAGAACATCTGCTTTGTGTGTAAAAGGTCCTGGCCTCTCCAGATAGGGCTGGGAGAAAGCCCTGTAGGAAACCCCAGAGAGCTGCTGCCAGCCAGCGCAGACAGCACTGAGCTCAATACAAAGCAGCTTCCTATTCTGGGTAACGCCAGAGTGATAAATCTTGCCCTTCTTCGGTTTTCGCCATGGCTGCCTCAGATCAGAATTCCCAATTCTACGAAGATCTGCTCAGAAGGGAAAAAAAGTAGAACACTTATTTCTGAGTAGACCTGCAGAAGGCTGAGTACACTAGACCAATACAATTTGGAAAGCAAATGGAAGCAATTCTTTTAGGACTGTAGGTGACACACAATGTGTGTGTGTGTGTGTGTGTGTGTGTGTGTGGCAGAGGACTACCATTTTTTTTTTATCCAGACAGCTAGGTTAAAAACTTATTTTCTCCTACCAGAAAAATAAATAAATCAAAGTATCACTTGTTTTTTCTCAAATAAAACAGCACCTTCCAATTATTCTGGAGCTGGATAGGAAGAAGGAAACACGCTTTTAAAGGCCAGGAAAATAGGGAACAAACAGGAGGGAAGGAACTCTCATGGGATGGGAGAAGGGGGCAGCTTCAGGAGACATCAGGCAGCCCAATTGCACACCTGTGCTATAGTGCTTAAATGCAGTTTGAGACAGCAACATTCTTTCTCTGAAATATCCGAACACAACACACCCCACTTATAGCTTAAAAGGGCTCCTGAAAATGCCACACATATAAATGAAAACGTGCCCAATATTTTCAGGTCTTTGCTTTCTCCCCTCATGGTCCAGTCTTGTGGAATCATAAAGGCTCGTTCTGCACCCTGGATTACTGACAACAGCTAAATGCTAGAAAAAGGAGAAGTTGGATTTCAAAATTTTCATGATTTTAATACCTGAAGTAGATGGAAAACAGAATTAGCTGATGCAGCATTTGCGATCTCCCTTTTGCCCATACCTTCCCTTCTTCCCTCCCTCACCAGCTGGGTCTGAACAGTGATTGCGTTAGGAAAATAATGGAGAAAAGGGAATTGTGACTACGTGATTCATCCAACCAGATGCGATTAAAAAAAAGAGAGAAGTAGTTATCCACTATTGAATTGCTTGTCATACACTGGGATGATTCAACATTTGCTTTCGGTGTTCCACAATATGACAAAACATTTCTGCATCTTTTGTACAAAAATGTGTGGGTACCAAGTGAAAGATATTGCTAGAAGAGAACACAACAGAGTTTCTTTTAAGATGGTTGGAGGTTCCTGGAGATTGCATTTTATACCAACTGCTTCCACTCAGTTACCTAAGCTGCCCTCTTTTTGCACGTTTCCCTTTACTAACCACGCAAACTAAGTCAGCTAAGATGGATCTGCACTGTTCTAAATGGTCTTGTGGTTAGACTGAAGGCTTCAACTTGGTCACAGCAAGCAAGCAAACTTCCAGGGAACAGACAACTCTCCTTTCTGTTAGGCAACTGAAATCCAGTTGTGTGTTGAGAGAACTACCGCAGAAACCAGGAAGACCTTTCACACAGGTAGGCCTAAATCACAGATTATAAGGTCAAAGTGATTAATAAATTCAGCTTGGCCAGCCCTATGTCACTGAGGAAGTATTTTACCCCTTGTCATGCTCTGTTTTTCTCATGAGCTGGTAAATAGTCCAGGAGCTGGAAAAAGACAAGGTTTTTTTTGGGGGGGGGCATAGGAAGAGGTAGGGCACATCTGCTTTTAAGAACGAGATTGCTGGGAGATTGTTTACAGATGACCCATGTCATGTCTACTTTGGCTCAGTTGATTGCAAAAGCAGCACTATTTAAAAATCCCACTGTTTAAAAATCTTGGACCCAGCAAGATATCAGAGCCCGAAAGTCGAAGTCACTTTGGGATTATTTTGCACTAAAGAATATGACCAAAACAGTGTGTGCTTATTGCACTGAATGCTGAAGCTACTACCCTTGCTTGTGTGAAAAAACCCTTGCTGTACAGCTTGTGCAATTGTTTTTGAATGATGTTATTTTTAGGACTGTATTATTCCGCACAGTAACCGTGTCCAAGTTTTTTCCTAGAATAACAAAACTAGTTATTTGGTCATTCTTGTTTTGGGGAAAACAGCAATAGCTGAATGCCCTAAAGACTTGAGTTGTTACGCTTTACTGATGCAACCTACTTTTACAAAATCCCAGTAGTCTTCTTAAAACAAAAGTACTTGAAATGCAAGTATCTTACAGTTACACAGCAGCCTGCAAGTCAGTACAACAAATAATTTGTAACTTTCCTTTATCATACTTTTTTTTTTTAAATACAGGGTATTGCCCATTGGCTCAGAGTTGCAAGGTCACATTTAGTGAAAAACAGATATGTAAACAAAGAAGGCTTAAGAAACCTGTGGATTTATAAAAGGCTAGATGGTAAAGAAACCAGGTGTTCTTCACAAGTAGCAATACTGCAGTTCATAGCTGTTAACATGCACACTGATAATCAGTTTGGTGTACAGGTGCTTGAGTGGCAGACATAGGTCATACAGTGTCGAGTTATATCAAAGTCTAAGAAAAGTTGGAGATTTCCATTTATAAACCATTTGATCATAAAAATATGGAAGCCATACCTGTAGAGTTAAGAATACATTACAAAAATGTGAAGTAATACTTCTTTCTTCCGCCTGACCTGCGGACAGGCCTTGGCCTAAAGTCAAGGAGCACAACCTACAATATTCCATGACAGGACAAGGCAGGACAAAGACACTAGAGAAGTGGGAATTGTGGCTCCTAGTCCAAGTCACATTCTTCAAAGAACCTTCTTTCCAATGGACAGAGAGAACACCATGTGTCTAGAGCAGCAGTAGCAATCTTGTGGCCCTCCAGATGTTGTTGGACTAGAATGCCTATCTTCCCTGACCGTCAACCGTGCTGGTTGGGGCTGATGGGAACTGAAGTCCAACATCATCTCAGGTTCTTTTCTGAGAGGCAACAAGCAGAGAGAATAGATGTTTTGCATTACAATTTACAGTGGTATCTCGCAAGACGAAATTAATTCGTTCCGCGAGTCGTTTCGTATTGCGAAAAATTCGTCTTGCGAAGCACGGTTTCCCATAGGAATGCATTGAAATTTAATTCCCATAGGAATGCATTGAAATTTTCGTCTTGCGAAGCACAACCTTAGAAAAATTCGTCTTGCGAGTCACCTAAAAAATGGCAAAACCCTTTTGTCTAGCAAGTTTTTCGTTGCACGAGGCATTTGTCTTGCGAGGTACCACTGTATAGAGATTAGCAAATGGCATAGGAGCCAACTCCCTTTGGCCCCCCCAAAGTTGATGGGCGTTGCCATTCAAATGGTGTGCATACACTGTATCATGTGATCATGTGGGGTTGGGTTTACCTGCTCCCCCCCAATATTTTATTCATGTTGGCACCTGGGCTTTGATGGCTTGGGCTGACTACTAACCAATGCTACTTGTGGAGAAAGAGCTCAATGAATGGTAACCAATCTCAGGTTAACGCTTTTTGCCTTTGACGATGGTCAGGGAAGCCTGAGTATTGTGGCACTGGAGAACCTTCCAACAACAAGGGTACCAAGATTCCTGCAGAGGAAAGCCTCATAAAGGCATTTGAACCTAACTGGTAAGTAGGCATTCCACACAACTTGTAATGAATTTAAATAGTGTTCATGTAATACACACATCATAAAAAACGTTGGCCTAGGGCTCGGCTCGGCTCTGCCATACAGAGTAATTTGAATTCTTGCAACACGTGGGGGGGGGGAGATGTATTTCTCAACAACCTGCATCACCAAAAGAAAGCAAAAGCTATTTATTCCACCAAAGACATGTGCGGGAAGAACACTCAAGACCGCTTTAGGACACCAACGTTGCTGCAAATCATTTGAAAGACACAGGCCAATATTCTTTCACAGTTAAGTACCTGCAACAATAATGTTTGCACCATGTTAATATGGCAGAAATTGCCTTTCAGCAGTTTTCGAAATCCCTGATGTATTGCTGCAAGAAGATAATACAAGTCATGGTCTAAACGTTGTTAACACATTTTTCTGATAACCTTCAAACAAGTGTTGTGGTGATGTCTTACCTGTGCTTAGCGCGAAGTGCTATCAGTGCATGATAGGATGTTAACACAACTAGAGATTTGGTGTGATGTTGAAATTACCAATGGATTTTGTCTGCCAAAGACAAAAAAAACTTGATTTTCCCAAAGGAACTGAGTTCAAAGATAAAATTAAATCACTTTTAAAAGGCAAGAAACCCATTTCATTCATTTCCCCAACAGAACTTGGAGGTCCTGAATATTTGTGCTGGTATGATGTCCTTAAAATCTCGTCCCATTGTCACCAGAAGCAGCCGCCAGTACGCCATTTGTTTGCTGGCATAGAAAGCCTTAGGACTGGGCTTTAAGGAGTCAGTAATTAAAAAGGCAGCGATATATAAATTAGACAAGATGAACCAGATGGAATGCAGTGTAACTCATTTAAGTCTTAATTGGCACTTAACACAATAACTCTAGCTACAATTTGACAAATATGATAACTGCTTTCAATGTTAAGCTATATGGTGTTGTACCCTCTTATTTTTTATTATTATTACTGGAGTAATTAAGCTTTTGACTCGAAGACTGAGAACCTGCAGGAATGGAGCAAGGGAGAGAGTATACACTGATTTATATATCTCTCTCTCTGTGTGTGTGTTTTGTTTTGTTTTAAATGTCATGTAGCTGAAGCCTCATGCAAAACCTGTTATTCTGTTCTCCAAGCAGATGGGCAGTTCACAAGGAAAAAATTATTTATGAAGAGTTTTCTTCCAGGGGGGGGGGGGAAACAACCCTAAAATAAATGAGCTAAAAAAAAAGAAAAAAAAAAGAATGAATACACATGTCTCCATCGAATTCCGTATGGTACATTTTTGTACATTCACATACATTATATTTATATAATATTTACACACACCCATTTCACCTTCAAAACCAGATTAGAAGTCCATTGATAATGAGCCTTGAGCAGTGTCCTCTCGACCCCTCACGTAGATTTCGCAAGGGATCTCTTCCATCACCCTGTCCTCTATCACCTGCTCTGGACACTCGTGAGCCTGTTTGAAGGTATAGCTACTTTTTTTGAAAGTGCTATTGAAGGTCTTCATTGGCTGAGGTTGTGCAAAATCGTTGCGGAAAGGGAGTTCCATGGAACTGAGGTTGGTCCTGCTTTGCTTTACAGTTGCGGCTTGGGAGCCACAGTGGTGGTCATGGATGCACCTCGAAGCTGTTGAGGAGCGTCTCATTTTCTGGTAGTTCTCAAGTTCTTCAGACAGGTCGGCCAAGTCGGCGGAGATCTCTTTGTCTCTCAGCGAGAAGAGCTCGTAATGAGGTGGGTCAAAAACCTCCTGGAAACCAGTTTTGTTGAACGTGGTCTTGCACGCCATCACTTTCTTGCGCGGCTGCTTGACCTGAACCAGGATCGAGATGATGAGAAGGACCAAGACGATTCCTGAAGTAATCCCAATTATTGTCCCATGGGTTTTGGTGATTTGCTCAAACAGCCCCGTTTTTTTCTTTTCTAAAAAAAAGAAAAGAAAAGAAAAGAAAAAGGGAACCAAGCAGCAACAAACAATATTAAGACTGTCATATGACAATATTAAGTCCGTCACCCAACAGAGAGGGAGAAAACCCTGCACTCTGCTTTTTTAAAAAATCCAACTTTTGCTGCTAAGCTGTTTTACATGTTCTATCTGCTATCTCTCCCCCCCCCCGCCCCCGTTTCCTCAAGGTTGAACCAGTGTGGAGCAGAGTAATCTTCACCCAAGGAATTCTAAAACTTAACAAGTTCTTTGTGCAGCTTCTACTAGCTCCAACTTCTTCACTTGTTTTATTTACGTAGGAGCTGCTTATGTGGGAGATTATGGTCACAAGCAGGGCAACTAACTGTGAGAGCAACACTAAATAAGAATACATGCAGAGCCTTCTGGATCAGGCCATGGGTTGATATTGGCTAGCATCCTGTTCTCGCAGTGCCTAGCAGGTGTCTGTGGGAACCCAACAAGAATGGCTGGAGTATGTCAGTTCGCATTTCTTAGTGCAGAAAGTATTGATCTGATGTGTAGAGATCTTTCCTATTATAATTAATTCAAGAGGGTTCTGGAAGCTTCTCTGTGTGAAAGAAACAAGCAGAAGGTTCATGATGTTTGGGTTATATCTTCAGAGGAGCTGAGTACAGCTGGCTTAAACTGGTTCTGTTATCTTTTTCTGGCAAGGTCAAGCTGACTATAATAATAGGCCAGAAAGACTCTGGGTTTCACTTTCTCTTTCTATCTGTTTTCCTTCTGGTGCGGTGTTCTGTACATAGTATGCTTAGTGTTAAGCTTTAGACTTCTTATAAGTTATTGTAAGTTTAAGTTAAGTCTGCTGCAACTGGATTTCTTATGGACAGTGCCAATCCTGAGTGTATTGGATTTGTGACCATTATGCTCATTTGCCTTCAGTAGCAGTAAAGCTCTGCTGGATGAAATATTAATTGCCTCTGGTCTATTTTTGGGGAATCCTGCAATGTGTTACTCTGCTAACTATACATTGGAATCTACTCTGGATCAATATTGAGTAGAATTACATGACGGTGTACAAGAGCGCACTCCCCCTCCTATGATTTCCTTCAGACGCATTGCTGCATCTAACCCTGGAAGCAGAGCCTAGCCATCATGGCTAGTAGCCACAGACAGCCCTCTCCTCCTTTTATCGTTGTTTTGATGACTGGGGGGTTGGGGGAAGAGACGGGCCACAACCTCAAGCCCTAAAAGTTAACAAAACGTGACAAAAACCATAAAGTGATGTGAGCACTTCATACGAAAGCACACAAGATGGCACTAGCAGATCGCAGTAATTTTATATATCTAGCTACTTAAAGAGAGAAAGGGGTGGAAAAGCAAGCTTTAGAAGAAAAGGTCATTCTTCTGTATGGCAAGAGGCATGAGCATGAATAAAATAAGATATTCAGAAGGGGTATAGTGACATTATTATCTCTTGGGTATTAAAAAGAAAAGTCCATTCACATCTACAGACAAAATATGAATAGTAATTTATTTCAGCCCAAAGGATGGTGTTTGGCTCCAGCCACGCAACAAACGCTAGAACAGATTTCTGAACTGATAGGACACAGGCAACATATACAGAAGCATCATAATTGTTGCCTAGAGAATTGTTGGTAAAAAGGCCACCCCGACTAGGATTGATTCATGCTAGCAAGCTGGAGGTTTGTTAGGAAAAAAGCTTGTTGTAAATGATCCAGAGTTGGTCTGCGACTGATTTATTTTTGTTAGGCTATAAAACAGGAAACCTAGTCACCGTGAGCAGAGAGATATAGTGTTGCACAGTAAGTGCATCTGTATGGCTTACTAACTCAAATGAAGGTGCTTCAAGGTGAAGAAACAAGTCGCAATTGATACCGAGCTAGAAAATCCAGAAGCTTAATACATAAATAATCCAGAATTGCACTTCAAGTTTAATGTGTGCTTTTGCCTTATAAAGTTTAGGTAGGCAGATCTCCATTAGGGAGAATAATTTTATTAAATTTTAATTTTTTTTCTTATACAGTGGTACCTTGGTTTAAGAACAGCTTAGTTTATGAACAACTTGGATTAAGAACGCTGCAAACCCGGAAGTAGGTGTTTGTGAACTTTGCCTTGGAAGCAGAACATGTTTTGCTTCCTGTTGAGTGTGTTCCACTTGTAAATTGAGATCCCCGCTGCTATGGGAAAGCATGCCTTGGTTTAAGAACGCTTTAGCTTAAGAACGGACTTGCAGAACAGATTAAGTTCGTAAACCAAGGTACCACTGTAGTATTTTGGTCTCAGAACCTGACCTTGACTCGTTTGAGAGATGGGGGGAATCAGAACACACAAGCCAGGCAGCCCCAATTGCCCCTCATAGCAACACACACTCACCTTTGCAGTGGTTTTCATCCCATGGGTATGCACAGTTTTGAATGCCGTTGCAGACTAAAGAATTATTGATGCACATGTTGCTATGGCAAAAGTATGTGCTGCCTGAGCAGGGGGCTATGAAGGAAGGGGGAAAAAGTTATGAGTTACCCAAACTTAAGAGTGACAGATAGATAGTCACTTCCAGTACTTTTCTTCTAGTAAAAAAGGTGCCAGTACTATCCATGAACTTGTTACAGTAAGTGCCACACTTTTAACCAGTGCAGGAAAAAAAGGTGCTGGTACTGCGCACCCTTGAGTACCCCCCCAAAAAAAACACCCCCCCCCCCAAAAAAAACACTGGTCGCTTCATAATTGGACTTAGAATTTCAGGAAGAAAGAAGTCTTCTGCATGCTACAAAGTGGCACATTCATAATAATCCCACAGCTGTGACTACTAAAGTACAGCATCGATCATACACAAGCACACAGAGTATTTATTCAAAGCAGCATATCAGTGCTATTCTACCCTCTAACCCCGGCTTTGATCTTTGGGTGGCGTTTATTTGGAGGGTTATTTTGTCGTAAATACAAGTGTTCTAGCATTTTTCTCTACTGTGCTTTCCCCAGCCTAGTCAGTTGTTGAAAATGGCCCATGCTTTTAGTTATGAGTCTAAATTATAATACTTTTTGCCTTGTTGTTTATTGAGGCTTAAAGTGTAAAGCTGATTATTAAGGTCAACAACCAATTAGGTATCACATTAATGCAATTTAAAGTTAATTACACTTCTTGCTTTTTCCAGCTGTTCTTAACCACGAGACTTAGTTTAAGGAAGGCAGTGACTCCGAAGTTTCCAGGAGACTGCACTGAAGACTAGATTTAGATCAAAGCGGTCAATGATTTCAGATAGACTTCCAGTTTCAAAATGCCCAATCTATTAAAGAAGAAACCCTGTTTCCTTCTATACTCTAAAAGCCACATTAATTATTCATCCTGCAGTTCTGCCACAAATAAAGGAACAGGACTTTTCCAAACACTGAGGTCAACAGCCCCACTCTAAAGAGAGAACACAACACTGCAGAAGTCTAGCTGTTCTGTAGCAAGGCAAAGCTTGCAAACGACATCTGAATCTCACAATCTCCTTCTCTTGAAAGTTTCCAGCTGATGAATCTTACATGATATTTTATATGGTTTGGAGTCACCCACTAATTTTTAGCAAAAGCAGTGTCTGTAAGCAGTTGTTATCAATTCCACACATTCATGGAGTAAACTGCAAACAGCTCTGAGTTTAAAGTTCTATACAATATTTTGCCATAGTTCCGAAAAGGATGCATTACAGTACACTTACGGTCCACGAATGATGTGAAGAGCATTCTGAACCTGCTCAATCTACTCCCTTCGTCGGCCCACATTCGTACCACCCCGATTCCGGTCTGCAGCATCACATCATTAGCCACCGTGCTGCAAAACTTTGCTTTCAGGTTTTCGATAGAACTGCTTCCATCATACACAGCCACAAAGTTTCTCTTGCATTCATTTGAATGTTCCATCTGGTAGTCTAGAAACCTCAAATATATCTGTTGGTAAGGGGCAGGGGAAAGCTTTTAAAAGAAGTAATAATAATAATAAAAAAACAACTGACAAGCCAAATATGCAAACATTATTTTCGATTTTAAAAGTTTACACATTTCGTTTAGATGAAAGGGGCAGACAGCTTGTAAATATATTTTAGGCATATATAAATATAAACTTGCAATTTCCAGCTATACTCCTTATCCCGCCATTCTCATAATAAACCTGATTTTTTTTAAAATAGTGACTAACAGCCTTTCCATGCTTATATAAACGTGGTACTTTTGCAGACAAACAGAATAAATATATTTTCCTCAGACAATTCATGCCATTAACTCACCTAGTCACATCTGCATTTACATGCATACCTGTCAGTGGTACTGTCTGGTTATTAGATGGATATTTATTTCCAGATGGAATTTTAGCCGTAAAGTGCTAAAACACATGCTCCCAAACCTTAGTAAGATAAGCCCAGTAGCATTTTGAATCCTGACAAACTTAGAGCTTGATACACCATAAATAATCCAATCAAAGCGCTGCGAGTTAGGAAGATAATTCAATTCAATAAGCGCAGAACCTGAAGATATGCATTCCAGCAATATTCAATGAAATTTATAAATAAGCACCAGATATTTCAAATATAGATGAATTGGGAGGGATATAATTTGATTTCTTACTCTTGGAATACAAGCTGCGGTGTCAATAGTTTACAGTGCTTTAAGATTCATAAATCAACGTGAACGGCAAGTATATTGTTTATATTCCCTTATGTGCTACACTTAAATAGTTTTTTTTTAACAAAACAAAACAAAAGCACCAGAGAACGTTTATGGATGTGTCTGTATGCTGTTGTCTTGGTCCTACTTAGTTCTGGATGTCTAAATTGTGGGAAAACTTATGCACAGCATCAAGCCCTTTTCAAATTAATCTGCAAGTTCAACCACTGATTGGGTGGAGATGTTATTGAATGCTAACCAAGAAAATAATTTCCCATCATAGGCATGTGTAGAGAAGATGCATTGCGGTGTCAACTAGAAAAAGATGCCAAAATTTGAATAAGTATATTGAAGCTAGACTGGCTGCAGTCTTCTTTAACCTGACATAATACAACAAGGCATGCAATGTTGTAAACGTGAAGACTATTTTGTCGCACCCTCAAATAGTCAATAATCTGCAATATTAAAATATAGATCTGAATCAGAAAACAAATTAAAACTATAGCAGAACCACCCTGGCCCAACCAGATTCCATGAGATTTTGAGTTATGTAGTTTAGGAGCTACCTAGCAAAGCTTATTAAGTTTGGATAGAAAAGTTCGGTTGCAAAATGTAACAGTGGCATCCATTAAAGCACTGACAAATAGTTTCCAATGTGTTGAGCAGTATAGTATTTTAAATTGATTAAGTTGTCTTGGAAGTATGGCCCAGGGCTAGGCCCAGGGTGTTTTGCTGCCCTAGGCAAAACTGAAAATGCCCCCCGTTGTCATGCATGGTAGCCTGAGAAGTAAAAAGAGGTGGGCAGCAGTGGTTGTGGGTGGATCCACCACCTGAGGTGACTGCCTCATCCCACCTCATGGGTCCGCTGGCCTTGGCCTGGCCCCATAGCAAAAGGATCTTTCTGATAAAAGAATACGATTTCCATGCATTTGGACCAACCTATGTTAAATATATAGAATAGTAACACCAAGGAAGAAAAATTCAGACATTGAAAGTCAGACATTGGAGCCAAGTTGGAAGAAACCATGTTCAAATATCTATATCCATCTTTTGACCCCCCACAACCAATAATAATGGTTGGTTTCTAAACAGAAGAGTGGTGCAGATTGGGTCTGAAAAAGTAACACTTTTTTGTGCACCAGAAGCAGTCTGTGAAACCAACATCTGTCTTCGTTTCTCATTACCACCAACAGGTAATTAATTTAAATGAACGAGACGCAATATGCAAACCATTCCTAATGGCCATTCCCAGCTACTAATGACCTGAGAGCTCATTACACAGTGAATGATTTGGAGGGCCCACCTTGGCATTTGGAGTAGCCTTGATGGTCCATATGCAGTCAATAGCCTGCCCAGGCTTTGTTTTCTCTTCTTGTTCCACCTGACTGGAGCGCACAATCCCATCAGCTCCCGAGAGCTCAAACTGGCAATCTAAAGCGAGGCAGACACAACGCACTGTCAAATCAAAGGTAAGAGAAATATGAAAATCTAATATGCAAAAGAGATTAGTACTGCAATACTAGACCTGGGATGGGATTTAAAATACCTCCTAGGTATGTGAAGTCAGGATCTGTAATGAAGAAGAAAAAACATGTTTAATAAACAGAAATAATAATAATAATAATATAATGATTTCTTAATTATACCACGTCCATCTGTTTTTCTCTTTGACATCTGGTGGGAGGGTGTTCCACAGGGCGGGTGCCACTACCGAGAAGGCCCTCTGTCTGGTTCCCTGTAACTTGGCTTCTCGTAGCGAGGGAACCGCCAAAAGGCCCTCGGCGCTGGACCTCAGTGTCCGGGCAGAATGATGGGGGTGGAGACGCTCTTTCAGGTATACTGGACCGAACCCATTTAGGGCTTTAAAGGTCAGCACCAACACTTTGAATTGTGCTCGGAAACGTCCTGGGAGCCAATGTAGGTCTTCAAGACTAGTGTTATGTGGTCTCGGCGGCCGCTCCCAGTCACCAGTCTAGCTGCCGCATTCTGGATTAGTTGTAGTTTCCAGAATGCCAATAATAATAATATGGTACACTAGGATACTGAACTGAGGGGAGACAGGTTCCTTATCACCCAGTAACATATGTACCTTACATTTCAAGCTCTATAATATGACTCCAAACAGTCATGGCTTCCCCCAAAGCATTCTGGGAGCTGTCATTTGTTAAGGGTGCTGAGAGTTGTTAGGAGGCCCCTATTCCCCTCCCAGACCTACAATTCACAGAGTGGTTTAACCACCAGTCCCTCTTCCCAGGGAACTCTGGGAATTGTAGCTTTGGAAGAGGAATGAACATGCACACAACTCTAACCATATCTGCATGGTGTGTGGATATATATAAAATGCCAATTTCCACATGTGTATGTGGAGTGAGTGAATGAACAAGAGAGAGATACAGTAATGCCAATTTCCCCATTTAAGGATGATTTTAAGTTCCAAGGCCTACAAGGCACCCTGTCATTCACAATCTTGGTTTGAAATCTCTGCTTCTGACATTTGAAACTGGATAGCTGTGTTTACCCTCCTGCAGTCATGAACATTAAAGAGAAAGTTCTGCTCCAGGATTTTTATATGCAGCCTTCAACAATAACCAATTCTGAGCAAAATATATTGGGTTAATATTGATTTACCCAACTAAATTCAACACCAGTTGGGCAGAATCTCTAACAGGCCAAGAAAGAAAAAGCATATTTTTTTTTACCTGGTATAAATGAATATTTTGCTTTAAATCCCTGTCCTTCCAGTTCTTCATCTGAGGTAAACTTTATCCACATAAATCTCCCTGTTGACCTAATTAGAGTAGGGCTTTTTAGACCACAGTAGCGATCAATGAGAGGGGAGAAACCAAAAGGTCCATCTCTAACTTCGAGGTGATCAAATCGACATTCAAATGAAGGCTCTATGTAGTACGGTTCGTCAAAGGTTAGCTCTATTCTTTGCCGTGGGGCAGCTGTGACAGAGTAAAAACAATCTAGATCAATATAACTTTCAGCAACAGTGAATTAAAACAATTTCCACAAAGACGTTAAGTTTTGTATTTCTCAGCATAGGTGTGGAGTTAATTGGTATTGCAGTCCTAGCATGAATATAAATATAGACCTTCACAAATAGAATTTAAGATGCCTACAGAGATGTTAAGTCTGACTGACATCAATGGTTTTAGCTAACTGGGCACAGGATTGCAGCCTAAACATTATCCAGAACATGCACACAAATGACACATGTGTTAGAGACACATTAGCGCCATGAATTGGTTGCCTCTAGATTTGAGGCAATCATTCTGGAATTTTTCCCAAGCTGAAATCCTTAAAAAGAAAAACACACACAGTAACTTTCTTAAAACACCTATTTGCACATTTTAACCAATTTTACATGAATAATTCACAAGGCTGCAAAAAACAAACAATCACCCAAAACAAAACCTCATAAATTCATGCAACAAAGTAACCAAGCCAGCAATCAACAGAAATAAACCTAATACCTAGGATATTACTCTGATTAAAGCACTTGGTTTATATTGCAAGTTCATGCCAGCCGGAAATTCAAGATTTCTTCCAAAATACTGACTCATTCAAGTGTCAGTTTCAATATGAGATTGCAATGTTCAGCAAGGTGGGGGATGTAAACATCTCCGGAAGAAAAAGCTGAATGCAAGAATGCAGTTAGATAGGCTGTACCATTTCATCCAGTACTGGGATGCTATATTCATTACATACAGTAAATACACCATCGGGGAACCCAGGGTGGTACATGCAGAATTTTCCCAGACACTTTCCTATCTAGGGCCAGACCCGATTGACTTCTGCTTGGTGGTCTTTCAAACTACCAACTTGGACTCTTGTATCTAGTATTATTAGCAACTTGCCTTTGGGAAGGTCATCAGCAGATCATTAAAAGATTATAGCCATTCCATGCTTTCTTTCCCACTTCAGAGGTATACTGTCTCTGAACATGGGGGCTCCATTTAGCAAGTCCCCACTGCTGACAAGTGGGAAACCGCAACAAAATGTTACAGTGCATTTCCAGCCCCTAACAAAACTGTTCTTGTTTAGGGTTCCAACTGGCTTAGAAAGGAAAGTGTGTAGTGCTTACTGGAGCTGCTTACAGAAAGTATCCTCCTGATATTTTCTCCTGCTGTACAATATATGCTTCCAGGCTTAAACCTGATCACTTTATTGCTGCATCTCATGGTGTATATGTGTGTTCCTGGTGCAGCACAAAATTGCCTTTTGCTTTTTTCCTCTAATAAAATTTCTTCATATTATAGAGCATGGGAGGGTGAGGTTGTAGAGGGAAGGCAGTTTTTTCTAGCTCTACAATACATGTTTCACTCCCTCCTCCAATGCTGAAGCTATTATGTTCTGAAACACTTCATTTCTGTGTTGTATGAAAGCTCAGAAAAGCGACATCACATATTTACTTTGGGAACATGACATTTAGCTTCAATAGCACGTGCTGTCTATGGAAAATGAAACCAGCCTGCCACTGTTCTTCTTCGGTTTGCCTGATGCAGCTTGGAGAAATCCTAACCAACCTCCCGGTATCTATCTTTGTATCTTCAAAGAAAGGCCCAGTTTGTGCATCACATTAAACCATAGTTAAAAATAAATGAGCAGAGTGTGCTGGGGTATGCTGCTCATTAGTGCCCACTTCACTCCACCCCAGAAGTGGCTTACTGGGTAGGGCACTAGCTTCCTAGCAGGTGGGTTGTTGTTGTTTATCAGAAAGGAAAGCGGAGAGGCAGTGGGGAGGTTCAGTACGGTGCAAATGAACCAGCATGAGCACTGGATTTGCTCTGCTGGTGTGTTTGCACTTCACTGACCCCCTTGCTGCTTCATCTTTTCCCCTGCTGGTAAGCAACAGTAACCCATATGCCAGGAAGCTACACTTGACAAGTCACTTCTGCTTCTCCCCCATTCTCCTTAGCCACACCATGTTGGAAAAAAACCAGAAGCTGGCTTAGGGTTATCTGTGAACCAGTGCTTGTAGGTTGTTTCTCTCCAAACATGAGGGGAAACCAGGGTTTGTTTTTGGCTTACTGTTCAAAACTCACTTTTTACATTCTAACAGAAGCTCTCAAACAAACCACAATGCTGGTTTGCACATACAGTGGTACCTCTGGATGTGAACAGGATCCGTTCTGGAGCCCCATTTGCATCATGAGCAGTCCGTATCATGAAGCGCCACATCTGCGCATGTGCGCGACGCAATTCGGTGCTTCTGCGCATGTGTGTGACATCATTTGACGCTTCTGCGCATGCATGAACCGCTGAACCCAGAAGTAACCCGAGGTACGACTGTATAGCTTTGGAAATAGATACTGTAAAAAGCGAAGTTTGCACTTTTTTTTGTAACAATGTGGAAAGTGGGCTTTGTTTTCAGGTTTTCATTTATTTATTTAAAGGAACAACTCATTGACCAGAAAAACCATTATTTCCACTGCAGGAAATAACATGGAGACGAATTACCAAATTCTATATAATTGTAACATTAATTAATTCATTAGTATGGCAACGTAAGATTTATTTTTTCACAATGTTCATGTACTTTCAGAAAAGTACCAAATTTATACCGTATGTGGAAGAATACATAGTAATCATTTTCAGATAAGGGGGGCATGTGCAACTGATTCAATAAATTCGAGAACGGTATAACACATAGAAAGTCACGTAACAACTGTGTACTTTTTCATATGAGCACCAAAATCACACTACATGGACCAACGCGTCTTGAGTATTATGGGGTATTGTGGTATTACACTTTTAAGCATGCACAGCCCACAGAGCATGGTATAAGACAGTGACATGCTTTTTCATTTAAATGCCAAATGTGAACTAATTCATTGTGATCATTTTGAGATATGGCTCAGTGTGGTGATGCACATGCGCAGCTAATTCAATATTTGAGCATGGTACAACACATAGTGAATGTAAGATTATATGAACACCGTTCTTGAAGTCCCAGTTAAGGAAGTCGTTAAAAACACAAGGATAGGAGGCCAGTTTTGGTGGAAGAGATGTAACACGTCATTGGTACCTTGGACAGTGCTGTGCAGAGCTCAAGCTGGCATTTCCATAAGAACAGGACTCGGGTGTTGTTTCAGCAGCAGTGATCCTCAGATTCAAGGCCCCTCCAGAAATCCTTTATATTATGCATTCGTATTTGTGCTCATGAGCACAATGTGTGGTCATGCTTTCTATATTGTCTGCACCTGCACAAGCTTTGAGGCAGACATGCTGCTTCATTTCCAGTCACTGTATGTCCTGTAACTTCCTACTGAAATTCCATAATTTCATTCATTAAAAAAAACAACCACAAGGATAGCTTTGGACAACCATATAGTTACAATTTTTAGACATTTTGGGCATAATATACATGCACAAAGTAAAATGCCTATTTGTTGCATTTCAGGGTCATAGAATCAAGCAGAAATTTGGGTAATACGTTGTGAAAAAGTGATTTCGGTTTTTCATTTGATAAAAATCAGTGCTGATCCAAGATTATTTCAGATGATCAAACTGAATCATTGGAGCATTTCCCCTCACAAGAGCAGAGAGCAGTGCATAAGTCCAGCCTTTTTTCACTTGTAGCTCTTCTCGCCTCCTTTCATGCAGTCACAAGACAGTTCATAGGAAGTCAGGAAAGTTAAGGGATTATTGGCCAGAAAGGCTCAAATAGTCCAAAATCCACCTGAATCCAGCCTAGTTTAAAGGGGAAGCAAGGGCAGGCCTTGAAAATAGTGCCTCGCCACTGATGCAACCACAATGGTGGACTTCCTTCTTTACATGCTACTCAAAAGAAGCTCACCCTAGTTCATACAAAGAGGGAAAGGCTGAAGCTCAGTGGTAGAGCATCTGCTTTGCAGAAGGTCCCAGGTAGGGCTGGGAGAGACCCCTGCCTGAAACCCTGGAGAGTCGCTGCCAGTCAGTGTAGACAATGCGAAGCTAGATGGACCAATAGTCTGATTTGGTATAAGGCAGCTCCTGATGTTTCCGTTTTGCAAACGTCTTCTTCCTTGTCTTGTCCAGATCAGTCCAGCAGCTTGTTCGGTTATAGATCTGTTTGCATAGTGCATACCATTTGAGAGGTTCATCATAGTTTCTTCTGGGATGTTAAATGGGGCCCGCACACCAGTCTTAGCTGTACACCAGCCATCTCTGACAGAACATTCCATCTGGACCAGGGTGTCATCTTTGCATGCCCAGCAAATGATGATACAATACTGCATCCTGTAAATGCGTGGGATATTGGTATAACATGTGATTTCCCAGGCTCAAGGCAGGTGCGATTTATAAGGAGCAGCCAGGTAAACCATTCCGTGGCTGCTAGAGATGCAATGAGAATCTTGATTTCTTCAGACATGAAAAATCAGGCATGGTCCTCCTTTTACCGTCTGATGAAGGAAGTCCTTCCATTTTCCTGGTTCAGGTAAAACTCCTACAACATTCAGTTGCATTCTTACTTCCTGGTCTTGCTCTGGTTGTACTTTGGCAGAAAAGGGTGCTCTAGAGAGGTCATGTGGCACATGCACACATGTGCAATACAACATGCCCCCATATCTGAAAATGACCACAATGCGTTTAGTCTGCATTTGGGTAAAATTTTTGGTGCTTTTATGAAAGAAAAGGGAATGGTTGTTGTGAAAAGATGAGCTGTGCTGCCACTCTTAATGCCAGAAATACATAGGATGCTGTAACTCAGTCTCTCCACATTATTTCATGCAGTGGAAAGATAAGATTTTCTCTGGTCAAGACAATAATCCTTAAACACACACACACACACACACACACACACACACACACACACACACTTACTTTGCAACAAAAACTTTGTGTAAGCATCATTCCTAATGCCTTTTCTGGATCTGACTCAGTGTAGTAAAGAGGAGTGGGATTGGAACAGAGGAGACAGTAATGACCAGAACACACTGCTCATTTTCATGAAAACCATAGCCATGGTGCATCTGTAACAATGAAACTGTATATATCTTTATCTGCCCCAGCTGCAATAAAACATGTCTCTCCTGTATAGCCACAGCAGGCGCTGTAACCCTCCAATGGTTTGACTTTAGTCCTGATAGTGCATTCCTCTATTGTCTCTTGAGACAGACAGATGCCAACAACAACTGATTCAATGTGACCTGGACCTAATATCCAGATCAATGTCATGGTTGTGTTTTCTGTATGGGATCCATTGCTGTATGGGGGCTGCATTAGAATGAAGAGTATTTTCCTGTATCAGTGTTAGAAGTCGGTAGAGAATAATGTATGTGTGTGTATCTCAAACATGTTGTTGTTTAGTAGTTTAGCCATGTCTGACTCTTCGTGACCCCATGAACCAGAGCACGCCAGGCACTCCTGTCTTCCACTGCCTCCCACAGACTCATGCCAGTCGCTTCGAGAACACTGTCTAACCATCTCGTCCTCTGTCGTCCCCTTCTCCTTGTGTCCTCAATCTTTCCCAACATCAGGGTCTTTTCCAGGGAGTCTTCTCTTCTCATGAGGTGGCCAAAGTATTGGAGCCTCAGCTTCAGGATCTGTCCTTCCAGTGAACATTCAGGGTTGATTTCCTTAAGAATGGATAGGTTTGATCTTCTTGCAGTCCATGGGACTCTCAAGAGTCTCCTCCAGCACCATAATTCAAAAGCATCAATTCTTCGCCGATCAGCCTTCTTTATGGTCCAGCTCTCACTTCCATACATCACTACTGGGAAAACCATAGTTTTAACTATACGGACCTTTGTTGGCAAGGTGATGTCTCTGCTTTTTAAGATGCTGTCTAGGTTTGTCATTGCTTTTCTTCCAAGAAGCAGGCGTCTTTTAATTTCATGACTGCTGTCACCATCTGCAGTGATCATGGATCCCAAGAAAGTAAAATCTCTCACTGCCTCCATTTCTTCCCCTTCTATTTGCCAGGAAGTGATGGGACCAGTGGCCATGACCTTAGTTCTTTTTGATGTTGAGCTTCAGACCATATTTTTCGCTCTCCTCTTTCACCCTTATTAAAAGGTTCTTTAATTCCTCCTCACTTTCTGCCATCAAGGTTGTGTCATCAGCATATCTGAGGTTGTTGATATTTCTTCCGGCAATCTTAATTCCGGTTTGGGATTCATCCAGTCCAGCCTTTCGCATGATGAATTCTGCATATAAATTAAATAAGCAGGGAGACAATATACAGCCTTGTCGTACTCCTTTCCCAATTTTGAACCAATCAGTTGTTCCATATTCAGTTCTAACTGTAGCTTCTTGTCCCACATAGAGATTTCTCAGGAGACAGATGAGGTGATCAGGCACTCCCATTTCTTTAAGAACTTGCCATAGTTTGCTCTGGTCGACACAGTCAAATACTTTTGCATAGTCAATGAAGCAGAAGTAGATGTTTTTCTGGAACTCTCTAGCTTTCTCCATAATCCAGCGCATGTTTGCAATTTGGTCTCTGGTTCCTCTGCCCCTTCGAAATCCAGCTTGCACTTCTGGGAGTTCTCGGTCCACATATTGCTTAAGCCTGCCTTGTAGAATTTTAAGCATAACCTTGCTAGCGTGTGAAATGAGTGCAATTGTGCGGTAGTTGGAGCATTCTTTGGCACTGCCCTTCTTTGGGATTGGGATGTAGACTGATCTTCTCCAATCCTCTGGCCCCTGCCAGAGTAGCAATGATAAAAATAAATAAATGCTGCACTTGCTTAGTTTAATGCTTTGTGGTATTTTCATTTAGAGTCCAAGTGATTTATTTACTCAATAGTTGCCTAGATACCTGGACTGTTGTTTCCCTGGTTTTCTTCCCAATGATATCAATATTTGTTGAAGGATATTTGAAACCTCTGAAACTCTAATCCCTACCTCCAGAATACTCACTATAATCTCCTTGGGGTATTAGAGAGAATAATTAACCCATCCTTCCATGAATTATTCTAGTCCTGTTTAGAAGTTTAACTCTCACCCTCCCTATCATAGCCTGGCTAGAACAGGTAGTATTGATATTTCAAGGGAACCCTTCATTGGCACCAATGGAAGCTCCCCCTGAAATGCAAATGCTGCACTCAGAGAAGCATTTTCTACTGGATGGTAGCAGAGAAAGAGAGAACGGCAAAGTTCTGCAGTTGCTATTTATTTGTTTGTTTGTTTGTTTGTTTGTTTATTAAAACAAAATTGTATACTGCTTGTATGCAGTTAACAAAAATATAAAACAAAACATTAAAATTATTAATAAAGAGTTATTTAAAAACATCCACAAGATAATTAAAATCAACAATAGGTAAAAATAGGGTTGCCATATCTTGTAGAGCAAAAAAGAGGACAGCCTGAGCCACCACCAGCCCAAGCTGGGGAGAGAGGCACATGAGGCCATGGTGGCAGCTACATGCCTCTTTCCCAGTTTGGGCTGCCACTGGCTATGGTGTGCTGTCAGACTTCTGCCAATGCTTTCTGAATTTTGTTCTATTTAGATGTCACTAAGTTGTGAGTCCCATGGACTGAAAGAAGATCATACATACTCATTCTTAAGGAAATCAGCCCTGAGTGTTCACTGGAAGGACAGATCCTGAAGCTGAAGCTCCAGTACTTTGGCCACCTCATGAGAAGAGAAGACTCTCTGGAAAAGACCCTGATGTTGGGAAAGATTGAGGGCACAAGGAGAAGGGGACGACAGAGGACGAGATGGTTGGACAGTCTTCTCGAAGCGACCAACATGAGTTTGACCAAATTGCGGGAGGCAGTGGAAGAAGGAGTGCCTGCCGTGCTCTGGTCCATGGGGTCACGAAGAGTCGGACACGACTGAATGACTAAACATCAACAAGTTGTGCTTAAGATGTTTTAAACATGCATACTTTCATCAGTGGCATACAAAAAGATGTAAACAACAATGTCAATACCTTCTAAAATATAGACACACTCCTGGTTGGGTGGGTAGAAATTAGGGAAGTTTGGTGAAGCGAAGTGGCCTCCGTTGCTTGTCCGTACCCAGTCGCTACACTGGGTAGTTGCTAAGCGGTTACCTCCAATATTCTGCCCACCTTTTATGAAGAAAACACAAGAAAACAATCCATAGTAATTCCAGGATACCTCCACAAACAACAATCCCCCTCAGAAAGGCAAGCTCTGGGTACTGGTACGAAGTCTGTGACATTTAGAGAAGTGTAAAATCTCATTCGTAACCAAGTTCCAAAACCACCCATTAGTCTGAGACGTGAGGGATAAGGTCAGTTTAAATCGGAATGAGCAAAGATCGAATTCCTCAAGGATCTCAAAACCACACTAAATGTGAGCATATCTCTAAAGGGAAAGTGCTTGTTTCTTTAAAATGTTTGCTCTTCAAGGCTAGACCGATCCCACAGAAAGGGCACCGAGATTGCCAGAGCAAAGACTCCGCTCCATGCTGATGCTCAGAGGAAATACTGTTGCTCAGAGGTGGAAAGGCAGCATGCTGGAAAAAAATGGGCAGTGTTGTAGAATCATAGAGTTGGAAGAGACCACAAGGGCCATCCAGTCCAACCCCCTGCCAAGCAGGAAATACCATCAAAGCATTCCTGACAGATGGCTGTCATGCCTCTGCTTAAAGACCTCCAAAGAAGGAGACTCCACCACACTCCTTGGTAGCAAATTCCACTGCTAAGGAATCCCCATAACTGAGATTCCTCAAAGATTTCTTGTAAGGAATCCCCATAACTGAAATTCCTCAAAGATTTCTAGAATTTCAAAAAATGTATATGTTCCGCGTTATAATGCTCACACCTTTAGAAAAAAAAAATTAACCCCATCCAAAAATTAAGAATTCAGCTAGTTGTTTCTTTTCTCTGCAGGAAGGGACTGCAATCTGCTCTTCCTCCCCAAAGACAGAAGCTTTGAAGGCAAAGGTACATATATTGCATATAAACATCATGCAAAAAGGCTTAAATGTCAACTTATTTCCAAGAAAGCAAGCCAAGTGCTAATTACTCAGCAGTGACTTTCCCCCCATAAATGCTTCTTACTCGGGGAGCAATTAACACAAACAGCATTGCCTTGTGAAAAAAAGTTAATTAGCATAGGCCTTTACAATATGCATGTGAACGTGTGTTGAATTGAGAGTTCTTGTTCTTCAATCTCTGTGGCCGTGCTTGACACAAAACCACCCCAGATATGCTCTGTGGCCACGAGCTCCATACTCCTCTCTCATTGTGCACCAGCTTCAGTGCAAAGATCCTGGTTCACATTAAGCCAGAGTTCCCTGTTACATCCGAATTGGGTCCCTCCAGCTTAATGTCGGTTACCGTATTTTTCGCTCCATAGAACGCACCGGACCATAGGGCGCACCTCATTTTTAGAGGAGGAAACAAGGGGAAAAAGCCCTTGTGTGTGTGTGTAAAAGCCCTTGTGTGTGTGTGTGTGTTTGAGGATCAGCTAAAAGTTTTGCAGCTTTTTTTGCAAAGGGAAAAGCCCTGGCTTTTTTGAGGATCAGCTAAAAGTTTTGCAGCTGTTTTTGCAAAGGCAAAAGGCTTTTTTTAGGATCAGCTAAAAGTTTTGCAGCTTTTTTGCAAAGGGGGAAAAGCAAAGCTCCTTTTGCAAAGGGGGAAAAGCAAAGAGGAAAAGCCCCATTTTTATGAGGTTTAACTCACATTTCTGAAAAATCTTAAGGAAAGGGAGCCATTTCTACAGTTTCCAGACAGTAATCTAATCAGCCAGTCACATGTCCTGGGGAAACAAACAACCTCCCTCTGCAACACATTCAACAAAGGAGGGCAGGGCTGAAAGGGAGCCGGGACTCTTATCTCTCTCCCGATCTCTTGCTGATCAGCTGCTGAGCGGGGTCCTTTCAACACTCCCTTTTCCTTTGTAAAATAAAAAGCATGATCCTCTTTTGGCCCCTGGGCAATTCAGCTCCAGGGACCACCATTCGCTCCATAAGACGCACAGGCATTTCCCCTTACTTTCCAGGAGGAAAAAAGTGCGTCTTATGGAGCAAAAAATACGGTAACTAACAAGGATAATAAACTAGGAACAACATTTAAAATTGCATTTTTTTTAAAAAAAAAAAATCAAACTTTTTATGTACCGACATGTAATTACAGCAAGCGTTCTCCAGAGAAGTACCTTGAGTCTTTTGGGCCACAGCAATTCCTTCCACGACAAGTATAGTTATCAAGAACACTGGTGAGAAAAACAGAACAGGGAAAAAAACATAGATCTATAAATATAGCAGGAGGCGCTGTATCTTAGCTTCACACCCAACCTGTGAGGCAAGTTTGGGTATCTCAGGGTAACTGGATCAATATATTTATTTAGAAGGGAACACAAAGTAAAATCCCTCAGCTACTTCATCACCGAAACAACTCCCCCGCCCCACTACAACCTTAATTTTCACTAAGTGTTGGGTTTTTCTGAAACAATAAAGGGACCTGTACTGTAAAATTCCTCTGGCTATTATGCCAATACTTCAGTTAAGACCACTTTTTGAGATTACCGGTAATTCAGTGTGTGTGTTTTAAATAGCAAATCACATTGAATAACAAATTCTGTACAGAAATGGCCCTGTATAATCAGCATCGATAACAGAAAAGGATTAAAGACATTCATTATTGATGGCTGTGCCATCCAAGAGATTATTGATGGCTGTGCCATCCAATTGATGACTGTACCATCCAAGAGAAATCTTGCTGAGACAGTGGTGGCTGGTACCCATTGATTGGGACTGGTAGGGCAGAAGACAGGGAAAACCCACAATGGGCAGAGCCACAGCCAACGACAAGCAGAGCCAACCAACTCGTTTTGTCCTCCTCCTCCCTGCTTCCAGAGCTCAAAAAAGATACATGCAATGGCTGGACAGATCAATGACTGGAAAAACCTGCTAATAAAAGTTTGGCAGATAGCCAAATGGGCCCAACTATGTATTATTTTTTAGTCCACGGGTAATCTCTTGAGCTTCTAATCGCTCAGTATTCATATTTAGTGAATTAGGAACAGCAGGAAATATTTGGGAAGAGTTAGTTTTTCATTAAGTGTGAAAAACTCTGGTAAGAGCTCTTCTGTTATATAATGTAAGTTATTACTTTACAGTGCAGCCCTATGTGTGCCTACACAGAAGGTAAGTGCATATAGGCACAAGTAAACCATAGTCTCAGGTAAATGCATATAGGACTGCAGCCTGCTTTTTATTTTAGTACCGGTAATTACCTTTCCCCCACTGCCAATTTCTATGAAAATAACTTTGTTACCCAACGATATCTGAGCAAGGGTGCTTATGTTCTACTTCCCAATTTCCTTGATAAGCTTTCCTTCTGTTATTACTCTCTCTTCATAAGGTGATATTTTCTAAGTCGCTGTGTGCAGAAAAACTTAATTCAGATCCCAATGAGCCTGGAATAATATTGCCCGGGGAAAAGTTCTGGGTTAGCACCAAACCTCTTGAGGTCTTCATTTTGAAGAAGTAGTACACTGAAGCACTACGTGTTTCTCCTACTCCACCCCAGGCATTGCCCCTCTGTCGTTTCAGACACATGATCAGAAACAGAATCTCTGTTTTACTCATCATATGATCTGCCACTTTCTGTGAGGTCAACAACATATTATCTCTGTAAGAGTGCAAATAGTATGATATTGAACAAAATGTATATTCTTCTCTGACAGCTTGATTTCCCTCTCTCCAAATATCAATATTCTTGTTCCTGAGGCTATTTTGTTAATAATTGAGGTGCTTCATCAGTGCCACACTTGACTTCCCCTAATATATGTACCAGCAGCCTTGTGGGACATCTTCAGGTGAAGAAAATGCTAAGGAGTAAACCCTACACAAATCCAGAGTGGAGTCCCTGAGGCGTTTGGGTGGTGCCTTGTACACCTCCTTCCAGCATCTCCTGCAGCCAAGCTGGTGCCAAATGTATTGCCTTGCTTTCCTTTGGACACATCCGCAAGGCTAAGAGAGGGGTCTTGTAGTCTGGGCAGCCCAGGACCTCCATACACACTGCCCAGGCTTCACACTTCAGTGCTGCTAATGCAGTGGCTAGATTTCACCCGGAGGCACTCTATTGTCTCTCAAGGCAGATGGATGCTAACTCCATTTATATCTTTCCCCAATGATTAAAAATCTTTTATCTTTTGAAGGGTTGCTTAAGTGGATTTTTTTTTTTAAAAAAAATCTCCACTCAGTTCCCTTTTCATAAACAACTCTCAATCAAGTTGAAAAGCATCCATTGCCAAAGAGAACCCCTCAATCAGCCCAGAATTACCATGCCAATCACACCATTTTATTGACACCTTGGTTGAGATTAAATATGCACCTAACCTACCTTGTTCATTGTTAACTGGTCATTAGTTGGGGGGAAGGGAGTATTTCAGTGACAGAGCACATGTCCTGCATCAAAAGGTCCTAGGTTCAATCCTTAGCATCTCTAAGTAGGACTGGGAAAGACCCATGATTTCAGTACAAAGCACCATCCTATGTTTCTCCCCAAAATTGGGAACTACAACTCTTCCAGCCTCCAACTGGGGCAAGGGATCTCCGAGGTGGGCTGGTGTGGAGATGGTAACAGCTGGTGCTACTCTAGAAAGCTTTCCCACATACTCTCCTCAGTCTCACACTATGGGAAATTCAGTTCATACCCATCCAGCCCATGTAATCCAGGCAGAAAAGTAAACAAAGCTCAAATTTTGTAAGGCATGCAGATAGGCACTGGATAGGCTTAGATTTGGATGGAGGGGAGGTTATAGCCTCCACATGCCCCTCCACTGTAAAGGGTATCCTGTTAAAAGGATCAAATGGGCATCCCTTGGGTGGGCACCCCTATGTGATGTAAGTCATAGGGCGCCCCTCCTGGTTGGGCTTACCTTCAGCCCCACTTTCAGCAGTCAGGCTAGAGTGGATTAGTGCTGGCTTCACCCAATGCCTATTGTCAAACCTTCACATCTGTAACCAATAAAGTTGTGACCGTAATTTATCCCATAAATCAATATGCTGTGTTTTGCCTGTTTATTTCACCATGGGCACAGGGTGGTCTCTGGGCCTCGTCATGCAATGACTTTTTGACAAAACCAGTGTTCTGTCCACTACTAAGAAACATGCTGTGAGGCTGTTGATTGTGTATTTGAGTGCTTCTGCTGAGACTGATTACTAGGATACTCTTAAGTAACCAGCAGCTTTTGGGTTAAGGACTCCTGAAAACTGCAGCAGCATTTGCACTGAACCATCACTATCCAGAAGGCAGGTCCAGAGAAGCGATCCATCACTGATTTAGTACATGCATTAAAGTAGTATTAACTAGCATTATTCAATTAAGCAAATTTATATATATATTTAAATGGATGTGGATTTGCATAATTATTCTTCTTCAGGGGCAGAATTCCTCTTCCTCAGCGTATGTTTTTTTCACTGGCTTGTCTCCATGTTCCTGCAACCATTCTGGGTTGGGACTGTGCCTTTTCAGTTTTAAGATTCAGCACAGGGCTCGCACCTGGTAGATGTAAAGTAGCAGTAAAACATTAGGCATCCCACCCTGGAGCACTTGAATAAGGCATCTTCAATGTTTGTTTTCGGGGATTATGGAGAGCCTTGGACTGTTTCATGATTGCATGATTATAATCTTCCTTGAGAGTGAAATGGAAATGCATGTGAATATCATACTACTTCTCAGCAAGAAACCCTACATAGACCTGGGGACTGAGGGTAAGGCTTATCACATTGCCTGCAAAGCAGCAGGTATGCCAGCATAGCTGCAGGTCTAACCCAGGACTGCAGTGGTACAGAGTGAGCTGAGCCATCAAAGGATAGAAACTTAAATCTCAGCCAGCGCAGTTTCCTTAGGGAACTGGCAACAGTTCTTCAGCACTGCTTGTAAATCTTAATTCCCCCCCAATATTTTTTTGAGAACAATAAATAAAACTTTTTGTACAGTAGAATTACTGTATAAACAGTTGTCTGCTGTGATTTGCATTATGCTTAGACTTGAGCTTCCTTCTACCTGGGTAGTAACTACTGAGCAAGGGATTTTATAGGACCCATGACTGAAAACACCAGGTGCAGCAGCATTGCTGAAATTAAGCAGGTGCTGCCTTTATTATTTCGCTGGATATGAAAACTCTGGGAACCCAATGTCAGAAGGCATATATATATATATATTTAAAACACAGTTTATTGCAATAAGAAACAGAGACTGTCATGGGAATCTGAGTTTTGTCTTTTTCTTTTTAAAAAGCATATTGGATAAGTGTAGTGCATATATGCGAGATACATGCGTTTCTTAAAAATTAAAACACAGAGCAATTGATACTACGAGCGCATGACTTCCTTGCAGCAGATATCTCACTGTGTTATGAATTTGTTTCCCAGGTTATCACCAGTCTTGCTTTTCTTACAGCTTTTTGATGACCCACATTTTCTTTTTCTGAGCTTCCCTTCACACTCATGACTCCAAAGCTAAGATGGTTTGTGGTCCTCTAGCCCTAAACAGGGTTATGGAGGCAGTGAGAGATTTCACTTTCTTGGGTTCCATGATCACTGTAGATGGTGACAGCAGTCACGAAATTAGAAGACGCCTGCTTCTTGGGAGAAAAGCAATGACAAACCTAGACAGCATCTTAAAAAGCAAAGACATCACCTTGCCGACAAAGGTCCGTATAGTTAAAGCTATGGTTTTCCCAGTAGTAATGTACGGAAGTGAGAGCTGGACCATAAAGAAGGCTGATCGCCGAAGAATTGATGCTTTTGAATTATGGTGCTGGAGGAGACTCTTGAGAGTCCCATGGACTGCAAGAAGATCAAACCTATCCATTCTCAAAGAAATCAGCCCTGAGTGCTCACTAGAAGGACAGATCCTGAAGTTGAGGCTCCAGTACTTTGGCCACCTCATGAGAAGAGAAGATTCCCTGGAAAAGACCCTGATGTTGGGAAAGATGGAGGGCACAAGGAGAAGGGGACGACAGAGGATGAGATGGTTGGACAGTGTTCTTGAAGCTACTAACATGAGTTTGGCCAAACTGCGAGAGGCAGTGAAGGATAGGCGTGCCTGGCGTGCTCTGGTCCATGGGGTCACGAAGAGTCGGACACGACTGAACGACTGAACAACAACAACAACAGCCCTAAACAGTAGCCATCAGGTAAGCCTGTTGTAACAAATTCATTCTCAAGGCCTCTAATATATGTACAATGTAGTCCAATATGTACAATTTGAATGGCAGGATTATTTCGGTGCAATGTTTTCTTTTCTTTCTTCTAGCACAGCAATTCCCAACTGGGAAATCATCAAAGCCTTGCAGGTAAAGTGTCGGGCTGAGCAAGAAGTGCTGCCTCTACCATGTACATTGGCAATTCTTTGTCCATGCCAGAGGAATGGTGCAAGTTTTGGCTGTCCGACATGGTTGCATGTCATGAGCAGGTGCTCACAGAAACTTCCTTGATGCAGGAATTTTTTGAGGTGCACCTCTAATTTCTACAGGGAGTCTTTAAAACCACTGATACAGCCAGCAAGGACTACTATAGTCCAGATCTTGTTGAACTACAAGTCCCATCATCCCTGGCCATTGGCCATGCTGGCTGGGACGGGAGTTGAGTCTGACAGCATTTGGAGAGCCACAGGTTCCTCATACCTGTACTACAGCAATACTTTTAGTCTGACAAATGCTAGAAGACTGAAAAGATATACTGCAACGTATGTGGAAGACATCACACTCTGCAGATCACTTTCCTGCTAAGAACTGAAGTACAAATTGCATGTCTTTTATGGCCATGTTATACAATGGTCCCGGTGTACTTAGCTCCAGAAAGTATGTTCTGCAATCCTACACTCCCATAAAAACCAACACTTTGTATTTTGTACTCTGTGACACCAAGAACATGTGCTTTTTGAACTTTTCCTGCAATATTTCCAAACCCTGGTCTTCACATGCAATGCATGATAGATTTCAGGCTGTAGGTAGAATGTGGGAGAGATCACATTTTTGAATACTGACCAGTAATTTATTTATTTTTTCAAAACAACAACCACCGCCATGTAAGTTGAAACCTGGTACAGTAGGAAACGGGATGGGCTTGAACCTTTCTGCCTGGTGCAGTAGTTTTTTGTGTTTAAAACTCATAAAGTTTTGTACACGAGAACACAACTGCAGTTTGAAGTGGTCCAGTCCACTCTACCACTTCCATTTTGCTACCTGTATAAACCAGGCTTGAGTTTCAATTACATATATAAGCATATCTGGGTCAGATTAGGAGCTGGGGGAAATACCATCAGTCTCCTTAACAAAAAGTCTTGGGGCTGATGAGTATGTTTTCGACTGCTATGATAGATACAGATCCATACTTTAGAATAATTCTTCCATCTTCAACCCCTTCCCAAAAAGGGAACTTGAACTATGTAACTGCCTCTTCGTACAGACAACCATTTCCTTACTGCAGCCAATGCTCACAAAGTCTGTCAAACAATGCTAATGTTTCTTAAAAGACATTGCTCCCTCCCTCTGGTTTAAGCATCAGACCATGTTCAGTTCTGCTCTAGCCCTTAAAATTCCCATATGTGCCGGAAGTTCCATTAGTGTTAATCTATAGCAAAGTATGACTTCCCAACAGACGGTCTCCCATCTGCAACAGATGGTTAACTGCTTTCCTTCACTACTGACCTACTCTGGACATTGAACAAGCTCCATAAAGGAGAAAGTCGTATTTTCCATTATGGGTTTCCAGGGCATTGCTGAACAGCCAACTATTTACCACCAAGAAAAGAAAGGGCCAAATTTCAACCTGCCTCTTGGTTTCTAGATGTTGTTGTTAACGGGTTCAGCTGTTTACTGAAGAACTCTGGAACCCTGATAAGGCCAAGTGGGGCAGCCCTTCAATGAAGTGGGTAGAAGGTTGGCTACTGCCCTCTCAGTGTGTCTTACCACTGCCAACTTGCGATACTGGGCTATGGAGACCTAGTAGAACATAGATTGTTCTGATGGAAGTGTGGATGACATAATTTATGTATGGTGGCTTGTATTCAATATCAGATATCCTCAGAGAAGATCCATTGTAATTAGTTGACCTAAGTTAATCATGCTAACTAACTTCAATAGGTCTACTCTGTGCTTATAAGAGAGCCAGAGTGGGTAGTAGCAGCTAGAGTGTTGGACTAGGACCAGGAAGACCAGGAAGACACTTGGTCATGAAACTCACAGGGTAACCTTGGGACAGTCTGTCTGTCTGTCTGTCTCTCTAACTAACCTACCTCACAGGGTTGTTGTGAGGATAAATTGGGGCGGGAGGAGGAACTGCCCTTGAGCTCCTTGGATGAAAGGTTTTATATAAGTGCAATGACGGTAATAACGATTATAATAATGAGAACCCGCCCTTCACCCAAGGGTGGGCTACATAAAAGTATTGCAGAAAACAAATGAACAGCAGAACACCAAAACAGTAGAGGATTCACTAAAACTTCATCTTGCCCTACCCATCTCCAAATACCCAGAGGGGAAGGCGCATCTTCTTCTGCCAACAAAAGCTGTACAACATCAGTGTAGGCCACACCTCACAAGAGAGAGCATTCCAAATAGTGATGGCATTGCCTGAATTGTCCCACAGAGCTTTGCCAATGGCTCCAATTTCTCTTGACAGCATGCTACTACCAAGGATAAACACACATCTCTTTTACCCCAGCCTGGAGGGATAGAAGCCTACAGGGGTGGACCTTTCTACCAATCTGGCAATGAAACAATGCAGAGTTTCTGGGAGGCTTTATGTAATGCTGTGGGCATTGAGGAAAAATATGGTGCTTAGTTATCTGTGATTAAAGATGGAATAGCACTGAGAAGTCTCTCTCTCTCTCTCTCTCTCTCTCTCTGTGTGTGTGTGTGTGTGTGTGTGTGTGTGTGTTAATGCTAGGTTTTGTATTTTCTGCAAAGCTCTGACGATAAGGATCCATGTGAAGGAGAGAGTATTCTGTTCCATTATGCTCTAACAACTGCACAGGAGGCCTCTTCAATTAAGCGGGTAGGTCAGTGTGTTCTTTAGGGTTCTGAATTACTGCTAACAGACATGCCCATCGGATTCTGTAAAACTGCACTTTTGGTTTCAAACCATACCCTATGAATTCAGATGCTCTCTGTCTCTCTGCCTTGTGAAACTGTATCCTTCAAAGCTGCACTGCACACACAAAGAGTGGGTGGTGTACATGTGTCAGTTGCATGGATACTGCAAACAGATCTGAGACTGTTTAAATACCATTCTGTGTTTGGCTTGCACACTCCTGAAAGAACTGGAGCTTTGTTATGTGTAGCTGAATAAAGAGAACTAGATTCTGATGCAAGGAGAAAGGAGAGCTTTCTGACTGGGATGGCTAGTAAAGAACGGGCAATAAGCTCCCCTAACACAACACACTGCTACTTCACAGAAGAAGGATGGGATGGTCCACCTAACCAGGACAAAATTATGCCCTTGTTCACACACATAATGCTAAGCCAAACCAAGGTATAGTGTGCATGAGCAAACATGTAGTCTTCTGGAGAGGAGACTGTGGCTGCTTTGCTCCCCCTCCCCCCAATCATTTTGCTGCTATGTTGGCTTACCATGCCATCTGAACCTAGGCTCATGGTTGAGCTCTCCAGACAAACCACAAGCTGCAAACCATAGCACAAACTCAGGTTTCTGTTCATGGTCTGTCTGTGAGAGCTGAACCATGAGCTCAGGTTTGGACAACATGCTAAACCAAACCATGGTTTAGCTCAGTACAGCACAGTGGCAAAACAGCTAGAGACAGGGGTGCCAACTTGAATAAAATATTTTTTGGGGTGGGTAAGCCCCGTCCCACTTCACTGATCACAAGATGCAGTGCACACACACCATGGCTAGAGAGGAGCAAAGCGGCCACAATTTTGTCTCCAGGAGCCTGCATGTTTGTTCATTCATTCACACTATGCCATGGTTTGGCATAATGTTACATGCGAATTGGGCTACTGTATTGGCAGTATAGCTCTTCAAGTACAATATACACTGCTTTTACATCTAGCATACGTAGGTGAGTTGTAGTTTTACACAATTTGGGGGGGGGGAGAAATAAAATCCTGGAAGACAAGACAATACCCACAGAATCCCATACAAGAAATATGCAGGTTTCTTAACAATAATGCACATTTAACATTCCAGACATCCGATCACTTCCAATTGACAGTGATAAGTCTATTTACTACTGCTGCCCCTTTATTGCACACTTATTTTAAGGGAAGGAAAAAGAAAATCAATGAACATCAATGCTTGTTTCTGTGGTACGAGCCTTTTTGGCATTCTGAATTAAGAGGGAAAACAAAGGACACCACAGGCTACATTTTTCAGTGCCACTATCCAGCAAATTCACTTCTTTCACTGCTGCAGCTACAGAAACAAACCTCCTGGAGGATTTATAAAATCTGATTGGTTTTCACTAAAGCTCATGTTGATTCTATAAATAGTTGGAGCGTTGTGTGTGTGTGTATATGTGTGTGTGTGTAGAAGAGAAGCCTACCGCTACAGCATGGCTAAGTAGCAGATAAGCAGCCAATTACAGCAGATAAAGAGGCAAGACATTTGGGTTCCCCCCCCCCAAAGCAGACCCCATCCCATTCGCTTTTGTTCAAACCCCCTTTATATTTCTCTCGGTATCTCCCTTTTTGTACCCTTTCACTACTGGAAGCTCTTTTTCTTTTATTCTCCCTCCCTCTCTCTCTCTCTCTCTGCCATGCTTCTGGAGATTATGAAAACATCCCCGCTCAGTCCCTCTGACTTTGGGCAATAATATAAAAACAGAAGGCAGTGCTGCAGACACAAGCTTCAAGGAAATAATTTTCTATTATGATTCCTCTCTGCAGTGCTAGAGAAACAATTTTTTTTTAAAAAAAAAAATTTGATGACCTAGCAGCCAGGTCTTAACAGAATGGTTAGTGCAGGCGCTGTGATCTAAACCACTGAGCCTCTTGGGCTTGCCAATCAGAAGGTCGGCAGTTCGAATGCCCACGACGGGCTGAGCTTCTGTTGCTCTGTCCCAGCTCCTGCCAACCTAGCAGCCACATGGCCAAAGGCCGGCTCCCTTGGCCTGAAAGCGAGATGAGCACCGCAACCCCACAGTCGCCTTTGACTGGACTTAACCGTCCAGGGGCCTTTACCTTTTACCTTTTTTTTTTTTTTACAGTGCATCAGATCAGGGAAGAGTCTGGTATCTTAAAATGTGACACAAAGCAAAGATAAGCAGGCATTGGGGGGGTGCAATCCTGTTCTTCAGTTTTGTCTGTTACACTAAATAAGTGCAGGGGGTACGGGCAAAGAAAGTGGACCATAGGAAGGACTTTTGTCAGTTTTTCAATAGTCACAAGATGCAAACAGACTCCCCCCCCCCAAAAAAAAACTTGCTAGTTTGCTGTGAAAAGGCACAAGGGTTTAGCTTAAATGTTTTTCAGGTGAAACTGAACTTGGCTGAGATATTAAGTTTCTCTCTCACACACACAGTGCTTCATTTGGACATCAGGGTTCCCTACAAGCCATAAAACGGAAGCTAAACGATGAAAATTCACAACAGTATACATGATGCAATTATCACCTGCTTTATAAATCACATTAACCTTTCTTTTGGGGGGGGCTGTAGTTACAAGGACTGTTAAGTGGAACTGATAGCAATCTATTAAGTGGTTATTGCCCCTGCCTCGATGGTATCATATCAGTGCTCATGAACACCCTCGCAAGGTTCAGGTTGGGAGTAGTGAAATTAGGACAGCTGTAAGCACCCCTGACATACTCCCTTCCTTTGCAGGTCCCATTCCTTGATGCAGTTTTTTATATATCTGTAACATGGATTGGCAAACTAAGGCCCGGGGGCCGGATCCGGCCCAATTGCCTTCTAAATCCAGCCCGTGGATGGTCTTGGAATCAGTGTGTTTTTACATGAGTAGAATGTATCCTTTTATTTAAAATGCATCTCTGGGTTATTTGTGGGGCATAGGAATTTGTTCAGTCCCCCCCCCCCAAAAAAAATATAGTCCGGCCCCCCACAAGGTCTGAGGGACAGTGGACTGGCCCCCTGCTGAAAACGTTTGCTGACCCCTGATCTATAGCTATCCATGAATACACACACACACACATACGTGCACATATACACACAGTGTATAAATGTAATTTCACAGCAACATAGAATTGTAGAGTTTGAAGGGAAACTTCTCTGCACTTCCATTTAATCCTCACAACAACTGTGTGAGGCAAGTTAGGCTGAAAGGCAGCCATTGGCCCAAGGTCACTCAGTAGGATTCATGGCTGCATGGAGATTTGAACCCCGGTCTCCCAGGTCCTAGTTTGACACTCTAACCACTACACCACACTGGCTGTCATATTGGTTATGCTAGGCTTCCCCAACCTGGTGCCTTTCAGCTCTTCTGGGATGCAACTCTCATCAGCCCCAGAATCATAGGGCCATGCTGCCTGGGGTGGAAGGACGTCCAGTGTTCTTAAAGCAACCTCTGGCAACCCAGTGCCCTCAATTTGTTTTGAACTACAACTTGCAGTCAGCCCCAGCCAGTAGCTGTGCTTCAGGGCACCAGTATAGGGAAGGATGAGCTATGCAGTTACAGTTGCTACAGTAGCGAGCAGCTATTGCCACTACAAACTTCTGCCTGAGAGAGAAAGGAAGAGAAGCAAGTGTTTTGCAATAACACAAGGAGGATTCATTGGGGATAGCAATTCAACAGTGGTTAGCAATCAGTCCTTGAAGAATGTGTTTCTCTTCTCTGTCAAGCCCAATGCAAAGCCTGTTTAATCTCAAACAGTTAGAAGGCATCTCTCTTTAAAATTTGGCAATGTTGGCACAGGGGCTAAGAATTTAGCTTTAACATTCTTATTATTTAAAAAGTGATGGCAGTAGTAGATTCATAATCGGCATCAAACTAGCATTTCTGGCCAATGATTTTGAGTCATTCTTCCTTACATTTAAGAGAATTTTGATAATACCACCAATAGACTTTCGCAACCATTCCTAATGCTATATACCACCCCTCTTCCCAGTTACTTGGATCACAGGTTTACAAGCCATCTAGCAGAAAAGGGAAGGGAAATCTCCAGCAGAAAACCTCAGTTGCAGTCAGGCAAGTAAAAGATACACAAATAGCATCCTATTACAGTGATGAGGTCTGCCTTGAGTATTTTAAAAGGGGGTGCAGTATGGACAACAATATTTCACTATGTTATCCCCAAAGTACTGATGCCTCAACTTCACCAACCCTATACACAACTGGGGAAAAGGCACAGCACATCTGCTGTACAACTCTATATTCCCTTTCCCCAACAGAACAGTTGTTTTTGTGTGACTAGAGTGCAATCTCTTTGTGCGAGAAACTGGAAAGGTAGACAAAAATTTATACTGATGGGTTGTAGTCAACTAAGTTTAACTTAGAGTAGATCCAACAAAATTAATAGATGAAAGTTAGTCATGTTCATTCATTTCAACAAGTCTACTCCAAGTAAAACTTAGTTGAATGCCACCCAATATTAATCAAGATGGACACGTGTGTGTGTGTGTGTGTCTAGAAAAATAGCACAGATCTTAATTGGCTACCTCCTCTCCCATCATCTGCTTCCCATACACTTGTTGAACTCTTGTGAACATTATCCCTGATTATTTTCCTATTCTCTCAACTGATTTTAAAGTTTTTATCTTAGAGAGTTAAAACCCCATCCTATCACAAAGGCCAATTCTGCTCCTAAAACTATACAGTGTATATAAAATTGGTTCTGCAGAAATCAAAGTCTTGGATAGAACTTACTCATTCTCACAGCCAAAGTTTATAAGTTTTATAGTGGGGATTGTATGAAAAGGTTTAAAGGCACCTGGCAAAGCTTCCTAGTTTTCCCACTTCTCTTCCAAGTTGTACATCCCATAGGAATTGGTGACTAGGACTGAGTGGGGAGAGGAAATGAGGTTCCTCTTGTAGGGCTTTGGGTTGGGTTGGTGATGGGTGGGTCTGTATTGTGAAGAGAATGAGGTTCACTAGATCAGTGTTTTTCAACCTTTTTTGGGCAAAGGCACACTTGTTTCATGAAAAAAATCACGAGGCACACCACCATTAGAAAATGTTAAAAAATTTACTCTGTGCCTATATTGAATATATATAAAGTAATTTTTCAATTTTTCCCACGGCACACCAGGCAACATCTCGCGGCACACTAGTGTGCTGCGGAACAGTGGTTGGAAAACACTGCACTAGATGACTGATTTAGTAAACTGTTTCTATATAAATAAATGGAAATAAGAACCACTGTACTTTCCTTTAAGCCGCCAGTACATTATCTCAGCTAACAGTGGAATCACTGCCACATCAATCTCACCTTTATATACCAAGGGGCTTTGCAATGGTTACTAGAGACCTATTATAGTTTGTTTCAGCACCGAGGCAGATGCTCTCTGCTTGCATGCTCTCCTCAGAACCCAGCAGGCCTTTAGTGAGTGGAAAATCTGGGATATTAATTCCACTTGAAGCAGCATTAGCTTCCATTCCATGATCTCTCTCTGTCTGTCTCAAAGGAAGCTGTACAGGGAACCAAAGGCAGCTCACTTCCCAGGAATTCAGGCATTCCCATTCTGTTTGTGTACACAATATTTAGATCATAAGCTAGAGACATGTTCAGGAGCCTTCAGATCAATGTCTATTCTATACTGATGTTTTGCCTCTCTAGCTGAAACAATTCAATATGCTTTCTCTTCGGTAAAGGTCAATGGGTTCTTTGCTGCTATCATGCAAGACATTTCAGAAGGTAATTTAAAATATATATAAAAAGCGAGTATTGGATATGAAGCCACAACAAGTGATATCCAGCTAAGTCTTAGTAGGCCCAAGCTACTTAGGTTCGTTGATTCAATGGGTCTACTCTTGAGTATGAGGAACATTGGCTATCACCCTATAACACCGTACAATGACTGCTGTTTCTGGGTTTTCATAAAAAGAGAAAATGAAACACACACACACGACTCAAAACAATAACAAGTGGTGGGATTCAGCTAAGATCTACTAAAAGAAGACCTACTGAAATTAATGGACTTCAGATTGTTACATCTAATGGTTTTAATTGGTCTGCTCTGAGTAGAATTACTGCTGGGTATGTCTGAGTTTCTTACATGTTTAATTCAACATCTTGCTCATAGTCATTCTTTTCTCAACGCAGCCCCAGGGTGATGCTAATCAGGTTCACAAGGAGGTTCTGAAGTTGAGTTTGCCTCCCTCATCCCTAGAAACAAGAAGCTTAACACTTGGACAACATTACTCTCCAGAACTCCTGGACAAGGATGAGTAGGATAAAGTACAATTACAAAAACCCAAAATGAGAAGTTAAATATTGTTGCGGAAGAACAATATGGAAAGCACCCCCAAGAAGCAAATTGCAGTGAAGGCTTCGCTATTCTCCCAAACCAAAGGTTACGTTTTGAAAATGAACAAAGAGCTTTCTTTAGCAAATGGAATGCAGCAGTTAACAAACCCTGAAGTGACTCAGAAATGTAGGCTTCTACTGAATGCAGATTGAACTCTACTTATAATCATAAAGGGACTGGGATGTTAAATCTTCAGAGAGAAATGTCATTAAGTGGCAGTTCTCCCTATCGTTGGAAAACATCCATTAGTTTCACAGGAGAGTAGTTTTTACACACTGCTTGAAGTTTCATTGTTAAAGGAGCAAATAGGAGTACCCGAATTTACAGAGGCTTTAGTTCATTCCAGAATTTGATACATTTCAAAGGAATGCTATTACACAGCCAGAGAAGAGCAACAATGTGTTCCTATATAGCTGGTTTTGCAATTGGCAAGTTGGGTTTTATGTCTTAATATTGGGAGGTTTTATGCCTTAATACTGCATGACGGTTAGAATCAAAGGCATCGCTAACATTCGGTTCTGGAGGAAGGAGGAGGGTGGAAACGCCAATGAGAAATGTTTCCTCACAGTCTTAACACACTTAATTGAACAGTGGTGGCTGGCACCCACTAAGACTGGTGGGAGGCCAAGAGCTGGAGGAGTCAGAGGCAACCAATTCTTAATTATCTCCTCACCCTCCTCCCTTCTACAACAGCAATACTGAGAGCAGATCCACACTATGCATTGAAAGCATATTCAACACACTTTTAAAAGCACATTACTTTCCCCCAAAGGATACTGGGAACTGTAGTTTCCTCTTCACTTAGCTCTCGTTTCCAGCAGCCTCAAGGAACTACAGTTTCTAGTTCTTTTGAGGAAGTCATGTGCTTCAAATGCATCATGTAGATCTGCCCACACCACACTTAGGAGGAGGAAGCCAACAGGCATTGACACACCCTGGGCAGGTTATAAATAAGACGGGAGGCTGGCTGAGGGCAGACTTGAGATTGCTGGGGCAATGCCCCACATGCCCTAACAGACCAGCATCCCCCCTGTAGTGGGAAAGTTAGGTTAACACTGGTCAGGCAGGACTTGCTAAGCAAATTCTGCCAGAACCCCAGGACTGTCCTTTCTCCAAAACTTGTTGAAATTGTCTACTGTAACTTCTTTGCCACATAAGAACTTTAAGGAACTTACTTTTGTACCAAGTAAACTAGATATAATTAATCCAAGTATACAACTTACTTCAAAGCCTAACTTTGGGGTCAGCAAAATGGCAAAAGAAGCTACATTTATCTTGTTGGATCCAATTATGTTTTCAGCTGTGAAACAGCTAAACCACCCAGAGCAATACTCCAAAAATGTAACTGCGTTACACAAGTTATGTAATATACAGAACTGCTATCATAGTGAACTCAGCACCAAGTTAAAAACTAATGGGATGACATACTCTTGATCGGGGGTCAGCAAACTTTTTCAGCAGGGGGCCGGTCCATTGTCCCTCAGACCTTGTGGGAGCCTGGACTATATTTTGAAAAAAAAAATATGAACAAATTCCTATGCTCTACAAATAACCCATAAATAAAAGGACACATTCTACTCATGTAAAAACACGCTGATTCCTGGACCATCCGTGGGCCACATTTAGAAGGCAATTGGGCCGCATCCGGCCCCCGGGCCTTAGTTTGGAGACCCCTGCTCTTGATTCTCTATTAAGTGTCTAAAAATGGAATTTCAGAGGGATTACAATCTTCAGAAAGACTGGGAACTATTCATAGCAGTTTCTTTTTAGATCATCAGCTGGAGACACCTTCTGGATTACGGCTAAGAAATTATCTTATAGACATCTCCTTTTTAATTCATGCAACAACCTGGTTATACAGGATCCTAGCAGAGAGGATAAAGTAATCATTGGTCATTTGCAAAGTCAGTGTCAAGTTATTTGAAGTATGCTATGCAACACAAACTCAAGCGTCACAAATGAACAGCGAGATGAATTGCAGGTGCTTTGATTTATAACAATATTCTATTACTGTTGGTGCTGCTACCAGCATGCATCCTACCCCAAATATGCCACCCCAAAGTGTTGGGCTTGTCATCCAAGGATCAGGAGGGAAGACCTGAGCTTCAAAACCTCGCTGAGCTGCAGATGGCCCTTGGTAACTTCTCGTTCCTATTTAAATGCTAAATCTTGCTTGTCACCTTCTATAGCAAAGTATCAGAGTTAGGTAGCGTACAAACTTATTTTAAATATTAGCAGCATCAATGAAACAAGCTGGATAAAGGCATGGGAGCACTAAAAGACGTAGATGGACTGATGCCTGCTTATAGCTCACTTATACTTTGCATGTGCAATTAACCTTCCAATGATGAGCTCATGATACACAGGCTTTATGCTACGGATCTTACTACACCATTAATGGAATGTTTCAATATCTATATAGATGTGCTGTTAACAGCTCTCTGTTTTCCTAGCCAAAACTGAAAAAATCACTGAAGCACAGCAATTAACTCACGTACAAGGTATTCATAGAGGCAAATATCGTGTTACAGAGTAATATTCCTGGACCTAAAATGTCAGTATTTCTTTTTGTCATTATCTGTCCAAACTATTCTGTGTCATACAAAATGTATGAATACATGACAGGATGAAGATAAACTTTGCCACCTCAACACCATAAGAGGTCAGCCTAGCACAGGAGGCAAACTTCATTCTATTTGCAGTATTTATCAGCTTGCTCCTTAAATTAGGAAAGCAAACATTCCATACAACTCTCTTTCCTGAAAGAATATTTTAGCAAAATGTCCTGATTGCTATGCCATGTCCAAAGTAATTAAAATACTGTATATGAAAGCTGCAAAACATCTGGTGCACCTCGTTTCCATATAAATAGTTCTCTTTCTACACTTTTGCTGTGAAAATATGGAAGACGAAAACTATTGTATAAATAAAGGAAGTTTCCGGTAAGAAGGATTAAAAAAAAAAAAACACAAAACATAAACAACAACAAATAACCAACACACCGTTTGAACCTTGCTCAGTGAAATCAAAAATTTAAAAGATTCAGGAGCCGGAACCTATGGTACAGCTTCTTCTTGTTTTAAAAAAAGTATTTTTAACATGCTTCCACTTATGAATGGTAATAAAGCTGTACACTTTGGAAGGTTCAGTTCCAAATACCATCACCATTTCCAAAGACAATAAGAGAAACTGGGAGCCTTGGATTTCCTCCAAGTTTATTTGGCTTTCAATACACTCGCTATTCCTGGCTAGAAACCTGGCTGGGAATCTGTTATTTCTCTCCTTATACAGCTCAACAGTCCTAAAATAAGGGCTGTCTCCTGCTACCTGCAGCTCTGTGACAGTCAGCAACAAGACACAACAAAATGAACACCTGGCAAGCCTTAAAACTGTAGGTACTCATAGGGACACTCCACAATCACCTGGATTATCTTTGTCAGCAGCAGAACCAGAATTCCCCCCACCCACTGAAAACTTAGTGGGTGGGATTTTCCTTGGGATTTCCTAACTCTCAGTTGCTACTCAGTCATCCCTACCCACCCCAGGGAAACAAACTTCCCTAGCTTTGTAGTTGGCCAGAAGCATACTCAGATGAGCCCAAGGAATCAACTATGGGTGTTCTCAGGTGGCCGGTCTCCATGCACTATGGAAAAATAAACCAGTGTGTGTATATAAAACCCAGGAATTTGGAGGGTGGGTGGAAGGGAACTGGGAAAGTGCCAACTATAACTAGCTACAGCGCTGCAGTTGTTTCCAGAGAGCCTATAGCTGCAGATCCTATTGGAACAAATGAACACCTGGGCAGTTTCTTGCACCATTTATGGAATCTGTCACTACTGAATGAGACACATACTTTTAATAAAACTTTCCTGGTATGTTGTAAATATGCTACGGATTAGCTGGTGAGACCCCAGGAAGAAAGGTACCTTGCCAGCCACAGCCATGCTGAGCACTGCTGACATTTCCTTTGACAGGTAAAGGGCACCTTGCCAGAAGTGTCTTGACCCAGACTATGATTAGTAGATCTAGGCCATTAAACTTTCACAAAGAGCAAGTGATACAAATCTGGGCCAAACCTTAATCTTAGGAAGGGTGGGAAGGAGAGAGGAAGAGAGCTACTTGCCTATTGCCAGCTTGGAAGATATTGGTGCGGGCCACAGCTTTTCCAAGAAAAAGTCACAGCACACCAACCACACTGAGGTGGAGACTCGGCTCTGTTTCCTGGGCGTGCAGGTAGGGTGGTATAGAAAGAGGAAGTGGGGAAAGTCGTGTGCCAGACAGGAAATGCCAGGTCTTTATGTGGAGGGCAGAGGGTGTCTCAATGCCTTTGGGGTATACTTGGATGTCCAGATTACTACCCAATGTGCTGGCAGCATCATGTACCTGCAGAGATGCCAAATCGCAGGGCATATGGGTGGGGGTGGGAGGTTGGTTATAAATGGGTCCAGCTCTTCACTCTCTACCTTCCAGGAAGCTTAAAAACCATGAAGCCGGAGCAGTATTTACCAAACAGGGTTACGACCTGAATGGAGGCGAACCCCACCCAACCCCATCTCTCCCATAACACTGCAGCATTTTCAGATCACGGAAATTTGGGGGTGGCGGAGGGGCAAGGGAATGAAGAGCCGAATGTTCCACACATCTTTGAAAAGTCAAAACATGGCTGAAACTGGAGCAGAAGAACAGCGGAATCACACACACTGAGCAGAAAACCTCAACACACCCACATCCCTGTCAAATAGAAAAAAAGGCAGCCCTGGAGATGTCCTGGGGCACACCTCCACCTGCCCACTCCCCCTACCCCTTTCCTGGCTGGAAGATTGCAGCAACCCTTATCTATGCTCCAGCATCTGGCTGTTCTCCTAGATGTCAGAGATTAACCCCACTTAACCTCCTAGGGTGGAGGGGGGGGGGGGAGGAAGAGAGCGAGAGAGAGAGAGAGAGAGAGAGAGAGAGAGAGAAGCAGCTGGCTGGCCACTTTGGGGAGCTGAGAGAGGGAGAGATGGTCCCCGTTGAGCTGATCAGGGGGAAGAAAGGGAATAATTCTCTCCCCGCTGGGTCTTTAAAGAGACTTTCTTCTTCATGCTTCCTGCCATGCTCAAGTCTTGGGCATCCAGATTTTTCAGGGAGATGAGCAGCAAAGGAGGCTCCCCTGTTAAGGAGAATAATGGCAATAACGGCAGTGGTGACCAGGAAAATAAACGATGGCAACAACAAAAAACGATGATCGAGATGAATGGTGATGATGTCTGAAATCCTGGGCGCTCTCCAACCCCTTCTCCAGTTTTCCTCCTACCTTCCAGCACCGAGTAGACCTTGACCAGAGCCATCTTCCCTCCTCCGCGGTCTCTCCGCGCACCTGTGGCCGGGGAGGGGCGATGGGGGTCGGGGGCGAGAGAGGTGAGAAGCGCCGCGCTCCCTCCCTCTCTCAGCGTGAGGGGCTCCTCGTCTCCTCACCCACTGCTGCTGCCGCCGCCGCCGCCGCCACCATCATCGCCCCCAGCGCCTCCGCCAGCGGCGACGACGACCCCCGCCGGTCAGACTCGCTTCGCCCTTCGCCGGCACGACGCCCTCGGGTCCCGCCGCCTCTGGCAGCGGCTCCAAGCCCGGCCGCCCCTTCATGCCCACCAGGGCGCGCCTGCTGGCGGGAAACTTCCTCGGAGGAGAGGAGCGGGAGGAGGGGAGAGGAGGAAGAAGAAGATACGGGCAGCGGCGCCGCCGCTCCCGCCTCAGCCGAGTCCCATGGAGCGCGTGGAGACCGCGCGCAAAGAAAGAAGCAGGACGGAGCGAGGCTGCGGGTCCCTCCCCTCGGCGCTTACAAGTCCTCCGGCGGCGGCGGCGAGAGGAGGAAAGCCACGCCGCTCCGCATCCCCTCAGCTCGCTCTCTGGATGGAAACGGCTTCCCCCCCTCACGCTGCCTCCGCCACCCGCCCCTCGAGCAGCAGCTCCGACGACGAAGCGCCCGCGCCGCCCAGGCAGCCTGAGAGTGTGTGAGAGGCAGGCGGGGAGGAGGGGAGAGTCCGCCCGAGAGGAGCCGCTTTCTACGCATGTGCCCCGTCGGCCCGTCTGTCCGCCCACCGCCCCTCTCGCGCCGCCTCAGAGGCAAGGGGCTCCTCCCGGGTCTTTCCCGCCCCTCCGTCCCGCCTGCCCTCTTTCTCCCCCTCTTCCTCGCCGCCGTCGTCTCGCCTCACGGCACCGGCGAGAGAGCGGGGATGTGGGGTGACGCAGCTTCGTCCCCCCGCCCCCCATAGTCCCTCACCCCTCATAACCCCACTTTTCTTTTTAAGGCGAGGGGATATGGCAGGGCTGAATCCCCTCATTTTATATATACGAGGCCGAAGGAAAGAGTCAAAAAGTAGCTGAGGGTTTCTGACAGCGCGATCCCATACGGTTGGGTTGCCTGGAAAAGCCCGAGGCGAGGAGCTCATTTCGTTTTGCTGCGAGTCACTTTAGGTGGTGCCCGAGAAGCACGCACAAAATTCCCCATGAAGGGACCGGGCACCCATAAATTTCGGCGCCAGGCCCATGCACGCTGCATGGCACCCACGGTCGCGGGGCCAAGCTGGCACTCTTGCTGCAAGTTTTGCACCCGGCTTTTCTTCCTAGGAGCTCAGGGGTTGTTCCCTGTTAATGAAGGGACCGGACAGGGTCGTCGTCCCCGCGCGCTCTTTACGGGACGAAGGAGAGCGACTGATTGGCTGACCCCATGTTGCCCAGTTGGCTTGAGTCAGAGGGCGCGTTTGAAACCAGGGGGGCCGCCAGACCGAGGGAGGGGCCTTGAAGTGGTTTTCAGACGGAGATGAATCCCCCACTCTTAATAACGACATCGCCGCCTCGGCCGCGTTTAATTGCCATCCCCTCTTACTCCCGATGTACGGCGATGAGTGTCGTTGCCTGTGTAGCCAAAACGGCACATCCGCGCGCAAAATTAACAGGCTCGGGGAAATCCCAAGGTTTGCAGAAGTGCAAAAAACTTGGGCGAGGATCTATGCCCCCTACTGGAATAAAATATTGTGTGGGGGGATGTCAGCCTGGTAAACCCTGCCCCATATAATCAATCTATCTATCTATCTATCTATCTATCTATCTATCTATCTATCTATCTATCTATCTATCCATCCATCCATCCATCCCAACGCAGTGTGACGTAGTGGTTGGAGTGTTGGACTAGGGCCTGGGAGATCTGGGTTCGAATCCCTGCTCAGCCTGAAGCTCACTGAGTGACCTGGACCAGTCACTCTCCCTCGGCCTAACTTCCTTGAAAGGGTTGTTGTGAGGATAACATGAGGAAGCCGGAAGAGGCGTCTGTGTTTCCACCTTGAACTGCTTTGGAGGAAAGGTGGGACACACTACTGTATTGTAAAAATCAATGGGTAAAAGGCTGCGACCGATTGGAGAGGAGGAATTTTGGGTGAAGTGAAAAGAAAAAAGGGGGTAACAACTGAAAGGGCTAGGGAGAAATAGGAAAAGGGATGATTTATCCCTTTTTTGAGATAGGAAATGAAAAAGGGGTTGACGGTACTTATTTTTGCGCATAGCAATAGGAAGGAGAGTGGACGAGGTTAATTTAAACCAGGATTGCCTAAGGGAGGGTTGGCCTCAGAAACCAATGCCAGGCCTCCCATGAAGCCACACTAAAGGCGAGAGCGTTTCTGAGCATACACAAAATGCCTTTGACTCTGCTGTCAGCTGGAGGAGCTGGAGTTGGGGACCAAGAGAGCGCCATCTGCAGACTCGCTTGAGTCCTGGCAACGCCGCCGGGGGGGGGGGCGCATGGCACGTTTGCCTTCCCTTAATCGTCACATCAACCCTGCGAGATGGGCTCAGAGACCCGGCTGTCTGCGAATGGGAAGCTCTGGGCTCCCCAGTCGAAGCGCAAAATCCTCGGTGTTCTTCCACGATTTCACGCGTTTCTCTCCGTGTTTCGAGAGCTCACAGGGCGCGGCCGTGTCCCTCCCGGGGTCTCCCTTTCCAAAATTGCGCGTCTCTCTCCCCAATTGCCGCCGATACAAGTTTCTGGTTCGGTGGGAGACGCTGGGTGGATCCCAGGAGGGATCGGCTGCTGCAATCCCCAAGCGCGCGGATTGAATGGGGAACAGACTGACCTCACGTTAAAAAGTGCCATTTCTTCCCCATTGCAGGAAAAGACCTCCGGCCTGCCCAGCTACAGGGCCAGGCAGAGAAATCTGTGGATGGATTTGCGGTAGTGGCGCCGGTGACACGGCTGGAGACTCCGGCGAAGTGCAAATCCCCGCCGATCGCGCCTCCGCCTTGACTGCATTTTGCTCAACGCGCTTGCCCGAGATAAATCCAGTGAGTTAAGATGATCGCACTTTTTATCGGATTAACTTCTGTCCCATCTTCTGCGACTGGAGGGGCCGAAGCAAAGAAACAGCGACACACACACACCCATACACCCGCGACCGAACGGATCCATCTCGATCTGGACGGTCGTTCATATAAGGTCCTTCCTTCCTACTGGACATGCTCTGCGTGAAGGGCAAAAATGCGCAAGCTGTGGCTGTTTGGAAACATTCAGGAAGAAGCATCCTTGAGCGGTTGGTTGATCTGAATGCCTTCTGCAGCTGCTGATCTTGACCGGGGGCAGCCAGCGCTGCGTGGCCCTCCAGATGTTGTGGACTACGACTCCCAGCATCCCTGGCCATGGACCATGTTGGCCGGGGCTGATGGGAATTGTAGACCGCAGCACCTGGAGGGCACCACGTGGGCTAGCACCCCTCTTCCAAACTGTGCTCAGCTCCTAAAGGAAGGACACTCCCGAGAATCAAAGTCTGCTTGGAAACAATGCCCTCTCATATGGCTGCTGTCCGTCCCCCGTCCCCCCACAATCCACCCACCCTGTCGCTGATGTAGTAGAGAGACTGGAGCGTGACTGATGTGGAAAGGCAGGATACGAACCTAATAAGTAGTTCCTGAGGGGTGAGGCATCTGTTCAGAGCTGCTGCTGCCAGAGGAGTTTCAGGGTTGTGCCCCGACATTGAAAATGCACACCAGGACTGAACTGAGCCTTTGCTGCTGTCAAAGTCTTGGTTCCAGAGAACTCTTAACTATTTCCTGCCAGTAAGTGGAGAGCCACTCGATAAGTGTGAGCACACACATTCCACCTGCACCACTCCACAGGAAAGAACTGGATTGTTTTGTGTCCTTTCTTCATCCATCTCCAGTCCATTCCTGGTCCAGCAGCAATATTTGGCTCATCATGCTTCTTCTCTCCCAGAAGGAGCCACAATCTCTTCTCAACAGCTTTCCCTTTTTTATTTTTATTTTTGGTTGCGGCAAAGTGGTGGAAGAAAGCTAAAATCTAGTTAGGTAATTTTAATCTTTGGACTTTGAACCTCCTCGCTAGATGCCAATGTGTAATTACGCCACTTATTTTAAAATGTGATGTCATTCCTGCTGTGTGCGGTGTGTGTGTGTGTGTGGCTTCTGCTTATTCCACTGTTTGTGGACCTTAACTTCTGCCCCAAAGTCCTGCTCTGTTGTTGCCACTCTAAGCTTAAGTTGATTCTAATGATTTCAAGAAAATGTTCCCAACCTGGAAACATCTGAGACATTTGGAAAATGAAGGTGTGGGAATAGCTGCTGAGAACACATAATTCAGAATTCACTATAGGGCTGTTTGCCATTAGCACATTGAAACTGTTTTCAGAAAGCTTGCAGCTATGGCCCTCTCCCTCATTTTCTGGGTGTGTGATAATCCCACTTTTGCAAGCCTATCATCACTTCTGCCCTTCTTGCTACCTCAACCTTTGAGGCAAGGTTTAACAGCAGAGCTTTCCCTGCAAACTTGCTCCTAAACCATATTGAAAAGGGTGATGGATGATACTTCTATATGAACAGCCTCAAAGTTCTAGGTGCTTTACAAAATCTGAGTTAAAGACAAGCCCCAGTCTCAGGCTTTCAATGTAGTAAGGTTATATGAGTTCATGTGTGCATCACACAAACTCCATGATTATTAAATCTGACAAGTCAATGTACTTGAGAATAATGCATATACTCAATAGCATGCCCAGGAATTTGCACACCTGCCAATACAAACTTTAGTGATCAATATTGTTTTGCAGTTGGTATCCTGATGGCAGTATTCACTTGTCAGGGTCTCAGTACTTAAGGAAGCAATTTGCAGCTGAATCCAAAGAGCTAGTAAATCCAACAAACTGCCTGTAAATTAGATGGACACTTATAAAGGTTGCCTTTTTATATCTGTTTTAATGGCTGAGCTTACTCACTAGAGCTTGAACAACAATAGATTCCATCTCCTATGAATTCTGGTGTTATCCTAATGTGTTTTAGCTACTTTTTTGTATTGTTGTTGTTGTTGTTGTTGTTGTTGTTATTATAGATTAGACATCCTTACCCAAACAGAACAAAAGTTCCAAACAGAACAGAAGTCATTTGCTAGCTTTTCGTACATCTTTTCTTTTTTTCAGACGTGCAAGGCAATATCTTCGGCCAACATCTA